>NC_056735.1:1535457425-1535639925 GCF_019279795.1 Protopterus annectens
ATACTGAATAAAATACATGAAATTCTGTGATTTCTTCATTAGAGACCAAGGAAATTGTTATTCACATTTGTGGATGGAGTAGCAGAATTGTTTGTTGGCAATGGTCCTCAAAAAGCATGCACAACCCGTGTATCCAGCCTGTACCCCTTCTGCATGAAGCTGAGCATGTGTGTCATACAGGGCTCAGATGAAATCCCACAGCACACTTAAAGGCTGCCTAAATGATTGCCTCCCCCAATCAGCCCTCACTCCATGAGATGGTAGACAACTGGGGGGCAATGGGGGCAAAACATGACAAAAAAAAGCAATATCCTGAAGCACAAATGCCTTGAAGTATATCATTTGTTTCCTAGCAGCAGCGTTTCTATGCTACTGTGGGCAAGTCTTTTCTCCAGTGGTCTGTCTAGTGTGAAAGAACTGTTTTATGGACCATTTAATTTCCTTGAACATGCCTCTGCTTTTTTTCGTTTTACTGTGTGAGTTCATCACAAGTTACAGTCTAAAACCAACTTAGAAAACCAATTCACTGGGTCCACACTATAAGCTCCATACTTCCACAGGAGTAACAGGACCAAAATTCTTATGAACACACTTTATTCCAAACTCAAAGAAAGTTAAGCACTTTCATCTCCCTCACCAAAACAGAGACTTCTTCAGAACTAAGTTATTATTCCCATAAGCACCTCTTATATAATAGGTGTCATTTACATTCTAGTTAGTTAATTAGACAATTTTCAAATTAAAAAAATCTGTAATTAAAGTGATCCACACTGCTCCATAAACTGACAACTTAAAACATTTATGTTAAAAGTATAAAATGTTGAAGGTCTAAGAAAAATACTATGTTACATCCAGAGCTCTCTTTTTGTAACACTGGAGCCAAAGGAATGTTCTCATTAATACCAGGTGGTGTGTTAGAGTTTAATTTTATTATCCAAAAAATGTTCTCTTAACTCCAACCGGAGCTCCCACCACCCACCTTGGGTATTTAATGGAACTTGTTCTAAGATCCCAAATTTAAATCTAGTGAAGTCCTGCCACTGTAAGGAATGTTTATACAGTGAATTATTCACATTACCCCTTGATTTACAAGTTACAAACAGTGCCTGTATTACACAAGGACTGTGCAAGAAAAGAAGTAACATCTTTTACACGACCTTAAGTGTAGATTTCACATGTTGCATATGGGAAAGTGGGGTATATGCATTCAAACGAATTGACTATCATGTCATCATCAGGAAAATGACTGTATTAGTCAATGGGTATGAGCTCATGTTGTATAAAGGAAATGTCCCAGTTCCAAGTTCTTGTTGAAGATAGTACCTCATATAAAGGATCAACATGGGGAAGTAAGATTTCATTCAAACACATACTAGGCAGGGAGTGGGACAGCACATTCAGTGCTCATTTTAGAGTTGAAACTGTGGCCCAAGCAAAGCCTAAAGTCTGAGCTGTTGTTTGTGTGCAACCATTTACTAAATGGAGTCTGCAGACTATAAAGTGTACTGGAGAAAATTAAGTCCTAATTTTATTGTTTTGTTTGTTTGAAAAGCTGAAAGGGACATGGCTTCTCATTTGCTTTGTGAAATAAAAGAGCAACACTCGTTTGGGTTAATATTCTGCCTCCAGTGTTTCTTGGATTTACACTGGTGATGGTGTATATTGTCAGATGGCCAAGGACTTTCAATTTTCAATTCCTCACAAAGCTGCTGAGTCAAGTGCAAATCATGTCTGGCTATCACCTCTCTAAACAGCTGTTATTGTTTCCCTGGGGCATTTTCTGCTGTATTAGTGTGCTTACTCACAAAATGTTCTCCTCTACTGTTGTGCATATCATTTGCCCAGTAATCCCAGTTATTGAAAACTTGCTGATAAACATTGTTGAATCATAACTGGAGACTGACCAGAAGCAGGCGCAACTACAGCTACAAGTAGTTATGATGGAAAACATAGCTGCTAGCTCCAAGACTCTGCATGTCATGAAAAAAAATAAATAAATAACTGGGGAATATGACTTTAATCAAACCTGTCAGCATCTGAATACTATTGCATCAGAGACAGCTGGGACCAATTGACCTGATCAAAAATTTGCTCAACGAAGCTGAGAGGAGAGGTGGTGAAAATGAATATGAATATAGAGAAAACTAATTACATATACTATGGCAGCTTAAAGACAGAAGACTTAACTTGCATTGAAATCAGTTCTGAAGTACAGACAATAACATTTACTTTTTTAAACTGAACTTTTACTGTGGACAAATTGGTAAGATAGTAGATGCATGATTTAAACCATATTTAAAGTAGGAGCCCAGGGTAAGACCATCATTTGGCATTCCCTACCCCATCTAAAGAGCAAAAAAAAAAAAACTGAATGTGTGAAAAAAAAAACAAAATGCCTTGTCAACATCTTTTCATAAAAACATAAGAGACCAAAAGGCTCAAAAGTTTTATTGAAAGCTTAACACATTTTCAAAGTTAATCATTTAGCTGTCTTGTGATATATAACAAAAATACAATGTTTTAGCAATTAAAAAAATGCACAGAATTAGCTTAATACTTAATAGTCAGTAAAACAGTTTGACTACAGCCATCCATCAAAAACACACATCACATAAACATTTCGCAGAGTGCATAGTACATTTCTTTACCTGCTTCCTCCCATTTACTAGATATACCTGATTAACTCCCTCATCCTAAACTGTGATGGAGTTTACAGTACTATTAGTGCTCTAAAACAATGACTACACACACCCTAGAATTCAATAAAACTCATGTAGGCTCCATGTAGAGCCTATACGGAATGTACTCATGTACACTGTCATGGATACCCATTGGCAGCATGCCATGCATATTAATCATGCCAAGGGAGATCATAGTAACACAAATATTGAATCCATGTAGGCAGTAGTGTAGAGGCTGTCCCGTGGTTGTGGAAAGTGCAGGGAATACCTGGACAGATGTTATGTACAGGATAAGAGTCCCTGTAGTGCACCCTGCTAGTGTAAAAATATGTGTGAGTTATAATAGTTTTTTTTTTTACTTTTATTTTTTTTTATGTTTTTATGCCCATTTGCATAATGCTGCATGGAGCACAGCAGTGCCAAGCTGCATTTACACATGCACAGCTGACACCTCCCAGACACCTAAATATAGAAACTGGATGTAATTAATTAGTAATCATTGTCTACATTTTTTTTATTTTTTGTGTTTTTTTTTTTTTGAACGGCCATTTGGGTGGCACTGTACAGTGCTTAGCAATGCTGACAGGTAGTTTAGTATTATATGTGAAGTTCTACTGGTTTTCTCACTATCCAAGTAGCTAAATAGGTAAAATCATGACCTAAAATGTGGTAGATCCTGGGTTTCAGTCCCCAAAAGGCATACATTTTTAAATTTAGTGTTGTGGAAATGTGTGAGGTGACCTAAAGGGTAGTTTCATTTAAAAACAAAATTGTTACATTTGGAAAAGCTGCACTTTGCAAACCACTGCTTAGCCATGGTCAATGGCTACTCTTGTTTGCACATTGCTAAACTTTGCTAAAACACAGTTGTGCAAGTTTACGTGATGCTCAACTCTATTAAGCAGGTTTGCAAAACTTTGCTAAAACACAGTTGTGCGTGTTTACATGATGCTCAACTCCATTAAGCAGGTTTGCAGTATGCAAAGCAATGTGGTGCTTTTTTGAATGTTACAGTATGACATGTAAGGGTGGGAAAATAGCCTATATTAAGGCCAGTAGGTGGCAATACCGCAGCATTCATTAGAGTCTTACTAACCTGTCGATATGCCTGTAGGTGTAGATGAAGGAGTGCACTTTCGGGCTCAGAGGTGGGGTGCGCAGGAGTTTAGAGTGTTTAGTGGACTGCTGGTCTGGAACTACAAATGCCAGCTGTTGCTGCATGATTACCATGACTCAGAATGTAAAGCTGAAGCCTGGGATCAGTTGGCCAGGGACCTTACAATTGCTACTGGTATCCCCCATACTGGTGAGCAGTGTCGTCACCACTATGATAGCCTCAAGCAAAAAGAAGAGGGGACCCTTGGACACCTGGGTCCAAGAGGCTAGGGTTGGGCATTCCCCACAGATATGTAATTATGTTTGTTACTACTTTACAAAAAAATACAAGATGAATCCATGCAAAACTGGTATGCATAATGGTGCGCTTCTCTTCCAACAGCTGCAGCTGAATGGGATCACAACATCCAGTCACATGCCAGGTGCTTAGCCATGATGTGCCGTGAGTATGGTAAGTATGGAGATTTTTTGATAACTGCAGTGCAATAAACAATACCAATAACAATAAGCAATAAGGTGTAAAGCAGGATTGTGATTTGATAACTGATGTGTTCAAGCAACTGCAGTAGGCTGTATTCATTGCATGTCTGCTTTAATGTCACTGCAGTCTACTGTAAAACTGAAATAAATGAGGAATGCAAAAGTAATTACTTGATAAATGTATTGCACAACCCACAGTATGGTTCAAGGCTGTCTCCAGGCTACCTTCAGTCACATTATGCTCTCTATTCCTCCCACTCCAGTCACAAAGTATATGGGTAAGGTGGCTCATGTTCTGGGCAGATATCATGAGTATTCTTCACAGATTCTAAGGAGCAATAAAAATAAAGTGTTAACACAGGATTGTGGTTTCATAAGTAATGTGTTCAAATAACTGCAGTAGGGCTGTATTCACTGCATGTCTGTTCTAATGTCATTGCAGTCAATTGTTACATTACGTGCACATGTCCCCTGCAGTCACAGCTTTTGAATTCTACTCCCATGCCTGCCATCTGAGACATGACAGCTGCCTAGTCTACTTAATGTACACAGACATACCTCTCAAATGACGCAGTTTTCTTAATGTAATGACAACTGCTCAATCTGTGTTGTCTGTGATTAGCAGATAAATAATTACCTGGAATGCAATGTATTTGCAAATCCATTTACAGAACACCTGGATAGTTATGTACATGAACATTATGTGAAACAGTTTCGTGTAGTTGTGTACCTGCATTTATTAGTGCTTGTCCCATGCTAACAGCTTAAGAGGTATGTACGGTTGAGAGGTATGTATGTGCTACATCATCTATAGAAAAAAAAATGACTTACTGTACTCACAACTGACACTGCACACATGTGGAAGTATGTATTACTAGTCTGTGTATTAATATTATCTGCAACTTCATTAATGGTATGTTTTTCTCTTTCTCCCCACCCCTTATCTTCTTAAATTTATTTATGTTATTTAAAATTATGATTTAATATTAATATAAACTGTTTTGTTTGCCTTATGTTTATTTCATACTGGTTTGCTCTTAACATACTTACTGTTGTGTTATTTAATGTTGTGTTCCACATAATATACTGTAATATGTATTTGGATTAATCAATATTATGTTCCTTTATGGTAATACTAACATTAATTTGGTTATCACTAACCCTAAGTTATTGTTATAATTAATTTACTACAGAACAACAAGGTGGGCAGTTACCAGGGGATCCACCTACCTTTGTTCCTCCAGCCATGAAACTGGGGCCCAGGATGTCTGGGTGACAGCCTGGTGGTGCCCCCTCTGCTACCCCTGCACTACCTGTGGTGTTGGGTAGTTCTGCCCCACAAGCCAGGGCTGGGTTCCACTGTGGCAGCGGTGGTGGAGGCAGTGTTTTCACCTGTGATGAAATGCCGGGATTGGTGTGCAGGATAGTGTTCAGTGGTTTTGGATACCTCCTGTGCCAGATGGAGGGCATGCTCGCTACCCTGGTGGGGCAACCTTGCCCTGGAACCCAACTTCCACCACTGCCACCCCAGGGCAGTGAAGGAGCAGTGCTGACAGTCCCAAGGGTCGGGACTTGAGTCATGTTGCTACCTTGTGGATGCACCTGAGAATGGGATTCCACAACACCCTCCATCCAAGGTGTTCACCCACTCTTGTGTCACAGACCACCCCTGACTGCTGTCTTTTATGTCTTGCCTGTCGGCAAAAGCTTCCTCACCTTCCCAACTTACCTCCCCGACAAGTACTATGTCCCTTCCCCAACATTCCCCTCTCATTAAAAAAAAATAAAATAGCACCTGTCCCAAAAAGATATTGTCTCATACATAGCTCTCCATTTTACACATGTGTCCACAGGACACATGCAATTTGGTTCAATTGGCTTGACAACACAATTATGTTGTGCTTACCCTTCTTTCTGGGGGTGATAGTCCAAATTCATCTACAAATTCCATCAAAATGCACAGTTGTTGCTGTACAAGAAATGGATAGCTATGGTTCTTTCCTACACCCTTCCTGCACATACCTACCTGCCTTTCACTATGTTGTTCCCCTGCTAGCACCCAATTTTACCACTGTGCTATATCCCCATTTTTCTTTTCTTTAATGATTTTGTGTGCGATGCTGTGAGATGTGCAAAACCATGCAGCATCGCTAGCCTCAGCTAAATAGAGCTATATCGATATATGTGTTTTAAATTATAATAAACACTTACAAAATAAACACTTGTCTCCTATTTCAAACCCAAGACCATCGCACCTGGTGGACCACTGAATTAACCTTCCACACCATACAGCTGTTAATTAAAACAGCTGGTTTAAGCAAAACATTATAATTGCAAGTTACCATCATTAAGCGTGTTTAAGCACAGCTGTCCATAGTGGCACATCGTTCAAACTTGCAGAAAGAGTAATGGAAAAAAATGGGAGTGTAACTTGGAGTCTGGTACAGAACTACACCATTAGAAAGACAGACATAGACGAATGGATGTAATTGAGGTCTCTAATAGCAGGTAACTGGGCAATTTTATCAGCAACATGTACAAGTACACCTACTAAAACATTAATGGCAAAATACATGTTCAACTGGGACTCTGATGGAGAAATTCCTCCTATAAAGCCAGGAACATAATAATGGATGTAATGGAAGTATGCCACAGCCTGTATGTGTACACTTATACCTTCACAAATATACATGCTGTAACAGTGACTCAGTAACTCAGTCTGATAAATGCTTTGAAAATAGTATGTTTTGCCACATGTTTCTGGGTCCAAATCCAGTGGTGTGTAGCATTTAAATTACATTATTGGGAAGTCATCAATGAATGACTGAGTCATGCACTCTTTCTCCACACAATCCATTTCAAATACAATGTCTGCTTTTCAATGATGGAAGTCACAGGCCTGCAGATAGGAACACACTTGCCATATCCCTTGTTATCCCTATAGCAACACTATAAATACATAAAGTGTCAGGTCATGCATTAATATGCATTCACAAAGAATTTTAATTTAGGTAATGCAAATGAGGCCCACTAATATCAGACTGCAGCACACAGTCATATAATACTGATATTAAAGATTAGCACAGCTGCACAACTAACATACACATATGGAGGTCCTGCTAGAAACAAGGCCTGCCAGCACACATGTTCCAAATGACTATCATAATGTAACACATGGCCTGGCAGTTGCCCAAATGGTTGACATAATGATATATTTACCCCATGTTGCTCAAGAACACAACAAACATGTCACCTAGTACTCTGTTAGTGATACTGTTGCCTAACATACTTACCTTAAACTCATGCCTTAATTTGCAGCAGAATGGGTACCCTCAATCTGCATCTGCCTCTACAAATAGGCTACCACAGCTCCCACAGATACTCTTACAGCTTGTTGTCCTCCAAAGTGTTCACACTCTCTGCCTATGCCTATTACCTGCAGCATCAGCCACAACTTGTGGCACACACATCTATATGTAAAAGTAGCTTCTACAGATGTACCCTCTGCAATGACATAGTATCTTGGCCCCAGTAATATCCAGCACAAGATATAAGAAAGAGCTGCTAATCTACATGAAGGCCTTATATATTGTTCAATGGTTGAATTTCATTGATTAATTATTCTGTAAATCAGCTGTGTTGGTAAATGCATTGCCAAAAACTTTATATATTTACACATATTAACAGAGGAGTATTGCACTCCATTAGGTATGTAACTTTTTTGCTTACAACATGATGCATATGTGTGAACATACACAGGGTGAATGGGGATTACAGCATTAAGCCTTTCTTAGAACTGTAATGATGACATGTCATTGATCTCCAGATTTGTTACACTTACAAAGAATGTATAATACATCAAGGGTAGAATATTTTTTGTCAATGTGTCACACTGGTCTCATGAGAATGTCCCTTTAAATTGGTTGTACTAGCACACTGCTATTTGTTTGACACTGCTGTTTTGACATATTATCAGGGGGGTTGCCCCTAGGGGACATACTAGGGAGGACCCCTGTGTTGGATGTGTGATCATACAGCAGTATCTGCACATGGCACAAACAGGAATAGCTAACTATTGCTAGTATTTCAGTTGTAGCCACATGCTTAGTATGTTTGCAAACTGTGGAATCTGACATGTGTGATGAAGCAGTGGATACTGTATGCCATTCTGTTCTGGAAGTATCTCTACATAGTGTACTTCCACATATGTGATCCTGACATATGTTTCCATTTTGTTGTCTTTCAGGAAACATGTATTCCAGATACCATGCCCCTTTTATGGATGCTGAGAACAATATAATCCTGGAAGGCCTCCGTCAACACCATGAACTCCTTATGTCCAGGGGGAGGCAAAACAGGGAACAGCGGGTAGTATTGTGGACTGACCTTGTCTGTGATGTTAATGGCATAAGTCAATGGAGCATGACATATGAGCAGGTTTGACACTGTGCAACAGATATGATAAATGCTCCACTCAGAAGAGCAGCAGATGTGGCCAGGGATTGTGGTGCCACTGGTGGAGGGTCTGCAACAGAACAACTACTCTCAGCCACTGAGAAATTCCTGGTGAACCTAGGAGCACACAACAGATCTCAGACATCCATCACACCACATATTGTAGATGTGGGTGCCACAGTATCCACACCAGAAAAGGATCCAGATAGGCTTATTTTTATCAGCATTCGAATACTGTGGCATTCAGTGTGTCAGGATGTACATACTTTTATGTGGGTGTCAGGTGTTTGTTTTTTTTGGGGGGGGGGGTTTAACAGCAGTTTAAATCTCATACTCAGATTTTGACCAAAATAACAATTAACAAAGTAGCTACTGTAAATGTGAGATATATAGTGCAACACACAGTAGTGTTTACATTACCTCTCCTTCAACTTTTCACAGGTCGCTCAGGAATTGGGCAATACTGTGGTCTTGTTCCTGGTAAGCACAACACTATTGTGTTACAAATATAGAGTTACTGCAATGTATTCCCTAAAGTGTCATCCCAGGCCTGCTGGCTGGATTGCTGTACTGTCAGCATGATTGCCAACTACACAGATATTTTCTGACTGTACACACTTTAAACATAGCTATGCCTTCTAGGTGTGACCACAGTGATAGATGTGAGAGTATTGCCAGAGCACTACAGATTTCCATATGTGTCAACTGTGCAGAGTCTTCTCAAATGTCAACAATGTACCTCATTTTTGCTGATGAGATTGCTGTATAAAGAGCTTTTATTTACAAGTAACTACAGATGTTTGCGGGAAAAGTAATGTCCTCATGTCCTATTATATGAAGTTCGGGGTTAAACAGGTCTGTAGTAGTGACAACAGTGTATACAGCTTTACATATATTGCAACATAGTACTGCAGAGCATAATAGTGCAGGTATTAATGTACTGCTTTTCCCTTTCTTATCACAGGTGTCCTAGGGGACAGGGAGGTTGGTCTCTGTCCCCTATCTCTGTCACCTGATGTCAGAGTGTCTTCAGACTCTGTTGATGATAGTGGTCAAAGTAAGGCATGGGGGGGGGTCATGGGCTGAATCTGTCTGAGAGGTCTACATCCATCTTCTGCCCTCATTATCACTGCACACAGTCAGTATGCCTATGCATACCCAGTTCCTGGAGGCCACAGATATTGGACAGTCAGAGGGTGGGGGCATTGAACAGGAAGGTGTGGCAAAAATGGCTGCAGTGAGTGTAGCCACTGGGCATAACCAGACTGCTGGCAACATTACACACAGCAGATTGATAGAGGTGCTCATAGGAGGCCTGCTGTCTTTCCACCACCTGTTGCAGGTGTCTCATCATGGGTCACTCAGAATATTATTTGGGCTGTCAGTCATGGAGTCACAAGCACTTTCTGAAAGGAATTCCAGATGAATGCTCAGGGTTATGGATGCAGCACAGTCTGACATCTGTGACTGCCTTTGCCATATTGCTGGTACCCTGGACTGGTTCATTTATGTAGTGGAAAGACATGGTCTGAGACAGATCACAGAATATCTCTCTTGGAACACACACATTGTCTGTGATGAAATGTCTGGCTGGAGATGAGTGTTGGACTCATGGATGTAGGTCAGCAACTCCATCTGCTGAGAGTCCATGTGGCCATGCACAGTCACTCTATCATAGTGGCAGTACATCCAGCATTTCAGAGGAGAGTGTGCTGTCCACACCAAGACATGGCAGGCCATGAACTTGCGGTTTTGGGTGTTCCCATGGAGGATGTGGTCCCAGCAGACAGAAGTCACCATCGGGTACTAGCACCGCTTCTGACCCTGGAAATGTAGGTGCCAGTGCAACTCCTGGCAGAACCAGTTCCTGTGTTTGGGGGTGAGAACTTTCAGTTATACCGTGCATGGCTCCAAACTGTCCAGCATACACACATGCAGGGCTAGCACTGAGGTTGATTGTGTTAAAGCACACACTCACACACAAGTGTCAAAATCAGGTCACCTATAGACACACACAGCACATTTCCATGCTCCATCTTGCCTGCTTCCCTTCCTAACTCACACAAGCTTTCAACTTATTGGATCAGCCTAGGCCTCCTGCACCCCTACACAACACCCAGTGCAAGTGATGATACCTGTGCCACATACCTGTCATCTTTGTCACTGATGCAGGGAAAAAAGCTATGTGTCTCATGCACCAGATGACTATATAAGTTAATATGTAATTGTACAATCCAGTGTTGCTTTGCCATGTCACTTGTACTAGTCACTGATAGATACTGTATACTGACATTTGTAATGAGTAAGCCACATTATTTTGTGTACCTTATGTTGCATAATGTTGTAATGGCTATATATTTACACAATGTTGGCCTACTATTGTCAAACACCTTGTTAGGCCTTGGTAGGTGGAGTGAGTCATATTCCCCTCATCCATTGCATAGTTTAACACTCAGTGAGGTTCACCTGTTAGGGTAGGTAGGCATGATCTGCCCTTGAGCAAAACTGTGTTTGGTCCAGTGTCAATAGGTGCATGGCACTGTTACTAATTGTGTCCATGCTAACTCCTTTCATGGCTTTACATATCAGATAACTGAGTGATCTGGGGACACTGCTTGGCACTTCATGCTAGTTGTCCTCTATGCAACTAAGCATTGCAGTTACTTCTATCATGTTCCAAGAAAAGAGTCATCCAAGGTGTCTGTACAGAGCACAGACAAACAATGGATGGAAGCGTAACATGTATACCTCATGAAGGTAAGGTGGGAGGTTTTATACAGGTGTTCTGCAGTTGGACACTACTCAAGCAGTGTATACTGAAAGTGCAGAATTATCTTGTCAAGAATGCGGAAAGCAGGGAAGCCCCCTAAATTGCTGGTGCCTGGCTACAAATAATGCTGGTCTCACTACCAACACTCTGTAGTGGGATACTATGCTGTGATGCTTTTTCTGTCAACAGACAAAAACAATTACTAATGAAGCTCATGATGAGAAGTAGGACACAGACTGTTCATCCACATAGTTGTCCCACATCATGAAAGGCTCTATAGGCTTCACATACCCTTCTCCAGGTAGATGCCTTGATTAGCAACCTGAGCAATCAGTTGGCCTTTGCATGTATTATGCCTTCTGTACCAGACATGGTGGTATGTCACTAGGGAACTGACCAGATGGTGATTAGGATAAAACAAAAAACAGGAAGGAGACAAGAAAATTCTTCTTTCTATAAACTTTAATATGGTGAAGTGCTTTTCATTTGTTGAATAACAAACTTTATCAGACCCTCACCATATTAAAATTTATAGAAAGAAGAATTTGCTAGTCTCCTTCCTGTTTTTTGTTTTATTCAGTTTGTCTTTGTTGGTTTTTTGGCAGATGGTGATTAGGAGCACAGCTGCAGTGTCACAATATAATGGGCAGTGTCCATAGACATAGATGTGCAAGCTTGCTGAAACAAGCAGCACAGCACCACTGATCCATCTTAGTTGACAATTTCACAGCAATTCGTGCATCCTGACCTTCAACAGATTAATAGTAGATATCTGCATGACATGCCTCTAAGACCTACTGCAGTGGAATGGCCACCTTTGGCTAAAGTGTGTCCACCTGCCACATTTTCAAATATGTCATACTGTACAGTTATGTACCTAGAACACACGTCTGTGTTCCCACATCATGTCACACAACAAACAGTTTGTTGTCTGGTTGCTTGATATGCATATTACACATACAAGGCCAACATAATGTCAACAAAGTTGAACAAGTCCTCTTTGGATGCACGGGCATCCACATCCTCACTGCAAGGTGTGCCTACAAACACTGTGTTTCATGCTGTCAAACCCAAGTGTGTGGCAGCATAACCCTAACTTTGCAGGACATGAACAGTGTCACATTTGTAGGTATGGCATTGAGACCAAGCCTAATAACAGGATTATGGTCAATCCAAGGTCCACATAGCTGGCAAAGCATTGTATGGCACACTATCAGGTGCTGTGTTACCTTAGGGGACCTACATAAAGGTGACGTGTTACATTTCACCATTTGTCATAATATTGCCTAATGATGGCATGCTGTGACGTACACACAAGCATGCTCTATAGCTAATGGCACTTTCAATGACTGCTGATGATATGTGGAAAGTGTCCCCACCCGTCTACTCCTATGCCACACAAACACAACATGTGACAGATGTGACTGTATTTCAAACCTTGATTCAATGGTTTCTCAAACAGCAGTCAGCACATATGGCAATGAGCATTTTGCCAACATGCACAGCTCACCTCCTGCATCACTCACACCCACATCACACACGCACCTGCATTTGTGCAGCTCCTTACTAGATACATTCCCAAACAACAGACACCTCAGAAAATTCTACCTCTGGAGAGCACAGTACACATAATAGTTCATGCAATGCACCACTGTCTCACTGGTCAAACACCTGTGGCTAAACACAAAATCAAACCTATTATTTATAGGTGATTACATCATGAGACACATTGATGTCCATGTCACCAGGCTACATATGGGAAAGGTCACAGTTAGCTGTGTGTGGGTTGACATGATGCACCATACCACACATTGCCACAACTCAAGGAATATCAGGTAACATAATGATGATGTCATAGCTCCTATAGGTGTGTACAACTAGGGACATACATCACTGGACTGTATGCAGACACATGACTGAGCTTAGATAATCTGTGTCTCCCGCAGGTGTGCTCATAGCTTTCAGGTGCATTTGACCATCACCTAGGATGATGGCTCAATACACATGGAAAATGATGGACATCAATAATTGCCTTAGTGTGTGGAGTCATTGTAAGGGGATCCACTACATGTCTGCATGGGATGACTTGCTCAGCAGATGTCAATGGTTTGTGAGAGATGGTCTTCATGTCTCAGCCCTGGGATGTTGAGTACTGGCCAAGGCTGCTGACACCCCCACAGTGCATCTTATAGGCACTGTCTGGAGGGAAAACTTTCCAATGAGAATGCCATCATCATACAACATCACAGTTATGCTGCTACACATTGGGAAAGGCAACACTAAACCCCACTCTGTGGAAGGTGCCCCTACCTTGGAATATACAGACATTTGTGCAGTCAAAGAAACCTGGTTCACGTCTGTGGACAGCACCATTGCCATACCAGACTACACATCCTTCCACATGTTCAGACCTCAAACTGACAGTATGCAAAGTAATGCAGGTGGTGTATACATATTCATTATGGATAGATACACACCCAGATTTCAGGAAACACTGTAAAATCTCTCAGACACTGCAGGTGCTATTCACTGTAGAAAGGCACATAATCAAGCCATTGCCAGCCACAGGAGCAGCTCCATGAATCCAGGCACCTGTTGTCCTTATTTGAATGTACTTGTGTCTATCAAGATATATCAGCACACCATGGTTTGGGGTGACATTAATGAATTAATTTAATTAATTAATTAATTAATTTATTTATTTATTTATTTATTTTACATTTGTTGACCGGGCTAGTCCAGCTGGATATATGTCCATTTTCAGTACAGGCCTAGGGAGCTCCATAAAACACAGTATTATTTATATTATATGACAGTTCTTACAAATGCAGGTACATTACAGATTTTAGCAATTCTTTACATTTCCTTACATTACTGCTTAAAAAATCTTTATACATATCATATTTGGATAGTTATAAGAAGATATTTATAATGACCTTAGATTATATATAAAAGTATACTCTCTTTATGGTTAACAGAAAAGCAACTAGTTTATACAGGCATAGTGATAAGTACCCAAGATAAGTGAGGTAGTTAGTCAGGGTTAGCACAAGGGCATAACCAATGAGTTTTAAGGTATAGTTTCAGTTTATTTTTGAATAATGTTATTGAGGAAAGCGAGGTCAGGTCACTGGGGAGTCAGTTTCAGGTTTTGCCCACGGTATTAAAGAACAAAGAGTCACCAGCCATATTGTTGGTTTTACCTATTTGTACAAGTAGTTTATTTGATGAGCATAGGGTGTTAAGGTTATTGTAGGGGGTGATAAGGTTGATAAGTATTGGGGTATTAGTAGGTTGATACAGGATCTTGTGAGCAACTGTTAATTGGTTAAATAGTAGCAGGTTTGGCAACTCTAGCCATCCTAGTTGTTCAAGATTATGACAATGATGGGTTCTGAAAGCGGAGCCAGTGGCAAATCTGGCAATATTGTTGTAGGAGATAGCTAGCTTGTTAAGGTTGTTTTTACACAGATTAGTATATATACAGGATGCATA
Organism: Protopterus annectens; assembly: GCF_019279795.1. Taxonomy (NCBI): domain Eukaryota; kingdom Metazoa; phylum Chordata; order Ceratodontiformes; family Protopteridae; genus Protopterus; species Protopterus annectens. The sequence goes on from NC_056735.1 coordinate 1,535,472,423, forward strand.
GAGGAGAGGAGAGGAGAGATTAAGTGGGTGCGGGCAATAGTAGTCCCTGGCTAATGGAGTCAGAAAGGGTTTGATCCTATAGATGGAGCCTTGTTTTTTGTTGACTGTTTTTATAATACTGTTAATATGTGTATGAAAGTTAAGGTTATTATCAATTAGAACCTGTAGAAGTTTTCTAGTGGGATCAGGAGATATGATAGTACCATTGTTTGATATAACAGCAAAGTTAAGTGGGGAGGTCCTACGGGTGGGAGTGAATAGTAAGACTTTTGTTTTTTTGGGGTCCAAGATGAGGCAATGGTGTAGAAGCCATTTCTCAACTGTATTAAACACATTTTGGGTTAGGGTCTGTAGGTCAGATGGAGAAGTGGCTGAGCATATTAACGTGGAATCGTCTGCATATTGAATACAGGTAGCTTGAGGTACTACAGAATGTAGGTCATTAATGTTGTGTCTTTCAGCTTTTCCTGGTTAGGGGTCACCATAGCGGAACTCCGGTCCACTAATAAAAATAGAAAATAGGAGAGGGCCTAATATGGAGCCTTGAGGGACACCAAGGGCAATGGGGAGGTGGGTAGATAAATTGTTCTCCCATAGTACAGCCTGCTGTCTATTGTTGAGGTAGGATAGTGCATATAGTGACAGGTATTTGAGTATGTTTATGTGTAGCTGGTGGTTAACCATATTGAAGGCTTTAGAGAGATTAATAAAGTGGGCTGAGGAAAGAGTGTTATTATTGCAATTTTTCTTAATACAGTCAGAGAAGAATAAGAGGGCAGAGGTGGTGCTGTGAAATGGCCTAAAACCATGTTGGCAGTTAGCTAGTAAGTTGTTTTCAATTAGGTAGTTTAACAGTTGTCTATGAATGCATTTCTCCATGATTTTTGCCAGAGTAGATAATACAGCTATAGGTCTATAGTTTAATAATTCATTGGAATTACCAGTTTTATGCATGGGGATAATATGTGAGATTTTCCAGATAGATGGGATAGTTCCTTCAGTAATATTTCTATTAATCAGGATGGAAATGGGATAGGATATAGCTTTTGCAGCTTTCTGCAAATATTCTGCAGGTAGTAGATCAGGTGAGGGGGTGGTTGGTTTAAGTTTTTGAATAAGGGTACAGACAAGGGATGTAGGAACAGGTTGACGGTGAAATGAGGGGGTATGCTAGATATAGAAGTAGTCAGAGATGAGCTGTCAGGAGATAGTTGATTGGCAAGAGATTGAATGGTCTCTGTAAAGAAAGTGTTAAAGGTATTGGCACTTTGTTTGGGATTATCATGGTCAGTGCCTAATGGGGTGGTTGCAACAGAACGACCTGGATGTAAAAGTTTGTTAATGCCTGCCCAGAACTTTTGAGGTTTATTTTGATGGGTTTGTTGGAGTTGAAAGTAAAAGTTTCTTTTATCAAACAGTATGGCTTTTTTTGTATAATTTCTTAGCTGTTTAAAATTTAATTGATCTGCAGGGATTTTAGTAGTACGCCACTTGGCCCAGACTTTACTTACATTAAGTAACCACCAAAAGTGTTGTTTAGTCATGCTGAAGTTCACTTGCCCAAAGGTTAGGCCATGTCCTTAATGACAGTGCACTGCACCAGTGGTGTTACATCCCCACAAGGGGAGGCAACATAGTGCATCATGTGTTTATCAGTATGGGTGACCACTGCAGCTCCCCACTGTGAGGTCCTCCCTGGTGAGATATGACCACAGATCAGTCTCATTACAACTGTCAGACCTAACCCTCCTTTGCAGAAAATACAGAAATATACTTCAACAAAACAATTTATTACTTCCATTAGATGGTTTATATAGCGTGACTGCACCTCCCCCTTCAGATGGGACAGGCAAGTATGCAAAGCTCTACACCCCTGCTTTATGTAAGCAACAGTACAACTGCATAGACTCATCTGTACCTGAGAGGAGGAACATAAGCTCCTCATGGCACAGAAAACCTTCCTGGTGGACAACTGCCATGAGCAATACGAGGTGGACATTGCTGTGTGACAGTTAGGGTGAGGATTACCCCCTAAAATGGAGGCACAACCTCCTCAGCTAAAACAAGCACATAGTGTTGTTGTGATGTCATTTCAAAACAGTATGTGACAAAATTTGCCTCCCACATAAAGCAGAACCACAATGCACACTGTAGTTACATGTGTAACCTCAAAGGACAATCCCAGATTGTCGGAGAACTTGTACTTAATGATAACACATATAATGGGTCTGTACTCATAGCTAACCTGTTGTCCCACAGATTCTACATCAACATCACTCCCCTGTCCCCACCACATGTGCCACATGACATTCCTACAACCTGTTCCATACCTTCCATATCTACAGAGCATATCATTACTGGTCTTTCTATGAGCTATACACAACATCAATTGGACATGCTAATATTCCAGGTTGTGTCCTACATCAGATCCAACAAGGATTACTAACACCATTGGGAATTCTTGCAATCATACTGTAATCACTGACTGCAACACAGCTGACTGGACAACAGTAACTGTTATCCCCTTGCACAGAGGTGGTGCATTCACCAACCACTGGAACTATTGGCCTGAGTAGCCATATATTTATGCCTGTGAGGCAAATCATCATGGACCTGATCAGCAAACATATATGTGATCTACAAACAGATTACTGTACACAGCTTGGATGTCTGACAGGGAGATCATGGCTATTAAACATGGTGGACATATCCGAAGCAGTCACCAAAGACCTGGGTGAGGGGAAATTGGGGCATACAGCCCCATGGACTTAGCCAAGCTAAGCCATGTGACTCTATCGCCCACTCAAGCATCATTGACAGAAGTACCTACTATGGCATCCACAATAATATCATTATAGGGGTCACTAAGTGACTCAATGATGGCACACATACTATAAATAGGGAAATCAGCCTCCAATATGGATTTGTAAGCAGCAGTATTCAAAAGGGCTCAGTCCCGGGTCCTCTACTGCTTGGAATCCATTTAACCATGATACAAGTGAATACTGAATGTCTGTGGCTGAGAATGTTAGCTGATGCCTGTAAACAGTGAGTGGTCATAGACTCTGTGAGTTATGTCAATATCCTACAAGAGGGCATCGATGAATAAATGCCTGTTGATACACTAATGGCTGTAAACTCCATGCAAATATATATGCAGTATCATTTCCATCAGTAACACCTATGTTCCTGTTAAGTAGCACAGGGTCAACAAGTGATGTACATTCTCAGGGGTGATAGACCGCAGATTTACACCTAATATACCTGAGATCACCATGTCTCTCCAGTGGTAAGACTGGAATCAAATGTCATAACTGAGGGCATAGTCACCCAAAATTCACATACTCATAACCTCCATATACTCTTCCCTCAGCAAGCCAATATTTGATTGCAATGGCCATTTGGTAATGTACCTTTCCAAGAACTACTGGCAATTGTACAAAGCACAATGGTCCCTCACATGGGAACTTCACATCTTCAGTTCAATGGGGAGCACCTGAAATCAGTGTCTTTGTAGCATGTGGCATATAGACTACTCAGTGGTGATCTCTTCCTCGCATATGGTGCAATGTGTGACCCTGGAAATGCTGCATATTTGTAAGTGGCATGGTACATGGATTACTCACTCTAAGGACATTAACCTGGTATGTGATATTAGTAATACATGTGGGTGGGAGAGATCTGTCTAGCAGACTTTAACACACCTTTGAAACAGAATCCTGCCAAATGACAAAAAGAGCACCTCAGTTGCCCTCATCAGATGCCATCTGTATGATTAGCTAGGTGACCATCATTTCATCACAGGGCTTCTGCCTGTGTCCCTTGTGGACAGGGGCAACATGTACTGATCATGTAACTAAGGGCATAAACTTGGCTAGGATTGTGAGGGCTGTAGGGCCTTTATGATACTAAAATTCGAAGACACTATGATTCCATAAGCTGATGTAAAATGCTCTAACAGCCACACACACACACATAGAATCATAGGATCATAGGAAGTTACTAGGCTATTGGCCCTGAGGCCCTTATAAGCCTAGCCAAGAGTTTAGCCCATGTTTAGACAAGCCAGCACCCAAAGCCCCTGTCCATCAGGGACACGGGTGGAATCCCAGGGGTGTATTTTCTGTTTCCCGTCCAGTTATCCAGGTTGTGCTTGAAAAGGGACATTGAGGCACTCTGCTTGACATGGAGAGGGACTCTAATCCACAGATGGGGGAGTCTTTGTGACACAAATATGTCCCACCAACAAGTCCTATTGATGTCACAGACCAGGTTGAGGTCACACGTGTGGGTTACTTGAGTGGAGCTTGGCTTGCGGATATGCAGTAGTCCCATCAAGGCGGGGTCTGAGATTGCTCTGTATGCCAGACAGAGGTCACCTCTGAGGAGTCTGTATGAAACTGAGTAGAGGGACAGGACTTTTAACCTATCTGTGTAGGATAGATATTTGAATTCCTGGATTATTCTGGTGAGGAATCTCTGTGGTCTCTCCAGCTGCTGCATGTGCTTTGCAAGGTACCTGCTGAAGGGGCATTGTACTCAATAATTGGCCTTATCTGGGAAGAATACAGGGATGTTATGACCTCCTTGTCTCTGAATGAGATACCCTTACTTATGAGGTGCACCATATAGAAAGCTTTCCGTACAACAGAAGCAACTTGGTGTTCAAAAGTCAGGTTGCTATCAACATGAGTGCCCAAATCCCTCATGACTGATTGCGAGCTTAGGACACTGTTATTAATTTGATATGTGGGGACATCACTCTCCCCAAAGGGGATAATGATGCATTTTTTGGCATTCAGGTTGAGGCCATGTTTCTGGAACCACTCATTTGTTTGGGTGAGACTCTCTTGGAGGACATCCACATCACTTGGGAAATTGATGACCATGACCAGCTTGCAGCCATCTTCAAACTTGGTCAGCCATAGCCCACTGGTTTTGGCCTTCATCTCAGAGAAGTATATCCAGAATAACAGAGGCCCCAAGACCGATCCCTGGGGTACACCACTCATTATGGGTCTACTGCTTGAGGTGGCTTCCCCTATTTTGATTACGTGGGTTCTATCAGTGAGACAGTTTGCGACCCATCTGATAACATATGGATTGATACCTAGTTTTGAGAGTTTGTCTACTATGCCTGAGTGGGGAATAGTGTCAAAGGTCTTGGCCAGGTCAAGGTAGGCAGTGTGCACCATCTTCTCTTCATCCATGGCTTTGGTGACTGTCTCAAAGAAGTCAATCAGATTTAACAGAAATGACCTCCCCTTGACAAAGCCAAACTGTGTGGGTTCGAGTGTTTGGAGGTTGCCAATGTCTCTGTTAATGAGGTCCATAATAATCTGTTCCATGGCCTTGCAGGTCAAGCTAGTTAGGCTGATGAGTCTATCATTTCCCAGATCGGTGGATGCTCCACCTTTGTGCAAAGGGATGACAATGGCTGTCCTCCACTCAGCTGGGACAAAGCTGGTACTCAGGCTTTGGTTGAATATGGTGCCTAATGGTATGGCAGGTTCATGCCTGAGTTCATGTAGGATGCAGCCTGGGATGTTATCTGGCCCCATGGAGGCTGTATTTTTTGTCTTTGAGATGACCTGTTCCCTAGAGATAAGGGGAGGGGGCAGGTACTGGGGATGTCTTTATTTACTGATGGGGGGACACTGGGGTGAAGGTTTCACTGACTCTGTCAGCCAGTAGGTTGGCTACATCTACAGCATTTGTGTATGTGGTGTCCTTGACCTCCAATTCTGAAAAGATCTGAGTGGTTCCTGTGAGATTGCAGACATATGTGAAGAAGACCTTATGATTGTCTCTAGTAGATGTGGCCAATTTGGACTGGAATTTGGATTAAGAGGATTTCACTAGTGCTTTTATTTGCTTGTTCAGGCTAAGGAGAAATTGCTTCCAGTTGGGCACCTGCTCCTTCTTGGTCCTAGAAAGCAATTTTATTTCCTTTTGTTATGTAGTTTATTTATTGTAGATGTCCAGCAGACAGGTTTACTTTTCCTTGCGGAGGATGATTTTGTCCTGTCAGGTATTCTTGGTTCCATGCATCTACATAAGTGCTTGCATAGTACTTTGGTGTAAATTTAGACATTGGTGGCAGTTCCAACAGAGGGGGAGGGGACTATGAAGCTGTTTATACCATCCCTCAGGAGATTGCAATCAGCTCTGGAGAAGCTTTTTCTTTGACCCTAGCTAGAGAGGTGTCAGGGGAGATGGTGACTTCAAAAGTGACTACTTTATAGTTGGATCTTACCAGGGAGGATGATGCTGTAGGGTTGCTGCAGTGGTTACTCTTGCTGATTAATACCAAGTCCAAGATATTATCACCTCTTGTGTGGGTATTAACTTGCTGCTCCAGGGCATTTGCATTGATAAAATCAAGGAATCTCTTGGCATTTGTATTCTGGCATGAGTAGTTTTTCAGTCTATGGTTGGGTAGTTAAATCCGCCCAGGATCAGGGTAAAGGGTTGAATCTTGATTGATTCAGAGATCCAAATAGGTGGAGTGGGCATCCTGAGTCAAATCTGGTGGACTGTAGCTAGCAATGATTTGAATAGGGGTCTTGTCAATAGTTAACTGTACCTGGAGTGTCTTCAGTGCTTCATACTGTTTGGCCAGTCTGGAGGTGTGTGTGCCTTTAATATACATCGAAACTCCACCTCCTTTGGCTTTGCTGGCCACAGTTTGAGTTCTGAATGTATGATAGGATGAGTAACCAGGTAAGGCTGGGGTGCTCTCCACAGCTTTGAACCAGGTTTCTGTGACTGCATAAATGTCAGCATCTTCCAGGGTTAAGAATGCTTGCAATAAGTGCAGTTTCATGTTTAGACTCCTAGCATGTAGCAGCATGACCTTTAATTTGCATTTTGTTGAAATTTGTATGTTGGTTTTATTGACCTTAGGACTTTTCCTAAAAAAGGCACTATGGGGGAGGCAAGGGCCTTTGCCAAAAGCCTGAAGCCCAAGTGAGACAGATGCAGACTGTCTCTAGCAAAGCACCGTGGTCTGTCAGGTACTGGATCCTCCTAGAATGACACCAGAAACAAAGCCAATTATTAAAGTCAATCATTTGCTTTTTGTATTGATGCATCATTCTGGGTGATGGTAGAATGTTGCCTAAGGCTAGGGACATACCTGCCTGGGACACATATTCAGCGAGCTCAATCATGTCTCTCTTTATATAGTCTAGGGAGGTATGTCTCAAATTGTTCACCCCAATGTGGACTATGATAGAGTCATAACAGTACATGTTGTTGAGAGATTTGAGCGTGTGTTTGATATGGCAGATTCTGGCACCTGACAAACAACTAATTGTGACTTTCTCCTTATCCAGTTTGGTGAGATGCACATCTGTGTGTCTCACAATGGAGTCTCCTATGACTAATATGTTGGGTTTGTGATTAGGCCTTTGTGGTTGCAAGACACAGGTGTGTGGACTATGTGTGGTATGTGGTGTGGAGGGTTGTAGAGTTTGCGTGTGTTTTTGCCTCTGAGGTCTCCTTTGGTTGGGTATGTTTTTGTTGAGAACCTCCACATATGCGGGTGTGTGTTGTGTAGTTGAGGGTGGTGTTTGAGGTGTAGTGATTGTGTTGATAACCTTCTCAGTGTCAGATATACTGGATTGTGAGGGAGAGAGCATAGACTCTAGGTTCTTAATGTAATTGCATCTCTCACAAATTGTGTTACTAGGTGGAAAAAAGCAGATGGTTGTCCATGTACATGAGGCAGTTGCTACACTGTCTCAGGATGCCCATATCAACCAGGCTGGCAGGAGACACAGTATGAAATTGTCCATCCATATTTGTCAGAATCTGAGGGAGAGAGGCCAGGGAAAGCTAAGGGCTAGACCTGCAGCTCAAGTGCTTAGACCAAAACTAAGAGGCTTAGAATAACACAATTTAAATAGGCTAAAAACAAGCAGTAATAAATGCAGCAGAAAAGATGCAATTGAATACTTTAAAGAACAAGTAGCTTAAAAAGCAAGATGAAGTTATAGAGTAGGAGAAGGAAACACAAATACTTTAAAAGTAGTTGATTTTTTTTTAATGGGAAGGGAGAAAGGAGGAATGGAGGATAATTCAAGGTAAAAAAAAACTATGGGGGTAAACCTTCCCAAATGTTCTTCCTTTATTAGGTAGAATGAGCTAATGAGACTGGACTAGGAGGAATGTCCTAGATCAAATTTACAGTAGGGGTGAGCAACTGCAACTATGCTACAGCTACTAGCTACACTATTTTAGGCAGAAAACACTACAGAAATATTATGTATATGATACACTCCTTGGCAAGAAAAACAAAACAACAAACAGATGCCTAACAAAAGGAGAAAATTTCCAATTATTACCTTTCACACAGTGAAACTAGCTAAAAAAATCTTTATAAAAATTGAGGCAGTAGAACAAACAGTGCAGATTAGTTTAGAACAATAAAATACAGTAAAAAAATAGGCATCAATAAAAAGTCCAATAAAAGTAGGCAGCAGACAATAAAAAGTGCAATAAATTATCAGAATAAGCAATAACTAGTAAAAAATAAGCTAGAAAACAGGATACTTATTGTTTTATATCACAAATCAGAGTTATGGTCAGTGCCCCTCTGTTTATCTCAGTGTGAAATGGCAGAAATACTGACAAGGTATCTTCTTAAAGGAGTACCACACCCACAGACTCAAAAAACATGTTTAAAACATCATGGCATGATGTTTCCTACACTTTAACAGCACTCTGGGATTATTTACAGGATTTTAAATATTTTTATATGTAATTCCAGACTCTGACCACCTGGAGGCTGGCATATTGACGTGGTTTGGATAAATCAGGTTGCCATCCAGTATCCCAGAAATCATTGTTTGGCTCAAAAATGTTACATCATGCAGGCCTCCGTTTGCCTAAAGTTCCTGTCATTTCATAGATGTTACATTTGTACAAAGTACTGAGTAAAATAGAACAGCGTAAGTAACATTCCCTGCTGCTGGATGACTACTTAAAACAGAAACAGTACAAATGTCACAGAACACACTCAAAGTGCTGTTTACTGCTGTCTTTTTTTCTAATTTAGTTTAAATAGCACTAATTTCTGAGACAATGAATTCCAGTCCATTTACTTCTCCCCTCCCCCATAACACTTAGCTTCCTTAGCTGTCAAAGTCCTGAGGGTAATCTGACCTGGTAATTTAATTGATTGGCAGATCTCAGCAGGGTGCTTGACTCATGTAATTTAATCTTTGCTCTAGCATTTCCTATGTTAGAGGGGACATTTTGTTTGCTGCATTATAGCCATGGCCTTACTTGACTGCTATCACATCCAGTAAGGTCTTGCACCAAGGAGCTAAAGAATAAAACATTTATACTATTAACCAGTTTAGATCTTTATTAATTTAAGTGTTAAGGTATCACTTAATGCTTCTACCTTGTTAAAAATTGAGATTTACATGTGCAAAGTGTGTTGCTATGCAGTGTTTGACTTCATATGTTTTTACTCCACTGGTTGGTTTGCAAAAAAAAACCTTTTGCAGTGTCCCTGGATTTGTCTTTGTATATACAAACCACATTGCTATATTTTCCCCTTCCTTTTTCTTGTGTCCAGAAGTCACTTATAACAAAGTAAAATATTTATTGATTTTTTTTAAATAAAGGACATCAAGGTTAACTTACCTTGAATCAGATAACGGATGCCACTACAAAGAATCACTGCTGAAATATTTGTGCATGGAGAAAATCCCTTACTAAATCTATTTGCCAGCCTCCAGTTCAATTGGTGCTATGACTTTAATATACTGGTGTGTTTGCTCATGCCTTCCAAATATCTCCACCATTACATACCAGTTTTGCAGTGTAGTAACCACCCAACATGCCCATACACCTTTAGTCATCAATATGCAGCTACTCCTGTTTATGTGAGTATGTACATTCATTTTCAGACTTAAGGTGTGGAAGCTGCACTGAATAATTCTAGGTGCTTGTTCAGGTTTCACATGGTGCTTGCTTAGAGCTACTCTCATGTTAAGCCACTATGAATATGTTGCACTGCCACCTCTGATACCAGGGTAATGTTTTAATCTTTCTATTCCTGCACTGCACACTAGCAGTATCTGGTGCAAATACAACAGAGAAGTATGCAAGCGATACACCACTTAAGCATCATTTGCCGTGCAGAATGTATTAAGTATGCATACCAAATTTCTGTGTTTCCAAACATCTGTGTTACTACACTACTACTGAATAAAATGAACAGCACTCAGGCTGGGGGAAGGACAAGGGAGCCATGACATCACAGAATGGGTGGGTCTTATTATTTTAGTTAGAATCAGATGACGGTTGTGGTGATGTCACTTTGGGGAGGGAACTGATTAAAAAAAAAAAAAAAAAGTACCTGCACTGCCTGGCCTCGATGATGTCAGTAATTGGGCGACTCCACCAAGCTTTAGTCAAACATGACAGAATCATTTTCTAAGTGAAACCATCACAGTATGAGAAGGTAGGCTTCTGTTACAGAAGTAAGGGGAATTATAAAAATTGTAAATGCTTTATTGTTGTTGCTTTACAGAGGACAATTTAAATAGGGAGGAAAAGGGCCATGAAGTTGGGGAATATATTAGAGAAACTTGTTGTACTCCTTTAAGTAACAGAAGGTTGAAACCTGAAACAACTTAAAACAAAGCTCAAAAGAACAAATAAGGTGCTTACTCTATGCCCTAAACCAGGCAACTCTTACCAGCCAACAACCATCAACACTATACTCTCACTAAAGTGGAGAATGGCTTTTCCTAAACCAAGACGGCCTGGAAGGTGTGCTCAGAACACACAGCCACTGCAAACAAACAACTATGCCCAGAGACAACTGGACAATGCTACAACTACTAGCTATACGATTTTAGGCAGAAAACACTACAGAAATGTTTATCCCAGCAGGAAAACAGTAGTAAGACACTAAATAAAAGTTTTAAACAGAAAAAACGAACAAAGAGACTCTAAGAATGCTTTTATCTGCAAACAAAGCAGTTATATGATACACTCCTTGGCAAGAAAAACAGAATAAACAGATGCTTAACAAAAGGAGAAAAGTTCTAACTAATACCTTTCACACAGTGAAATGAGCTAGAAAAGCTTTACAAAAAGTGCAGCAGTAACAAAGTGATTTAAAAGGCCCAGTAAGACAGTAGAACAGTGCAGATTAGTTTATAGCAATAACATACAGTAAACAAATATGCAGCAGACAATAAAAAATACAATAAAAAGTAGTCAGCAAACAATAAAAAGTGCAATATATTGTAAGAATAAGCAATCACTAGTAAAAAAAAGCAAGAATACAGGATACTTATTGTTTTATATCACAGATCAGAGTTGTGGTCAGTGCCTCTCCTCCGTTTAGCTCAGTGTGAAAAACAAACTTGGCTACATTGAGGATAGCACCACTTGCAGTTAGTGTTTACAGGACATGCACAGCATACATGCACACTGCAAGTTGGCTGCATGTAGATTAGAACACTTACCTACCTAATGGTAGACACTACAGCTCACTGTACATGATTCATACTCTACAGCTCAAGTATATTATTACTATCTCTTCAGGACATCTTAAGTTTGATGACATCAGCAACCATAGTTGTGGCCAGGCATTTCGAGGCCCACATCACCTGCTACAACCAAAATACTGCAAAACCCTACCTCTTTTAAGTTACTGAGGTGATCATATTTATGCCCTACAGAGATACAAACACACACACACTGAGTGGTCTGCAATGAGATATGAACCCCTACCTATCTATTTAACCATACTATAGGTCACAGTATTTATTGTACATGCCACAGCCTAAGCCTGACCTTTCAAAGGCAGCTGGTATTCTTAAGATTGATGACATCAGCAGGCCTTGTTGTAGAGGGCACTTTGGAAGCTGGCAGCAAATTACAGGGCCAAAAAGTGCAGAACCATTGCAGTTTTATAGTCAATGAGAGATTTTCAGTTGTTTTGTAGGGGGATACATACCAAGTGTCCTGGAGGGTGATTAAAACCCCTACCTATCTAGTCTGACACACTACAGATCACAGTACTTATCAAATGCACCATGGCTTAAGTTTGACATTATAATGGCAGCTGCTAGACTTAAGGTTGATGACATTAGCAGACCTTGTAGAATAGGGCAGTTTGGAAGCTGACAGCAGCTTATAGGGCTAAAATGTGCAGCACCATTGCAGTTTGATAGTCAATGAGGGATTCTTAGTTATTTTGCAATGAGATCCACATTCACAGGGTGATCTAGAGTAAGATTAAAACCCCTACCTATCTAGTCTTACACAATACAGATCACAGTACTTATCACACTTGCCATGGCTGACATCTACTTTATATATAACTGCAGGCAAATCACTTGTGGATTACACAAACTATGCTTGTGTTGAACAGTGTCTGTGGCCTGCAGAGTGATATTGCTTCATACTGTTATCTGCATCTAGTAGCCTAGCAGTCAGATAACTATTTATCCTAGCTATATGGCTACAGTTACCATTTTGGTCATATGTGGCTGTTTGCATTTGGATGGGTAAGCCTGCGAGTAAAAACAATGTGCCCTGTTCATGCATGCATAGACAACATTATACATCACACCACCTACTCACCAGTTGCTGTATGTGTAATGACATCCAGCAGGCACAGGGGTCTGTAGGTAAGTGCATTATGTACTGTTGAGCCCTTACATTGTGTCTTTTGAGCAACATTATAGATGTGTGATAGTGCAGCTTTACTCACCATTATCAGGGTATGTAGGACATATATATATATGTGTGTATATATATATATATATATATATATATATATATATATAAAATTATGTATATATAAATGTATCTGTGTGTGTGTGTGTGTGTGTGTGTGTATATATATATATATATATATATATATATATATATATATATATACATAGATATATGTCTATTTGTATATACTTAGAGATAGATATACTGTCTATGAGAGAGACAGATGGTGTCAGATATGTATACATATATGTAGGTATGTATGTATGTATGTATAGACATATCTATACATAGCAGGCTATTTTGAGCAAGGGGCAACATAATTGTGCTCTGTTTAAGTATATGCACATGCCCAGTGAAATTGTCAGTACTTATAAACTTACTCCAGCTCACACCTACCTATTCTCCAGTCCTGGAATTTGTGTGTTACAGACAATGACATCTGTCCCTGTTTCTGCAGTACTGCACTTCACTCAAATTGCCCACGGCATTCTTCAGTTATCTGATGTAATTAATATGTGACTGAGGTTAATTATGTTACATCACACACACACACACACACACATACAGACAGTCTGAAAAAAAACAACATAATAATACCTCACATCTAAAAGATTTGGACACTTCCAGTTTAGAACCATGAACACTATCACCCATGCTAGTTTCCCTAGTCCACTGAGCCACACACGCTGCCAGACAAATAGGAGTCATTTATCACAAAATCAACAGCATAAATATATACATTGTTATTCGTGCGTTAATTGAGACATACAATGCATGATCAATTTCTATGTTACTGCCCTGAGATTGCCTGGACTGCTAATATACCATTGATGAGTTACTGTTAAAGCAGTGTTATGGGAACACTGCTGTGTTTGGGGTTGGTGAACAACACTGCATGTTCTGCTGGGATACACAGTAGTCCGAATATCATATAGCCCCACTGTGTAGCATCTCTCTTGACTGATGTAGTGAATATTCCATGCATGAATATTAAAGGACACATGTCAGTGGACTGGGTATCTGTAGTCCCATGTGGGTGTTATTTCTCTCCAGATAGTCAACTATATTTACTTGCATAAATGTAGTGGATCCATACCTACAGTATTATATTGTACTAATCCTTAGAAGTACTGTGTAGGTTACAGTCTTACCTTGCAAATGCACCAGATGACAGAACTTTAGTCTGGGGCTGACTCTGTCTGATACAAGTAGTGCAAAGCCAATACATGCATAGGTACAAGTTGTGTGGGTTTCCTGACATCAAGTTTAATATATGTATGTGAGTAGGAGTAAGGTGTCTGTCCCTGGATCTCTAGGTCATTAGTGAATGTGCTATGCATTGTCTCTTAGCCAAAGCCAGGTTATATTGGGCATGCCTACATTGCGTACAGGGACAGCAGCAGAGGGTTAATTTTCTGAGTCATCCTATGACTGCAGCTGCGGTGCCCTAGGCACTGGTGGGGGGCCTGTGTATCCCTTCCCTTTGCTTATCCTGCTGCAGCTGTTTCCCCAGGATAAGATTGTGTAGCATGGCGCATATGGTGAACATATGTGCACATGTTCATAGGTTCATAGGTTGGTACTAGGCTAGCAGCCCTAGGGCCTATACAAGCCTTGCCATAACAATTCCCTGGCTATTTCTTCCCACACTATTTACTTCCCTGGACCTCTGTCTAGCAGGTGACTGATGTGATCCCTGGGGTGAATTTCCTTTCTCCAACCCAGTCGTCAAGGTTCCTTTTGAAGAGGGCCAAAAAGGCACTCTGCTTGACATGTATGGGCAATCTATTCCAGTGTCTGGGGAGTCTCTGGGTCAGGAACCTATCTCTCCAGCATGTTTTGTTTATTGTGATGACAAGGTTTAGATACCTTGAGTGTGTGGCTCTGAGGGATTGGGATTTCTTTAAGTGTAGCATGTCCAACAGTCCTGGGTTTGACATGACCTTGTATGTTAAGCAGAGATTGCCTCTGAGTAGAAGATATGCAACAGAGTATAGCTGGAGTTTTTTAAGGCGGTCAGCGTAGGGCATCTGCTTTTGGCCTGTGATTCTTTTAGTGAGGTATTTCTGCGGCCTTTCCAGTTGTTGCAGATGTCTTGAGAGATACATACCAAATGGGGTGTTGTATTCTATAATGGGTCTAATGAGGGATGAGTACAGTGGGACAATGACCTCCTTTTTTCTGGATGAAAAACCCTTAGTGATGACGTGTGCCACATAAAAGGATTTCCTGACTTTTGTGGCGATGTGGTTATCGAAGGTGAGACCACTGTCCACCTGTGTCCCTAAGTCTCATCACACTTTTGGTGTTTATTGTACTGCCACCTATATGGTAATTCATGGATATATGTTTTTTTCCCAAAGGGGATAACTATACATTTCTTGGCATTGAGCTTGAGCCCATGGCTCTGGCACCAAGCATCTGTTTCTGTAAGGCCCTTTTGTAGAGTATCCACATCATTTGGGGATTCAATAATGGCTCCCAGTTTGCAGTCATCTGCAAACTTTGTTAGCCAGAGTCCCTTAGTGTTGGCCTGTATTTCAGAGAAGTAGATGCCAAACAAGAGCGGTCCCAGGACTGAACCCTGAGGTACTCCACTTGTCACTTGTCTGGAGCTAGATTTGGAGTCGGCTACTTTTACAGTGTGGGTTCTATCAGTAAGCTAGTTAGCAACCCATTGGGTGATGTAGGGATTAATGCCCAGCTTAGTAAGTTTATCTATGATTCCAGAGTGGGGGATGGTGTCAAAGGCCTTGGCAAGGTCTAGATAGGCTGTGTGAACCACCTTACCCTTGTCCATGGTTCTGGAGACTGATTCAAAGAAGTCAATCAGGTTCATGAGACAAGATCGGCCCTTCACGAACCCAAACTTGGTGGGGTCCAGTGTTTGAAGGTTGCCAATGTCTTTGTTTATAAGTTCCATGATAATACGCTCCATGGCCTCACAGATAAGGCTCATCAGACTGATGAGACGGTACTTTCCGGGATCCAAGGTGGCCAATGTGGCTGGAGAGTACTGCAGGGCTCCACCAGATATATGTAGACACTGGAAACGTGACTTCAGAAGCCCAAACACACTCTCTATGATGTTCCTAGTTTGTGATTGTGCCTCATTATGGCATTGTTCTATGGGTGTGTTTATGCTTTTATGATGGGTGTTATCATCCACAGTTCTAGGGCATAGCCAGCATCCCCCAGTAAATGGCTATGTGGGATGTCCCCCTACTTAAATATCTGGTACAGCTGTGATGAGTGCCAGATATCAGAGTTGTGATAACTGTTAGGGTTGCCAACACACACATTCAGGATAATCCTCTGGGCATTGCACATGACATGGCAGTTGATAGAGTGGTACCTCAAGCTGTTTATGTAGATTCCACCATCTTCACTGGGTGGTGCCTTGATGTGTACATGAGTGCAGTGTATGGCATCCAGTACTTTATGGTAGTGTGCTACATGGTAGAAGTGTTGCATATTGCTAGCACTCACCTCAGCGGTGAGGGGAAAGATATGTGCTCACTGGTATGTGGTAGCATGGCATCCAGGAACTGGTGGAATATCTTGGATGCTGATGCTTGTGAGACCCCCACCATCTCCCCAAATAGTCTTTGAAAAGTACCTGCAGCTAGTATCCTAAGGGCTACATATACCTTTGTTTCCACTGGGATGGATTCCCTTCTGTTGGCTCTGACTGTGAGTTGAGGTCTTGTAGTATGTCCATTTCCACCCTGTAGCACTCTACAATCTCCAGCTCATGTAGCTCCTGGAAGGTTACCCTGGGCCTGAACACTCTTCTCCTTCTCTGCCTAGGCCTATTGTCAGCAGCACCAACAGCACTGACTTCAGCATCTAGCACATACAGATGAAGCAGACTTGCAACAGGCCCTAGCTTTATCTCAGTTAAAATTCCCAAGACTCTACTCCAATGGTCCAGAATATTGGGGGAAAATCAGAATGTCGGGTGCAGAATGTGTGATTGTCTACATTTGATGCATTTCACCTGCCTACAATATAATTAACATCATTAAATGGCCGTATTTCAGTGTGCAATGCCATTCACAGTGCTATGCTGTACAGCATAGCTTATGCAAAGGTCAGAATCAATAATTGAACACATCTGATTTTAAGAACATGCCCAGTCAGGTGGCATATCATGCAAACATGCCCACCTAAGCTTAAAAGAGTCTAGAAGTGAGAGGACACCCCCCTGATGACACCCACATCCTAGGTAAACATCAACATGGTTTAAGAGCCTACATGAAGGGGATATGCACACACAATTATTCCTTTATGTTGTTCAATAACTCCACTTCCTGTGCATACATATCCATTCTGACTGCCTGGAAACTATACACTCCATAGCCCTATGACCTTAGCAACAGCAACAATGCACCATTATAGGGACCCCATGCAAGGTCCTATAATACATTTCTGTCACATAGTATAAAATTCTTTTTTTCCTTTTTTTTTATTTTTATTTTTCTATTAAGCATGTTTTTGTACTGTGATGCTTAGCACAAACATGCTTAGATTATTAAAAAATACATTATTAATTTAACTTATTGCCTTAATCTTTCTGAAATACAGAATAAACATTTTGCTCATATGTGTATGTGGTATTACATTTTTAGGGGATTTATGTCCACATTTCTACAGTTTTACATCCCCTTTTGTACGGTTAGACTCCTGTATGTGGAAATTTGAACAGGTGCCTTTCTGCTTGTTGGATCATTCTACTTGTCTCATTTGCATGAAATTCACATGCTAATGAGGTGATTTGCATGCCATGGTATTTTTCCGTGTTTGCATATATTTGTGTGTGTGTGTGTGTGTGTGTGTGTGTGTGTGTGTGTGTGTGTGTGTGTGTGTGTGTGTGTGTGTGTGTGCACCACTCTGAAGCACTTACTCTATCTTAATATGTTTGCACCTGTGTAAGTATTGAGGTGCAATGCCTACATGAAAAAAAACATGTAGGCTTTATTGAGTTCCTGCCATAATCTAGTCAGTTGTTTCTTTCATCTTACATGTTGTTAAGTAACTCCCCTAACCTAGCAAAGTCTCCAGTGCTTCTACTTCTACATTAATTCTATCGTCTCTTTTATATTCCACTTACATAACTGTTCATCAATCTGGTTTCTTAGAACGTCTGTCTATATAAATGATCAGAGAGCCTGTGCATACTGAAATGTTAATTACCATTGCTTTGGAAGATGCTATTGTACAACAGCATAGCTGCTAAACAGAGAATGCAAACACTGAAAATGTTTTAATGTCTATATCTACAGTGACGGTCTCCATTCTATATGCATAAAAAATCTCACATTCAACTGTTACTTTATTTTTTGCACTGCCTTTTCTCACGTTCAAATAAAACATATGGTAAATGAAAATGAACATGCTTTATCAAGCTATTAGCTTATAACATCAATTTTCAGTTCAGAAATGAGCACAATTCATACCTATTTGCAAGTACAGTCTAAATGCCAGCAGCAGCAGCATAAAAAGTAATAGCTTGTTACTGTGCTACAGCACAATGTATGGCATATGTAAGCAATGAGGGCAGGTATTCCATGGTGCATTTTGTTAATATTGTGCAGTTCCCCAAGGGACGATGATGTGTTGCATTCTGACTGCAAAAGCAACTTACTTAAGCAAGTACATAAATGATGACTTACTCATCATGTAAAGTGAGATGCCCTTATCCCTCAACCGCTTACTGCAAGAAATCTGGACAGAGCCTAAAATAGGGACAGATTTTAAATATTGTTTTTATAAGCTTAGAAACTTGCTAGAATAACAGGATTTGTGTTAACATGCATTTTCTGCAGGATATGAAGTGTGAAACTCAAATGTATGTCCTTATTTAGTGACTCCAATCTTCAGTTATTTGCCAGAAAACCACATATTTATGATGAACAGACCAATAATATGAGGCAAAAAACTGTGACATTCTTTGAAAATGTGAACAATTGAGAGGTATGGTAATGTCAGTATGAAAATGTCCACATCACTAGATTGCCATTGTAAAATATTAAGGAAGAAATGTTGAAGGAAACCTAGGCTAAGATAACATATTCAGTCTAGCCTGTAGCCTACTAACTGATTGTCTGCACTTTAATCACTTCCAAATGGAATAGGTTAATTCATACACAAAAAAGGAAATTGGGTAGGCTTAAAATGGCCTGTAAGGGTGTTTTTAGTACTTCTTAACACTTATCTATGAACCTATAAGTACAATGCTATTTAAGCATCCAAAACTAAATGGCAAGAAAAAAATTGCTATGTCAACATTAAATTCATGTCCAAGAATACAGAAAGAAGCATTTGTGATACATGGATCTGCAATGGACACTTGGATGCAATTTTGCTGATGTACATATCAATGAGCAATTGAGCAGTAAATGGCACTAGCATGCTATGCAGGCATGGCATTTAATGAAAGTCTATCCTTGCATCATGTGAAGACATTTTATGGTATTCTTATTCTAAATCACTGTCGCCCTTCCCTATGATCCACCACAATAGATACAAGTACAATTCAAGTGGGGTGTCTTTGCTCAATTATTACTACTGTGACACAATTGAATAATGTGGCACACGTCATTTTTCTTTAAATCAATAAGCATTTTAAATACCAAAACACATACAGACTTGTGACAGACTTCCATGTATTGTCAATACTAATTAATTGTAAATAATCCAAAAAAAAAAAAAAAACAAAGGAGGGATTATTAGACTTTAAAAGGTATTTAATGTAATGAAGACTGGCATTATTAACAAGGTGGCTGATTCTTGAGGTTTATTGATAACTCATTCTCTTAAATTTTTACTTATAAATTTTAATAATTGCATATTATTATTATATTCTTGTCAAATTTTTAGCTAATTTCATTTAAACTAGCTGGCAGATTTGACAGAAGACATCTAGAGGTGTCTAATAGTAGTATCATAGAATGAGGTTAAATAATTTGTTTTATACAAATCATAGATGTTTGTTTGTCTGTTTGTCTTTTCGGCTTTTCCTGGTTAGGGGCTGCCACAGCGGAACTCTGGTCCACTAATGATTGGCAGTAGATTTTTATGGTGCCGACTTGCCAGCCCGATGCCCACCCTTCAACTAAGGCATGCCCATTCATGCATGTCTTTTGAGCGCCACTCGACTGCAGGGAGGACATGCAGACTCCACACAAACAAATCATAGATAAATAACTATATTCATTTACTATTGTGTTTTATCCAAGTATGTTTTAAAATGCATGTCTTTGTATTTAGGTATACAGTCAGGTCAGTGTCCTTACATTTCCCAAAATGGTCCTATCTGATATAACAAACTTGTTTACTTTGTAAATTATTAGATTTTGTGTAAGAATAAATACAGGAAGAAAAAAAACAGTAATTTGTCTTTTAACTTCTTTTCTCTGCTTGTCTTTTAAGGTGATGTTAAACACAAATCCATTCTTTTAGCACAACCAAGTATTTTGTTGTTTTTTAAATAGGTTGCGGATTTTTCAAAGTAATCAAATATTTTAGTGCCTTCTGATAAGGACATTAGAGTCTTGCTAGGGCTGAACACCAGGAAGGAAGACAGGTGAAACATTGTACATCTACATGATCCTTGATTTGCATGTTTGTTAGCATAATGAAACAAATCCCCACATGTTATTTTTTTTTCATTTCAGATGTTGTCATGGCTGTGGCAGCAATCTTTGATGTGTGTCGATACTGTCTGTATTATACCAATATCACAGCTGGAGTAAGCGATTGTCCACAATCTGTATTCCTCCAGATAGCTGACGAGACACAGGTTTTGTATGTTGTTTTTGACATCTGTGTTTTCCATCATGGACAGGAAAGGGCCTAGCAGATGTACACACTTGATCACTGGACATGAAATATAGGTCATTTTACACATTTCCACATATTCAGATGCCATGTACGTGATCCACTGCTCTACCTATTTGGTGATATAGGTGTTGATGGTCACATCTGTCATTGTGGAGTGAATACCTCAGTGCAAATTCCTGTCAACTGCCTTGGCCTTTTCAAGTTCCAGAGGATGATTCTCTTTGAGGACATCTGAAAGCTGTAACAGACATAGATATAGCAATAAAAACTTACACATGTCTGTTGCACACAGCCTGGATATTACTAGTGACCATTTTGAGAAGGTTCATGATGATGTGTTGGTCTACCCACATATCAGGAGAATCAGCATGTGTCTATACATGCATGCATCAAGTGCTGTTCCCAGACCAATCAGATGGATGCATGTTGATGTACACCCTTCTACGGGAACATAGTCTGTCTGGAGGGTGTGTTGAAGTGTATATCACATTGTGTCAGGTAGGTGTATATTCTGAGTCATGCTATAGGTGATCTGTGATGTCACATACCATTGTTTCTATGTGTTAGGTCTGCATGAAGATAACACAATACATACTGCCTATCTTGACCTGTCCTAGGGTTTGGACACTATCCCCTACTCAGATAACATTGGCAAACTTTATCAGCTGGGGATTAACACTTATGTCACTAGATGGTTAACCAATATCCTCACCAACATACCACATACTGTGAAAGTTGGAGAATCAACCTGTACCATTGCAACTGTCAACACAGATGTACCACAAGGATCTGCACTGGACCCTATACTGCTTGGAATCTATTTCTCAACAGTCAAGGCTACAAAACATTACCTGTAGCTTACAAAATTTGCTGATACATGCATACCAGTAGCAATCATTGAGTCCACCAATGACATAACTATAGTAAGAGGAGCTAAAACACATAAATGATTGGTGGCAAAGCAACGCGGTCTACTAATAAATACAGAATCTGTCAGGATTTGTGCCTAATGCAAAGTTAGATTTCCTGGTAAATATACCATTGACAACTCTTACCCTTGTGCTGAAACCAATGATGCAAGAATTAGAAATGCACATAGATAGCAATCGGAACTTTGACTAAGTGTCCTCAGTGGTATAGAAAGGCTATGTCATGCACCTCATAAGTCAGCACATTGTATCTAGATCTGAGAAGGATATAACAGGACTGTACTCATACCTCATCTGAACACTAATACAGTATAATGCTTCATTTTGAATGCACCTCACTAGACACCTGTATCAGCTGGACAGACCATAGGGGTTTCACACCTAGAAAATGCAGGTCCTACAAACCATGCCATGATGTATGTGGATATACTGAAAGACCTCTTCCTGAAATCTGTAATGGGAAGGATTAGATGACTTGTGCCTGGACTACTGGACATCTCTGACCCTGTCCTGATGTGTATACTGCACATTCCGCAAATCATCAGAGCCTGTTGAGAGGAAGATGGTAAGATCATGCTGTGTAAAATGCTCTCTCTAAGCAAATACACAAACACAGACACACAGACGCACACACACACACACACACACACACACACACACACACACACACACACACGCATGCGCGCGCGTGCGCTCACACACAGCAGTAGACTAAAGTGAGAATAGAACCTCTCCCTAAGTACATAGACTACAGAACTCACTACTTTACACAAGCACCACAGCAAAAGTCTGTCTTGGAGTGCCTCAGACAAAACTTTACAGCTGATGACATCAGTAGTGTCTGTTGAGGAGAATATAACAGTCCCACATGCTGGTGTAATATTCTGTCTGTAATGTCAAACAATGTCTCACACACACACACACACACACACACACACACACACACACACACACACACACACACACACACACACACACATTGACTGCAATGAGAATAGAAACCCTACCTGTCTAAATATACAGACTACAGAACACAGCACTTTATGTAAGTTCACCAGCTGAAGTCTGACTTGGAGTGTCTCTGACAGCACTTTATAGTTGATAACATCAGCACTGTCCATTGTGGAGAATGTAACAGTATCTCACATGCTGTTGTAAAATGCTCTCTGTGATGTCAAACAACAGCTCACACACACACACACACACACACACACACACACACACACACACACACACACACACACACACACACACGCACACACACCTAGCTGACTGCAATGAGGTTAGAACTGCTATCTATCTAAGTACACAATCTACAGGACACAGTATTCATGAAAGTGCAAAGCTCAAATCCAATGTGGAATGTCTCAGACAACACTTTACAGCTGATGACATCAGCAGTGTCTGTTGAGAAGAATATAACAGTGTCCCACATGCTGGTGTAAAATTCTCTATGTAATATCAAGAAGCAGCTCACACACACACAGTTGACATGCCACAGCACAAGTCTGACTTTTACATGGCTGTAAGTGAACTTATAGTAGATGACATCAGCAAGCCATGTGTGAGACAAAATGTTGGAAGACTTGCATAGGCTCATTGCTTTATATGTACAAAAGAGGCTACTAGCATAATGGCCCTGCAGTGTTTAGAAGTCTAGCTGTATGATAACACAAGTAACCTTATTGACCATTGCTGTATAGTCATTAGCAGAGTGACTTCGTGAGCAGCACTGACTTACCCTAACCATGAGGGACATAGATGCCACCCTAGAGGTGACTTTACAATCACCCAACCATTAGTCAAGGTTGTACTTGGACAGGGTAATTGAGGAGCACTGACGGACATGCAGTGAGCACTTATTTCAGAGAAGTGTGAGTTGTTGGTGGATATATCTGTCTCCCCAGCATGTTCTGTTTATGTCACAGGCTAGGTTGAGAACCCTGGACCAAGTTATTCTTGTCTCATTTGATTTGCAGATCTGAAGCATTTCCAGTAGGGCTGGGTCTGAGACTGCTCTGTAGGGAGATATAGGTCACCTTTCAGCAGCCTGCATGATACTGAGTACACTGACAGGTCTTTTAGTCTTTCCATGTATGTCATGTTTGGAGGCCCTGGAGCCTCTCAGGCACAACCCTGTGTTTTGTCCAATTGTTGCATGTGTCTTGTGAGATACAGTCAAAAGGGAGCATTGTACTCAATTAGAGGTCTGATAATGGTCAAGTACAGCAGAGATATGACCACCCTGGTCTTGGATGTGATGTCAATCTGTATGGTGTGCGCAATACAGAATATGTGTGTCACCATTATGGCATATAGTGATGAAAGTGTAGATTGCTATCAATATGTGTTCTCAAGTCTCACAACATTGTGTTTGTGCTTAGAGGGGTGCTATGGATATCATAAGTAGCAGGGGTACGTCATTGCCAAAGGGGACAATAAGTCAATGCTTTAAGGTTTAGTCCGTGCTTTTGGCACCAATTATTTGAGTGTGGCAGCTCTTTCTGTGGGACTCTATATTAGTGTTTTCATTTACCAGTCATCTGCAACCTTGGTAAACCACAAGCCATCTACCATGGCCTGCACTTCAGGGAAGTAGTTTGCAAACAGTAGAAGGTTCAGCACAGATCCTTGTTGTATTCTAATGGTGATTGGCTACAGGTGGAAGTGCAGTCCCCAAATTTGAGAGTGTGTGTTATGTCAGTGAGCCAATTGCCTATCCCTGTACTACTGTATGGCTTAAGTCTCACATGGGAGATCTTTACTATGACCCTCGTCCAGGTCTGTGGGGTTGACTTAATTCTCACATGGGGGATCTTCACTATGACCCTCATCCAGGTGTGTGGGGTCAGTATCCAAGAAGTCCACAAGTTCAATTAGCACCCTTGACAAAAAGAAAAAAAATGGGTAGGGTCAAGTGTGTTGAAGGTCATCTATGCCCCTGTGGATATAGTCCATGATGATTCCTTCCCTAGCCTTGCAGATAATTGTTTTTAGCCATATGGGTTAATATTTGTAGTTCTGCATGTTACCAGATTGATGTACATTGCATAACATACAACATTTGATATTGCATTTTGTACTTTGGTTGATATATGTGTGGAAAAGTACTGAGACACCAGTGATGCAGTGCTTGGGGGTGGCAACACATAGATGCATTGTAAATACGTGGCGTATTGTTAGATATGACCCTCAGTTTGTAATGTTTACACATGTAATTTCATGTCATACACAGGAAATGGACAGTAAACAGCAGCAATACAGACTAATATAAACATTCCCATGGTGAGGCAAGCAGCAGGTTTGCACAACAGATAGCAAAGTGCATACATATAAAAGATACACATGTTTGAGCATAGGTAAATTGTGCACAAATGTGAGCTGCATTACTAAATCTTGACAGTTAGTACTGAGTCTAGGAAATACACCTGCAGCTTAACTGACTCTGTGCCAGCATGTGTTAATGCATTGATACATTCCATTTTTGGCCCAGATGGTACTGGGTTCAAATACAGTGTATTTAATACTTTAAAATCCTTTTCATTACAGAGTGATAATGCAATCACATGAATTGTTTAGACGAGATGTATTGCTGCATTTTACAGCTGCTCACTATTGCTGCGTATTGGTGCCTGATGCACACCTTCTCACAATTTGCGGCTGCTCACCATTGCTGCATATTGGTGCCTGATGCACACCTTCTCACAAATATGGGGCTCAAAAAGTGAAGGGATCCATTGTTTTTTATGCTACGTTTGTGATTCTATCTTTTAACCAGATTGAAGGTGTTAAAATGGGGTAGATAGGAAAGTGGTAAAATTGGGAGCAAGCAGGGGGAAGAACAACATTTGACTATTAGTACTAAGTCTCTGGAATGCACCTGCTACTTAACTGACTCTGTAGTAGCATGTGTTAATGCAGTGATCCATCCCTTTTTGGGGCCAGATGGTACTGGGTTCAAATACAACTATATGTAATACTTTTAACTACTTTCTCATTACCATTGCTGCGCATTGGTGCAAGATGCACATCATCTTGCAATAATTCATTAAAGAAAAGAAATGGGGCAGATAGGACAATGGTGAAATGGGGAGCAAACAAAGTGAAGAACAAAGGGAAAGCAGGGCAGAAATGTGCAGGAGAGATGTAGAAATGGACTATAGTTATTTAGAGCCAGCAGAGAGCTATCCATTTCTTTAACAGCATAATGTGAACATATCTGCCAAATATTAACTGAATTTGGACTGTCACATCCAGGGAGAGAGGTGAGCACAATGCAATCATGTTGTATAACCAATTAGACCAAAGCAAGTCTGTCAAGAAGATAGATGCAAAATAGATAGCTATGTATGAAACATTTTTTTTGTGGGACAAGTGCCCTTTTTTTCTCTTTAGAGAGAGAAAAGAATGTTGGGGAAGGGACATAGGAATGTCTGGGTGAGGTAAGTTGGGTAGGTGAGGAAGCTATTGCAGACAGACAAGACAAATGAGACAAAAGACAGTGATGATGGACACAATAGGTTAGGTGACACCATGGTTGGGGTGATGGTCATCAGAATCCCATGGTCATCAAGCTGGATGACAGTGAGAATTGAGATCTCACCCACTGGCCTGTCATCACTGTCACCTCACTCCTCCACTAACTGGAGTGCCAGATATCTGCATTTTCTCCTCATGGCATTATGTACAATGAGTGTGAGCAGCCTCTGCAGCCAGCATAGGCATGCACCAACAGTGCAGTGCACAACCCTATGCACCACCTGTGGCAACTCAGCATAGGTGCTAAAATCATCACCTCCGCCCCTGTTCCTTGAGGTACCTCAGGACCACCCTCCAGGCCAGCACTGCCTGGGGGACAGGTAGTACAGAGGCAGCAAAGGCTGTGCTGCCAGTGTGGCTCCCAGACATACTACGCAATGGTGCTGGAGCTAGTGGAGGAGGGGCAAGCGGATCCTGTGGAGCAGACCTACACCACTGTATAGTGGATTATTTAATGATGTGGCACACATGGATGACATGGACACATTTTGATGACGTAACAAAAAAAAATAAATAAAATAAAAAAATAGAAGATAATGATTGGGGTGAAAGTAAAAAAAAGAGATAAGATTTATACCTTCATATGTGACATATAATGCATTGATAAAACTAATTGACTCCTAACAGATGACTTTTACTATTAAGACTAGCAGCTCCTAACAGATACACACTACATTTCAGATTGCAGCAAGTACTCTTTGACATGGTCATATATTGCACATATGCATGTTTCAGTTATACAGATTACAGTTTATAGCAGGGCATGTCTGCCACTATTATAGTGCTTTTACTTTAAACCTTTAAATTACACATAATTGAACAATTAACAGTATTGTATAGTTGATAACTGTGGTCTTTGAACCCATAACTTCCTACTAAAGTCTAAAATTGTACTCTTGGTTTGTGCTACAGACTAATGCATGCATGCTTGATTTTACAGTTGAGATATGCATGTTCAACTTGATACAACTGTATAAAATACCAGCAAAAGCTATTTTTAACTTTTAATAGTAGAATAACACTGCTGTTCTGCTGTATAACTACCACATGCTTCCCTCATCCTCACCAATCTAGCCCCGTGGGTTCGTACCTTGACCTCAAGGTCCCTGGCAGCTGTGGAAAAAACAGAATAGAACACAATACTATTATGAATACCAGTCTTGCCTAAATTCAACTTTTAAGTCTTGCAAGTACTCTCTGTAGTTGATACTTACACAGGTGTGGGATGTCCACAGTCCTAATTTACCCCTTTTCCTCCTTTGGAGGTCATTGTAGTGATGCCTACATTGCCCACCAGTGTGGGGGGAATACCGGTGGCACTGGTTACAGCCTGGGCTAAACTATCCCAAGCTTCTGACTATACTGGGAGCCAGAATAGTCCCCCTACAAAAGCCTGGCATTGTGGTTCTTAACTAGGAGTCCAAAAAAAATCTTGGACTCCTGGACACCTCATCTCTGTGCCCTAAACCGGCCACCTTCCCTAGAATGATCCGCCATGTCTGCCATGGGTCTAGAGCTATAGAGAATGATGCTTTTCCCACAAATTACAGTAATTGCATTTACCAATAGTGTGCACAATGCTAAAAAATGTTGTGCTCCGCTTACCATTATGCAAACATGGTTTTCAGCAGTGCACACCTCCAAGTACTGTGTTTGGGTATAAGCAATGTGCAACAGTAGCAAGCAAAACAAGTTCAAGATTATTGGATGTACAGGCAGTTGTGTACGTGTGTTAGTCAAATGTGAAGGCCATGGCCATACAGATTGCAGAAATATACTTACAAGAATATACTACACAATATACCCACAGTCATAAATTTGAGAATAAATGTGATAATGCATAGATAAATGAATACATAGACATAATACTACTGCCTCAGCCCTCATACATATAATTATCAGCTACACCATGTCTAGTGTTATAAGTGGGAATGACTATAATAAGAACTGGAAAAGCAGTGAAAAGTGTATGAAATATGATGTATTCAAATTTGAACTCAGGCCCATGTGCATGGCAGTCTGACATTTACACCTGTTGCCACAAAAAGGTTGAGAAAACATTTGTCTGTGTTACAGTTCCTTGCTATAAACTGCAATGTCACAACAGTAGAACAAAGGTTGCACACTCTATACTAGAACCAGGTCCATCTATACTCCAGCTTTACACTAACACTTGCTGCCACAAGAATAATTACATGACATTCCCTATTTTACTAATCATTCTTAAGGTCTAGCTGTGGAGCATTGTACAAACAGTGCCAAAAAAAAAAAAAAAAAAGAAAAAAGTGAGTGGTACTTGAAATGAGGAAAAGCAATATATGACATACACACTAGAAAATTTTAGTACACATAAGATATTTCTACATAGGTATGGATTACAGTGCTCTCTCCAATGCACCTTCAGAACACAGGATGGATGCCCCTTATCCCTCTTTGCCACATAAACAGCTTTGCAGCAGATACCTTAAATCAATTTGCACACAATCAACTGCAACATCATCTACACTGACATCAAACAATACAAGTGTTAATTGTACATGTATTAGTTTTGGATGTAGTGCACTTAGTGAGCACACAACCTGTAGTGATTATTACCTGCAAATATAAAGCTTTGTCTTACATTTCTGTGTTTGTTGGCCATTCTTCATTTATCTGAGCTGTAATCTGAGACATGCAGTTTTTAAACCATTCTATGTCATGGGCCTTAAAATGTTGAGGATATTAAATGGAAATAATATCATATGCAGTTGCCAACAAATGAAAGACAGGTTGGATGTTAAAAAACACAATCTATGACTTGTGTGCTGCTTACTTACATTTCCAACCTTAGCTAACACTTTGAAGATCTAACCTGACACACCCAGTGGATGTAAGGCAGCCTGCAGTGCTGTTGTGTTTTCCTTCTCCCAACCCCTAATCATTTACAGTTGCAATCCATTAAAACCAAACACTGAAAGAGTGCCTGCACTATATTTACATCTCCTGCACAGATCCACGTTTTTGGGATTCAGCAATTCTAATGAGTTCACACCTCATATGCATCTTCACCATGCTTACAGCCCTAAATCTACACCATATAAAAAGGGAACTATGTAGCTAGGCAAACTGATGGTGAAAAAATCTGAAGCAAGGGCTTTTACAGTTTTATCTGTATGCATTAGTTAGAAGTGTACTGATGTCATGGGCATGTTTGTCAAGCCACTTCACAGGTATACATGATTGCCAATACATGAAAATGGAATGCTGTGTGATATAAATGTACAGATGGTTCATGGACAGGTCCATTGGTAGCACTTTTAGCATTTCAAAGATGGTTTGTTAACAAAATGTGTCATTTGCCTGCTGTTTTGGGTGGGGGAAGAAAAGCTGAGCTACTGTTACAGCACAAACAAGGATATGTTGCCCTTGTTACTCTGCTTGTTTTGCATTCTGCCTGTTAGTATTTCACATCTCTAGATGTTTTTTTGTTTCTCCAGTGGATAATACTGATTGGCTATATTTTCTCTTTTATCTGTAAACAGTTATTTTGTAGTTATATGATACATATGTGCAGTATCCTTCTGTTGTTTTTTAGGACACTTATGAGTATGCCACCCAGGCATGTCAATCCACTGAGACCTCTCTTTACTGATTCTGAAAGCCAAGTGATTGTAGATGGCTTTAGACAGCATGGTGATTTTCTGCTGGAAAGGGGGCAGGGAGATATAGCATATAGGATGTGAATATGATGTCACATAGGTGATGATGTCAGTGCCATGGGTGGCTATGGTAGGGCATACAAGCAGGTGCACCATAGGACCACTGACATGATCACATCTGCACAGAGGAGGGCAACTGCAGTGGGCTGAGAGCAGTTAGTTACCAGGGAAGGGCCTGCTAAAGAACCACCACTAACCCCCAATGAAGAGTTCCTGGCCAATATCAGAGATCTAGATGGCTCCCAGGAGAGTGCAGTGCAGCTTATCTTGGATGTCAGAGCAACAGTTTCTGAGATGGCAAGCACATCCCAGGAGGATCTTGCAGGTAGGCTTTGCTATCTGAACAGTTGAATATGTTGTATAGTAAAACATTTGAAATCAATAAGTTAATTCTGTGGCACATCTTTTGGTGGGGATTGAAGATTGCTACAAATAAGCTTAGGTTAAAAATGTCAGCCATGTTCTTGTTGAAAATTATAGTTAGTGGACATATAACAGGATAAATGTATTAACTCCTATGTTACTGTTAATTGTGATGATGTTGCCTTTACCTCTTGCTTAACATCTTCCAGGACAGTCTAGACTACAGAGGAGTACTTCATCAGCAGATATAAAGCGAAGATTTATATATCAGTACTGCTAAGCAATTTAAAGAAATATTATAGTGTGTGATGTTGATCTCTGGTCTGTTGTGTGTATTGTTGTACTGACTGTAATAGTAGCAGCACTGATCATTTGTTAGCATATATTACACTAGAGTAGTGCAGGTATTAATTTATTCATGTGTTTCTTTCTTTTTATCACAGGTGATCATGGCAGTGGGAGTGTTGGTGTCCAAATTCAGGCACAGTCGGGGAGTGCAGAGGTTGAAACTGACACTATGGTTGACATACCCTGCATTTCCATCAGATACAACCAGTAGACCTATGCCTACCCAGTCCACTGAGCCCACCCACAGATATTGGACAAGTGGAGGGCAAGGACATTAATTATGAAAGTGTGGCTACTGTGGCACAGTGCCTGTTGAGTCTAGCCGTAGCCAAAGTGTGAGTAAGGTGCCACACAGAAAAATTGATAGGGGTGCTCAGAGGGGTCCTGCTGTCCCTCCTCCACCTGTTGTAGGTGTCTCATCCTGTGTCACTCAACATATGTGTATGGCTGTCTTAGAGGCACAGGCATGTTCCCATAGGTGTTCCAGACAAATGTTCAGGGTTGTGGATGTGGCACAGTCTGACATGTGTGAGTTCCTCCACCATGTTTCCAATTTACTGGATTGGGAGAATAACACATTGGAACAAATGATGTCTGTGATGGACTGAGGGGTGTCTGTCATGGAACAAGCAGTGTCTGTAATGGAACATCTGCTGGTTGGGGAATGGCATCCTCGTGGGTGTACATCAGCTACATCATCAGCTATCAGCCAACATGGCCATGCCCGATCATGCTCCCATAGTGGCAGTACTTCCACTGTTCCATCAATGTGTGTCCTGCCCACACCCAGATGTGACAGGCCATGGGGTCATGGTCCTAGGCATGACCATGAAGGGAGCTCATCAAGCAGACATCAATCACATTCAGGTAGCAGAACTGCAGCTGACCTTGAGTGTGGAGGTGCCAGTGCAACTTCTGGCAGTTCTCATGGTGGGGACCAACAGCAATGAATTGTCACTTCTATCATGCACAACTCACACCTGTCCAACATACCAAGATTTAGAGCCAGCAGAGAGCTTGGATGTATTCATGCATACACTCACACATCAGTTTCACCTGGAGGACCCCTAAACACACACACAACAGTTACTCATTTTGTCTCACTGTTCACTTGTCTTTCTTACTCTAGACTTCCTGCACCCCCACACAACACCCTGTGCAAGCAATGATAACTGTGCCATATCCCTCTTTTCTATCTTTTGGATTCAGGGATACAAAAGGTTTGTGCCTGATGCTCAGGGTGCATAGCTAACTTAGTGCTTAGTATATCTGTGTTTGTGGTGTTGAACTAGTAAATGTACCTTTGACTTATACTGGCCTTGAAAAGATAGAACACATCAAAATTTCCCAACTTTATAGTGAATGATCTTGTGATGGCTGTGAAGTCATTACTTTCTAACTTCTCTCTTTAATCATTTTCCAGTACAAACATATGGTGCTAAACTGTGTGCATGCAGTGATCATCAGTACTTTTGAAAGGTATGACTGTATGAATCCTTGATGCCTGAGGCCTACTACTTAGTAACGGACACATAAGTCAAATAAGTCTCTGCTGTCACATGTTAAGATAAGTTCTGTACAGATATTCCACCTTTTACTAGCTTACTGGACCAAGTAATGAAATACAAGGATATGCCACACAGTTATATTAGTAAACAATACACTCCAGGTTCAGGGCTTACCTTGTAAATGCAGCAGTTGACACAGTTTTAGTTCAGGGCTGACTCTGTCTGATGCAAGCAGTACACATCGAATACATGGGCAAGTAATGGTTGTGTGAGTTGCCTGGCATCAATGTTGCTATGTGTATGTGAGTAGGAGGAAGGTTTTAGGCCCCTAGTTGGTGAGTATGTGTGCTATGTATTGTCTTTTAACCAGTGCAAGGGCAAAGTGAGCACATCTACATCTTCCTTCATCCATAGCAACTGGAGGTTGCCCCTGGGACACCCCATCTGCCTGTAGCTGAGGTCACCTTGGCATTGGTGGTGGGATGTGTGCCCCTTTCCCTTGCTGATCCTGCTGAAGCTGTTTTCTCAGCCATGACACATGGCAGTTGATAGAGTGTTATCCATTTCTGTTTATGTAAAGTACCAATTTTGTAGTGAGAAACCTGGAAACACAAGTTGACTGTGACCTAAACTTCAATCACCATGTGTCTGCTGTGGTGAGGAAGGCATTCTATGTCACACACCTGATTAACAAAGACATTGTCTCAAGAGCAAAAGGGATTATAACAACCCTGTACTCGTTCCCTCATCAGGCCTATTACTGAAGATCATGCTCCCTTTGGTATGTAATGCACTAAACACCTGCAGCAACTTGAGAGACCTCAGAGATTTCTAACTAAGAAAATTCAGGGTATCCAGTGCATGACTTATATGGACAGACTGAAGTCATTGTCACTGTACTCACTAACATATAGACACCTTAGAGGTGACTTATGTCGGACTTACAGGGCTATCTCTGACTCATATCTTATCAAAATACTGCACATCCCTAAGTCAAATGGGACTAGAGTCATCCATTTCAGAAACCTCAATTCATCCAGCAACATAAATAGGACCTGCTAGAGAGAAAGATACATCTCTCAGAAGTTGCCAGTTTTCTGGAATAGACTTCCAATCCATGTCAAGCAGAGCACCTCCATGACCCTGTTTAAATGCAACCTGGATGACTGGATTGGAAAACATACATTTCTGCTGGGGATTGCCACTGCTTCTCTCCTGGACATGAGCAGTCCTTGCTAGAAAAATCTCTGGCATAGAGGATATCACTCTTCTAGTATTATATGGGTATTTAACATTTGGGCTTATAAAGACACTTGGGTCAATAGTCTAGTAACATCCTATGAACCTATGAACCTACAGAGCCTACCCTGTACTCCGGGTGGTGCCTTAATTTCTACATGTATGCAATCTATGGCACGCAGCACTTCAGGGTAATGTGCTACATGGTAGAATTCCTGCATATTTATGGCCCTCTCCTCAGAACTACGGGGAAAATATATGTGGTCACTGGGATGCCGGTACATAGCATTCAGGAATTGGTGGAGGATCCTGGATACTGATGCCTGTGACACCCCTCCGTATGTCCCCTGTTGGTCTCTGAAATGTACCTGTAGCTAAGATTCTAAGGGCTGTATATACTTTAGTCTCCACTGGAAGAGGTTACCTTTAGTTGGCTCTGGTTCTGCGTTGAGGATGGCAGAGGTCACAGATTTCCTGTAGTGTTTCCCTGTCCACCCTGTAGCACTCCACAATTTTAACATCATGTAGGTTATGAAAAGTTAAATGTGGTCTGATAACTCTTCTCCTTCTCAGCCTAGGCCTATTAGCAGCAGCAGCAGCAGCATTGGCGTCAGCCTGTAGCACATACAAATGAATTAAAGCAGCAGCAGCCCCTAACATTCTGCCTGTGTGGACTCCTTTCCATGTCTGTATTCCAAAAGTTTTGGAATCCACAGGAAAAATCCACACGGAGTCTACATAGATGCTTTATAGCTTGTTGAATAGCTAAATCATGTTGGATTGGTCAATTAACTTTCAATTCAGCTGCTTATGTCGTAATTAGCATGCCACGGTGTTTACCTTGTTTGCGCCGTGGTGCGTGCCTCTACACGGTGCTTACTGAATCTAAAGGTATCCGCAGCTATGTGCACATCACACCACTATACACACATAGTGAAAAACAATCATGAAGGCTTTATTGAATCCCCCTGAAAAGTTATTATTTCAACATAGTCCATTACTGTTTAGAAAAATGGAATATGTATTCTTTCTTTTCTTTATGCATGTCTCTTTCTCTCTTTGGTATCTCACACATATTCAAATACAAAAAAGGAAAAAGTCAGAGAAGAATGACAAGGAAATCAATGTGGTCTTAATTTTATATAGACAAATTAATGTGATTACATCTTTTTATTTATTAATATGTAGAGCAATACAATTTGATTTAATGTAAATTTTAAAACTTTTCTGATGGAGATTCTTTTGCAGTCATTAGCAGAGGAAATCACAGGACTTGTCACTACAAGTATGGTGCATACATTTTTTGAGTTAATGGGTGCAACTTTAATCAAAAAATTGCAAAAATCAAGAAATGCTTTGTTACACTTACTTGACAAGTTAAGGAATTAGAAACATTTAGATGATTGCTACATTTTTATAAAAGAATCAGGAAGTATGTTACTTTCTAAAAGAAGGAATACAGATTATATTCCATGCAATGGTATGCTTGTATGTATTCATTTTCCATACAGGGCCCAAATGATGGGCACTGTCATTTCAAGAGTAAATTCTTTATGAACAGGCCATTTTACTGTACTATTTCTATGACATCATCACTCTAGTAAAGATTATAAAATAATTTCATATTCCCTGATATGGTGCTCTAAAAATTATTATTTTGTGATTTTTACTGGCTATTATTACACCGCCTTTTCCTTGCTTAGTACATATACACCTCTGTGTTCCAACACTGACTAATACTTCCTTAGTTCTTCAAGCAACAGGCATTGTTTCTCATGTATTACATTAATCAAAAAGCAATTTAATATTCTTAATATAAACATATTTTCATGAAATTATTTTCTCCTCTATGTTTCTTTAAGTTATGTCTGTACTTTTCTGCTTTACATTTAATTTTTAAGAAAACATTAGTATACACATCCATTATAAACAGCTACTTTACTGCTGATTTCAGTGTGGTATTTATAAAAAAAGAATGAAAAAAAGGTTTATGACATCTGGCTAGAATGTGTACAGCTGTAATATTAAGTTGTGCAATGATTTGTATTGCACGTTTAAACAACACCATTGCATTACTGAAAAAGAAATGAACAGATGACATGTTGAGGAATATGCTTATTGTCTGTATGCCACTGGAAGTGTAAAACTAACATTTTCCAGGTAATGCACAGAGCTAGAGAAATGCTGACATATTTGTCCAACAGGCTTGGCATAGTGCTTTGTTTATGACATAAAGGGGAGTCCCTTGTTTATTTCTTAGTCACGAATTCAAGATGATATTGTTGGAATAGTAACACTTTGTCCGAAGGAAAGTTTGTCCTGGAACATCTGCCATTTGGAAAATTTCATCTCCAAAACTCATGTGCTTAAAAAAGTCTTGGTACATTAAATGCACACATTGCATGGATAATAATATATTGAAGGGAGTTGCCTTTTGAGTTAGCTATCTCAAAGAAACATTATAAAGTACATCAAACTTGCTTGGGACTTTTTTTGTTAAGAAAAATTTTCATGACTTGCATAGTTTAATATCTCACTTTCAGCAATGTTAATTTTTAGATGGATTTTTAATTATGGCTTTTTTGAGATAAATTCCTCTTTAATGCAAGTAGCATGGCATTTAGTAGGAAGACACTTAACAGAATAAAATAGCAGTGTATGTCTATATGTGTCATAGATGTAAATGTTTATTTTTCTGTTTTTTCTATTTTTTTTTTTTT
The DNA here is from genome assembly GCF_019279795.1 of Protopterus annectens. Taxonomy (NCBI): domain Eukaryota; kingdom Metazoa; phylum Chordata; order Ceratodontiformes; family Protopteridae; genus Protopterus; species Protopterus annectens. The sequence continues at coordinate 1,535,508,368 of NC_056735.1, forward strand.
TAGCCTGCTATGATATCAAAGCAAAAATGCTGTACAGGGCTATAAATCAATTAAAACGTGATTAATACAATAGCAAAAATGAAATATAAATGTATAGTCTTTAAAAAATCAATACATAAAGTTTATAGTAAGATTTATTCTTTCATTACTAAGACAGGTAAGCAACACTAATACTGGTCTCATTGTTAGTTATATAGGTTTCAAGGAGTTCAGAGGCTATGAATAATCAGACTTCCACTACATAACAGATGTCTTAATCTGAATGCATACTGTAAAGCTGGTTATATGGAATAATCTTCACAATAAAGTAAAGAGCAAGAATGAAAAAGCCAATGATATCCTAAGTGTGTGAATTTTGTCAGAGATGTGCAAATGAAACTCTTTTTCAAAGTGCTTAAAAAAGCTTCAATTATCACTAACTTTACAGAAAGATGCATTGCATACACTGCAAATAAATGTGAAACAAGCAGGAGAAGGTGGGTTCAGTAAAACATGAGAACGAACAGAGTATGACTGGATTCTTGTTGAAACATTGGCACTGAATGGAAGTAAAGATCTACTTAATGAGCTCTAATAGTGTTTGAATTGAGTTGTCACTGTCAGAAGTATCAGGCAGGTAAAGAAACAGTCACTGCAGGAGTAGCATTTTTTATGTCAGGTACTTTTATTTATTAGATTTGGCTTCAGTGGTAGCTTATATAACTACATCAATGATCAAGTAATGATTAATATCCTGTAGAAGAGATGCAGAATATAACATCGTACAGTAGATTAGTGCATACCTCTTAGCAGACCAGCATATCAGACTAGGCCTCCAATTTAACCCATGGAAGTGACAATCAACACTTTCTTATGTTAATCAATAAACAAAGACAGCATAAATTATATGCGTTGGACTAATAGTGATAATTTTGCAGATAAGTTTAGATTGGTAGATGTACATACACATATCTATATATCTATATATGTATATATCTATATATATCTATATATATATATATATATATATATATATATATATATATATATATATATATTTACACACATACACACACACACACACACACACACACACACACACACACACACACACACACACACACACTGAAAAAAATCTATTTGGAGGAGTTTGCTTGAATATTGACTGGGTAAACAAGTTAACATAAAATAAATTGGCCTAAATAAATAAACAATATTAAACAAATGAATTTGGAATAAACAGTATGGAACTGAAATTGTAGTGGGAATATCTCAGATATCATATTAATAAACATTGGAGCATTCTGATCCTAAACCATTGTTATGATTGCTTAAGATTAAAATAATATTCATTCATTCTACATACAATTTATCAAGAGTAAACAAGGGAAACTATGATGCAATAAATAATATAGTTATGAAATCATACTGGGATACCAACTCAGTGGCTCATATAATCAGCTAAAGATAATGCAATCAGTAGTGTAGCTAGGGTAGGGTGAGAAGGGCAACTAACCAGGGCACAAAGTGTTGGGGGGGATATGATTGGCCAATCTGGATTACTCTTTAATGCATACCAACTTTTAAAAGCCAGTGTTGCATTTGCAATCAAACCTGAGCACTGTAGCACTTGGTATGTGGTCTAAACTGTAGAAATTTCTTGGTAAATTGTTACAAACTGTTAACTGCAGTTTATAAGTAAAAAAAAATACTTTTTATTAGTAAAATTCAGAGCACTATAGTGCTCAGTGTGTGGCCTGTCTGTAGCAACTGCTTGCTATATTATAGCATGCAATTTGCTACAGTTTCATTTTTTTTTTTAAAGTAAAATCTGAGCACTGTGTGGGGTATAAATTGTAGCAGCTGCTACATTTTGTACCAAGCAGTTTACTACAGTTTAAATGAAAAAAAACAACATTTCTTTCTTTTTCTTTCTTCCTTCCATTCTTTCTTTCTTTCTTTCTTTCTTATTTTTATTAACTAAGGAGAGAGAGCTGAGGGCAGAATACAGAGAAGGAATTTACATTTCAGGACCCACAGGTAGCTTTATTTTGCTCTGCTACTGATACTGGGGCAGGAAGGGGGGGGGACTATGTATTTGGCCACCTAATGTGCCAGTAGGGATGCCGTTTTTTTTTTGCTCTTCATTTGAAGAGCTGAGGGGGTAGGGCACTACTCTGTGGGACTGGCGCAGGGAACTGCTTTTGTCTTCTATGACTCCTACTGTATTTAGTTATTTCAGATTATTTCTTCAACTTTCATAAGTACCTATTAGTATGACATAAAATATAAGGTAAATACTGGCAGATCTCCATCTGATGAAGTATTACGAAAATATATTTATAAAAAAAAAGGTACTATTAGTTTTCAGAACTTACCTTTCATGTTCAAACAAGTCATAATTGTATAAAGTCCAGAAACTAATTACTGTTTTGTTATGTCTTCTGAAATGAAATATGAGTCTGTCTTGGTTTTGAGGGCTGAAGGCATTAATAAGGTATTTTCCCCAATCCACAGTCAAAATACACACCACAAATTGCATTGCAACCATCTTTAAATAAATGAATAAGGCAAAGAAAAATATCAAGCAGATGAATGTGCATCCATTAGTAATAAATGCTATGCTTACGAAAAAGAAATAAAATGGTCGTAAGACGTATGGCACCACAAACATATAATTTATTTGTATACAAAAAGGTAAGCTCTTTCACCACCTTTCTGGTGGCTTCCTCAGACCATATATGCATTAACCAAAACTTTTCATTCATTTAAATGCATAAAAGACTCATTATTGGCAAGTCAGAGTCACATGCTACTATTGACAACTTCAATCCTTCGAGTCTATATTATAAGATCGACGTTTGAAAACATCATACATATGGTCGATGGCTTCCAACACTGACCTTATAAAAAGACAAAAAGAAAAAAGTGCCTAACGGGTTTAAGCAGGGGGCAAGCCCCCCTGCACCCCCCATGTGGGAGGCTGCACACTCCACATCCCCTGCTACTTAAATATACCAAGTCCGAGACCGCACTACATTGCAGTAAATGGAAATCTCCCCATATGGAGATTTCCGTTTACACGCTTGAGATTCTAAGCGTTCGATATTCCAATGTTGACAATGTCAGATTCGACATTGTAGGCTTTTGAGAATAAAATATAAACCCAATCCTTCACTCCCAGAGAATTACAATGAGAATGTACAGTTTGTACACCTCTTGTATGTTTATGAAGTGTATAAGTTTGCCTTTGAAATATCTGAAGTTGAACTTCTCAAGAAGTTTCTTGGATGAATGAAGTATAGAGCACATTGTTTAAAGGAAAAAAGGAGGAGTGAAGGACTGATGATGTCAATAGTAGCATGTCACTCTGGCTTGCCAATGATGAATCTTTTATGTGTTTAAATGAATGAAAAGTTTTGGTTTATGCATATATGGTCTGAGGAAGCCACCAGGAAGGTGATGAAAGCGCTTACCTTTTTGTATACAAATAAATTATATGTTTGTGGTGCCGTACATCTTGCGACCATTTTATTTCTTTTTTGTATGCATCTTTAAATAAACATTTCAGAGGTTCAAATAAAATACGAATCACACATGTTTTAACAATCCACAGCTACACCATGACCAAATAATGTATTTATATCAAATGTAAGACAGCCATGTTAATAAGCTCACCTACCAGCACCATCAGCAGCATAACAAATAATCACTTACTTGCATATTTTCTAGCCAAAGCAGTGTATTAACTGCTCATCTTACTCATAAATTAAACAAGAAAAGGGGAGAAAGGGTTTATTTCTGAACAGAAGGTATTGTCCCTCAACTTGCAAATAAGGAGGAAGAGAGGCAGGGCTTCAAAGTTAATTGCACCAAAAGACTGATTCTAGTCCATCTTCTGCCTCATATCTCCTATAAAATACTCATCCCCTGCCCTCCCAACTGCCTTACATCACTTCAACTTCCTCTATCTTAAGTGTAGCCTAAAATGAAATCCCTCTTACTCACTACTCCCTGTCTTACTCACTACTCCCTGTGATCACCCTGTCCTCCTATGCAATATAACCCCCTCCCGCAACTTCTGACTCACAACTAATAGGGAATTGAGGACAAATATGTCTCCCTAAGCAAACGTCATCTGTCTCCGATCCATAGATAAAATAAACACTACAAATTTCATTGCAACCCTTTAGTGAATAAACATTCCAAGGGTACCAATAAAAATGATTTACGTCTAATTTACATCGATTAAAAATTCAGCAGGGGTGGACATTGGTAATAACTGTAGCATGACCAAATACTACATTTATACTGACCACAAGACAGGCACATTAATTATCTTATCTGTTTGCACCATTGACAGCATGGCAATCAACTGCTGACTTGCATATCTTCTAGATATGGCAACATGTTAACTGCACAAGTTACAAATAAACCAAAAGAGGAAATGGAACAAAGGGGCTGTCTCTGAACACAAGACATTGCTCCTTCACCAGCCAGTCTGTAACCACAGATTGTTCCCCTTTTTTCAATACATTAACAGTCCCTTAACCATCAATGAAATATGTATTGTAGAGATCCAGACCAAGATCATTCAGGTATACACCATCATGCTGTTACCATATCATGTCTTTATCATACAAATCTCAGTAATCCAGCAGAACAGTTCTGTTGTCTTAGCTTTTCTAGACACTCCATGGTTATCAGATTGTAAAGGATTCTTCTATGGCCTTCCACTTTGTAGCTTTCCTTCACACTACATGCAGGATCATTACAGCTCAGACTAGATTTCTTTGAGGTACCTATTTTAGATAACTGACTAATCCTGTATAACCATTGACAGCAGCTGTAGCTTAGGAACACAGCCTAGATCATTAAAATGACATCTAGCAAGCTTAGCTGCCCTAATATTATCTCCATAAATAATGGCAACGACCTCAGCAATGTCCCCTATGCTCTATGCTCTAAACAAAGAACCTCCCAAGGTCCCAAGGTTTTGGGTCCAGCCCTAACAAATCACCATGTATTCCAACCAGAGATCTCTTCAATGCTCAGTACATATAAGAACAACTGTAAATGACCACTTTCATTGGCCAGCAAAACAAATAAAGCGACATTAATCAAAATGACACTACAGACTTATGTCACATACAGCTGAAAATCATTAGATTTCCATACAACCTGCCTGTTAATCAAGTCAACTGACCTGCCCTCTTCTACTAAGTTAGACACTCTCCCTGACTGAAAATAATTAGAACAATATCTATTATCTTTTATCCTCAGAGTATCTAACATTTTCCTTAATATTAAATTAAACCATCTCAGTGACACCACCTTACCATCCACGAAACAAAAGACTAGATATTTATGGAATGACACAAAACTCAGATTTCAGCCAAGCAAGAAATCTCTTTATATAAGAACACAATTGTGGGAGATTGACTGAAATAAACCTGTGTCTCCCTGACCTAAGGCTAACCTCTTATTTTTATAGTAGAATCATACTGTATAAATGAATAAATTATTATTCATTTTCAGTTGACAGACCAGAAAGAGCAATACATGTTTCTGCAAGATAATAATGACAATGCATCCTTGTGCTTTCTTATAATAAGCTTGACTATACTGAACTAATTCTATTTCTCTTTATCTGAGCCAACTAAGCATGGAAATATACTTATGACAGGAGAAGAAATAACATTCTAAGTCACATGGACCTAGACTCCATTTTAATTCAAGATGAATTCCACTCTTGTTTTGTTTTTTCATACAAAATCTTCCTTCACAGTCCATCATCTGATGCTATGAAGCATCACTCACACTATATCCCGGCACAAAACAGAGAACTATGAACATAAGCAGTCAACATCTGACATTTCAACAGACGTTTTTCACATGCTGCACCAATGTAAACTTTGCATGCATATTTTTTCCAGCTTTTAATGAAAATCATTTTATTAGCAACAAATCCATCCTATCTACCAACAATTTGACACATAAACTTGTTTGGTTTATTATTTTAGCTAAAAAATATTATAAATCATTTTAAAAATGGTCATTTTAACTGTTTGCACATTTTGCAGTTTTACTTTGATGCCAGCGCTTTGGATAAAAATAAAACTAGAAATTATGCAAGAAGTGTAATTATAACCATCAGAATTTCTGTTCTACAGTATAAACAAGGCAAAAAAAGAAGCAGGACCAGCATACAAGGCACCTTGGAAATAAATTTATTGATTTGAGGTTCTTAAAAAACAGAACGGTTTCGGCAAATATCAAACAAAGCCTTCTTCAGTGTTTGAAAAACAACAATAAAGAACCTGTATTTAAATACTCAATTGAGTCATGTGCTTAATTAAATATGCTCTTTAAGACCTGGCTTAAAGAGCCCACCAAGTTTAATGATCCATTTTCTCCATTGAATTTAATAAATCATGCCAACCTAGTTTATTATGCCTGGATCTTCTGATTTTATCAATGATGGTAAAACTAAAAGTAGCATTTGGATGAATCAAATAATGTTTGTATAAAGCATTAGTATCTCTCTTATGCCTAATATCACTAAGGTGTTCAGAGATTCGAAGCTTCAAGGGTCTAGATGTTTGTCCATTGTAGAATGCAGGGCATGTGCATTTGGCCAAATAGATGACCCAATCTGAAGAACAGTTAGCAAAAAATGTTATATTGAATACTTGAGGGGTGTTTTGACTGCTGAAACTGGTAGTTTTAAGTATTTTGGTGCAATAAATGCAGTGTCCACAAGGAAAGCATCCAATTAATGGATCGCCTGATAGTGTGGTCTGGATGCTTTTAGTGCTTTTCTTTTCAAAATGTTTAAAGTGATTGAAAAAGGCAGATAGGTTTTTGCCTTTCCGGAAAGAAAATGAACATCTATCCCCAAGAATGTCCTGGTCTAGGTTCACATGTTAATATGTTCCAATTGTGTTGAACAATTTGCATCAATGTATTAGTGTTGCGACCATATGTAGTGATGAATCTAGGTACTGCAGAAGGTGATTTGTGTCTGGTTTGGTAGAGAAGCAAATCAGTACGTTCCATCTGGTCAACTGTGTGTTTGGTATGTAATAGTTGACCCATTTTGTACCCACGATCGTGAAAGTGGTGTACTAGGTCATCTCTGAAGTGTCTATAAGTGTGCTGATCAGAACAAATGCGTTTAATACGCATGAACTGTGATTTAGGAATATTTTTGCAGATGTGGGGGGGATGAAAGCTGGTTGCATGGAGCAGTGAATTATTTTCAGGGACTTTACAATGAATTTCTGTAGTCAGCGTATGATCAGATGCACGGCAAACCAAGACATCTATGAAAATAATTTTATCTCTATCATAGCTGACAGAAAATTCAATTCCCCATTTATTTTCATTCAAATAAGAAACAAATTCTGAAAGATATTCATTATTCACTCTCCATACCAACCAGCAGTCATCCAAGTATCTGCGCCAAATGTCCATTTCAACAATGTAGATATTGTGAGAGTTGTCATAAATAACCTGTTCTTCAAAATATGCCATGAACAAATCAGCGGATATGGGGGCAAATAAAGCACCCATAGCTGCCCCCTTAGTTTTCAAATAGCATTTATCTTTGTAGAAAAACACATTTTTTGTCAATACGTGTTCTGTTAAACACAACAAAAGAGTGTTGAAGCCTGGCTTGTATATTTCGGTTTTGTTGAGCCAGTATTCTAATGCCTCTAAGCCAGCCCAGTGTGGTATGTTGGTGTATAATGATTTTACATCCAATGTGCAAAGTAACCAGTCTGGCTCAAGCTGTGTATCAGAGATTATCTGTAAAAATTCTGTAGTGTCTTGAATCCTAGAGCGGACACATTGTAAAAGGGGCTTAAGGAATTTGGTAAGAAATAGGGATAGTGGTTCTGTCAATGAATTTCTACCTGAGAGAATGGGTCTGCCTGGTGGGTGTTGAAGGTCCTTGTGTATTTTAGGTGGGAAATAAATGTATTGTGGTCAAGGACTGGAAATAGTGAGTTGATGCTGTGTGTTTTGGGTAATGATACCTTCTGCAACAGCTAAACTAAGGAATGAATCGATCTGTTCTTTGAATACTGGTGTTGGGTCTATGGTGAGTTCAGAGTAATAGCGTGCATTGGATAATTGGTTCAGTGCTTCATGATGATATTGTAATGAATCCTGAACAACTATTGAGCCACCTTTGTCAGCACCAATGATGACCAGATTGTGACTATTTGCCAATTTATTGATATTTTCCATGCAGATTTTGGATACATTATTGGGTAAAGGTGGAGTTGATCTGAACTGAAAATGTAGATCTTTGATCATGGCTTGTTGAAACATAGAGACGTGATGATTCATGGGTGGCATAAAGGAGGACCTGTGGTATTTGAATTCATCAGAGATCTTTGATTCTTGTTACTGAAAAAAATAGTTTGAGGTTAAGAGTTCTACAAAATGAAACAATATCATGGACAAAACTTTCTTCAGAAACAAAAAAGCCAGGAATGAATGATAATCCTTTATTAAGAATATCAATTTCAGAGGAGGAGAGGACATGTGATGAAATATTAGTAATGTTTAGATTGGTTGCTTGGTCACAAACATCTCTAATAAGGTTTCCATGTTGTCCACATCTTTAATGTTTTCTGCCCCCCCCCCCTCCTCCTATGTGTAAACCCTGGGAGGTGGTGGAATTCCTTCTCTTTGATGCTGGTGAACCTGTGGCACCCCCTGAATCAGTATCAGGACCTGAAGATGAATACTCATCAGCTGAAGTGTCAGCATAGTTGGGTGTACCTTTTTTAAGGATAGATTTGGTCCGTTTCCTCTTGGGATTCGTACGATTCGAATGAAAAAATCGTACGTTTATTTTTATTGGTGAAATTAAAGGGATCCCCTTTGGTATAATCATCTAAATCCCTTTGGAACTTTTTCTTTTTCCTATCCTTTAACTGAGATTCCAATGTCATGAGTTCCTTGCTTATGTTCTTGATACTGTTTGTATATATGGTCTGACCCTCAAATTGCTTGGCCTTATCACTAAGGGAAGAAATGGATTTAATTTCTTGTTCAATGATTCTATTGTGAAAATTTGCCAATATGTCAACAAATTTGAGGGTTGTCTCTTGTTGAACTTCATTCCATTGTTTCAATAGGAGATCATCAGGGGAATTGACCAGTGGTTGGGTACACACTCGTAACCCTCGTGGAGTGATGCCTTTAAGTAAATATGCATGAAAAAGTTTGTAATGCCAAATGTTGTTTCTCAAGGATCTCATATGTTTGTTAAGATTTGAAAAAATATTTTCACAATTATCATCAAGGCCTGTATTGCCTAGGTCATCTAACTTTTCACCAAGAGGACCAATTCCGAAAACAGAAAGATCGTCTCTGTCAGAAGACAGCCCATTTAGTAAATGGTGCAATTCCATGTTTCAATATGTTAATGAGGACCACTGTCCAAAATAACCAAAACCAAAGTTAAATGGACCTGAACTGGTTCAATATAGGATCAATAAGCAGCAGACCAATATAATATTGAAAATAACATAAGTGAATGTAAAAATATTCCCAAAAGGAACTATTCACATTGATGGGGTCTATTGCCGGTCCAGTCTGATCCAATGAGCCTTAGGTCCAAAGCATCATATGGCTTCTTACTCAAAATGATGGTTGGATTGATATTGGACGACAGGCTAAGAAGACAAGATCCAAAATATTAACTTAGTGATAAACTTAAATGAATTTAAGTGGCCAGTATCAATATATGAATATATTAAAGAATATATAAAAAAATAGATGAAAATTACCAAATAATGTACAAAATGTGTGAAATGTTGCAATATTTGGCCAATTGTTCAATAACTAGAACTAATATGGAATGAAAATATGAAAAAATAATGAAAAGATATGTATTAAGGTTGAATGGAATCATATAGAATCATTGAACAGTAAAACTATCACAATGCAGCCATTCTAAAGAGTGGCCAAGCAAAAACAGTGGTCATCAGAAACCATATATAAATGGTTTGGTATTAACAGATATCTTACAGCAAGATTGCCCAAGGTTGAGCCCAAAAAAATAATGGGACCAATATTGACAGTAATGCTGAATTAAATATTAAAAAAGAAACATAAAAGCAAGGCATGACAAGGATGTATGGAATACCGGTGAGTGTGTGTTGGTATACCACCAAAAATCATACTTATACGGACTCACACAACAACCATAAATTTGGTCAAGCCCTGAGAAAATAATGACATGATATTAAGATAATTGGCCCAAAAGTAGAGCCTATATCAAAAAGTGGAAAAAACACCTGTTAATAGAATTACTATAAAAAATGTCACACTTGGTGTAACACACAATCGTGGTTTGAATATCTTGTATAGGCCTTAAGTGACAAATCAAAAACATAAATGTGCTGGCGCCTACTGTAAGACAACTGGCTCCCAAGAATCACAATTTCCTATTTGGTATTACTGAATCAAAACCCTATAGATGTCTGGATAGGAATAAACCATCTACCTAAGATGCTAAAAATAATCAACCATGTAAAGACATCAGTTCAAATAATATAAATGTTAGAGCTATAATATGTACCCAAGCACAGCATGTAAAACATTGATCAAACCAACAAATGATACAGCCCAATGTGCCAAGAAAAGCAACATAGCAATAACAGGCTCATGCTGTTCCTAGAAATAGCTTTAAGTAACATAAAAGTCATTAAATGTTAAGATCTGTAAATAACCAGAATCTAACAAGGGAAAATAAGCCACTGGGATAAGGTGTAGAAAAATGTGGACTTTGAAATATAAAATTGTGAGCCAATATGTGTCCCTTTAAAAAGACACTGTCATAGCAAAAGTACAGAACACAATTGCCATATGACTTATGATACAAAGCAACACCAACTAGGTGGAAACCAATTGCCAAGAGGAAAATAAATTCATGTAAATTATAAGCTTCAGTTTTGAGTATTACCCAAAAATGCAATTGGTGAAAACACCATATAAATAAACAAAAATTGAATGTAATGTTGAGTAAAGAGTCCTATTTTAACCCTACCAAGCTAAAAATATAGCTTAATATCAATATGTTAAAATTGTAATGCCAAAGCGCATAAGCTGTAAGGTTAAAAATATTGTGACCCAGTCGCCAACATATAAACCTCTATAAGCAATGGTAGGCTCATAAACCAGAAGCACAGATCTTCAATTCTATTATCATATTAGTAAGCATACAAAAATATCCTTAGTGCTGCAGAAAAAGACTAAACTGTTTGTTTTACAAAAGCACTTAATAACCTGTTGTCACCATAAAAAACTTTCCCTCTGACATAACAACTGATATTGCCCAAACGTTTAAAAATAAACATGAAGTGCAGAGCCCATCTGCAGATTAAGTGCCAGTTCCAAACAGACAAAAATTGTAAAAGAAATGGTATGTGTCCTGTGTCAACCAATCCATTAAACTATTAATATTTAACAAAATGCAATTGACAAAAATCATTCATGTTGTTATCAATAAACAATGCTTTGCCCACCATAATGAAAAAAACATATTGACTTGTTGGTAAGAACCAATGGAAAATGTATTGATGTAAAGTCAGGAAACCAAAACTTTTGAATAAAAAATAATAAGACCCAAAATAAGCAGATGAGTTCCAATCGACTGAAATCAGTCCACAGTGGTAAGCAAAAAGAAATTGATAAAGTCAGTACTTGATGATGTCTTGCTGATGGCGAACATCTAAATGGTGTCGCTTAATTGAAAAAACACGCATCAGTTTGTTGTAAACCTCGAAAAAGGAACGTGAAACCTAAAAGATGTAATTTTTTAAACTGCCCTCTGCTGTAACAGGCGGAGAAAAATATGCAGCAACTAAACCAACATACGATAAGAAAAGATGCCAACAATTGAGCCACAAAGCACCTTGTTAGTGGTAACGTCAGCTAGCAAGTAATAATCCAGTCAAGGCAGGCAGGCCAGACAAAAAAGTCTTTATATCGTGTAGTTCAGCAGAAAAAATGGAAAGTACCTGAAGCTGTTTTGAAAAAATGCAGTCAACAAGTTAAATCCCCAAATAGGTAAACTCAGCCAAAGACAGGTCCAAAAATTGTAATATTCCAATAGAGCAGTTAAAACGGCAGAAGGTGCCACAGGCCAACCGCAGAGAAGAAACAGGAAACTCCAAGTGATACAACCTCTGCGAGTACGGCAGCTGCAGGGTCCCAAAGAGAAAAGTATACAAGGCAAAAAAAGAAGCAGGACCAGCATACAAGGCACCTTGAAAATAAATTTATTGATTTGAGGTTCTTAAAAAACAGACCGGTTTCGGCAAATATCAAACAAAGCCTTCTTCAGTGTTTGAAAAACAACAATAAAGAACCTGTATTTAAATACTCAATTGAGTCATGTGCTTATTATTTTAGCTAAAAAAATATTATAAATCATTTTAAAAATGGTCATTTGAACTGTTTGCACATTTTGCAGTTTTACTTTGATGTCAGCGCTTTGGATAAAAATAAAACTAGAAATTATGCAAGAAGTATAATTATAACCATCAGAATTTCTGTTCTACAGTATAAACACCCTAATTCTCAGGTAGCCTTTGATGCACTATGTGCTAGGAGTTTGCCTGTCCCGGACACCCAAGTCCGTATGGAGAAAGTCATTTAAATGCAGACTGTTCTAGAGTGTGATGGTAAATCGTATGATGTGCCAGTTTTGCTGACTAGATTTTTTTAGGGTTACAGTCTTTACCATCTGAGTGTTTTTCTTTCTTTCTTTTTTTCCCTGAAGGTAGAGTCTGTATGATGAATAGCTGGTCCTATATATCTGTTGTAACAACTACCACCCAGCCACCATCTTTTTGGAAGTCATTAGTAAGCTTTGCTGCCACAAATAAATTGTGTTTTGTTAAACAGTCCAGTAGACGAGATGGCCATGTTATAATTTAAGAAAATGCCAAAGTTTGTTAATCTCATGAGTAGTTGTGCTAGCTAGGGGGGAGGGCTGGTAAGATATGAGTAAACAATATAAGCACTGCAGATTATCTGAGCAAGATGGTGCAAATGATATGATCTGAAATTTAATCAATATCTTGTGTAAGGGATGCCCATTTTCCTTACTGATAAAAACGGCTGTCAATTTGACATTAAGGGTTTGCAGGGCAGTATATTTCACATTGCTGTAGGTGTTGATAAGAATAGCAGTACAATGGCTTGTATCAACAGAGTAAATTCATGCAGGTGATCTTTTTATTATGAAAATGGATGAAAATAATAGTCTGCCATTGTTGTCTTTCTGGTAGTTGGTATCTAAAGTTCAGAAGAATGTTTGTATTTTTATACACTGTATATATAGGATCACTGCCATGAGTAAACTTGCCTCATGAGTAGAAGTAATGGCAGAACACATCTAGCAGTTTGATACTTTCACTAAGGATGCCAGTATGTTGTTCTTATTTATTTAACATTTGTTGACCGGGAAAGTCCAACTAGGACAGAGCCTATTTTCAGTGGAGGCCTGGGGAGAAACACTCCAGATGCCCATCTTTAGAATGTCGGAGGAAACCCACACAAATGCAGGGAGAACATGCAAACTCCACACAGAAGGCACCCCAGCTGAGAATTGAACTGAAGAACCTCCTGCTGGGAGGTGACAATGTTAACCGCTGCACCACTGCGCCACTCTTGTGATGTTCAGGCAGTAAGAAGTGCCTCTTAAAGGACATATATGATTATTACAGTAATTCTTGAGTTGCAACAGTGTTGAAATGGAAACAAATGCAGTGGCTGTTCAAGCCATTCTAGGTAGGGGTGAGTTATTCTGGCTCTATGACTATTTTGATGACTCCCAAATAGATTTTTACCTCCAGCATATAGCTTAAGCATTCCCACAAGTGTCGGTTAGTCACTTGATTTGCATGACATATCTAAAGTTAGGTAATCTGGATCACTGGGTGATGGCATCATGGATGGAATCAGGTCGCATAATCATCTCATGCAGTGGTAATAGATTAGATCTTGGTTTTGGTCTGACTTGAAATCCTAGTGTCATGGACAATGGTAGGCATAGCTGCCCCTTATCCTAATGGTCCTTAGTGGTTTCTGGCATCTCCAGGTGGCTCTCCTCTATCAGTGTTGATTTTTCAGATGTGGGAAGCAGGAGTCCATGTTGCGAAACCAATACATTGGATGACTGTGGCTGTTCCTATTGTAATGATGGCCAGGAAAGGACCTCTTTGGTACTAGTCCAACTTTCTCTGGATTCTCTGTAATTTGCCCTTATGCATAAGTAATATGAGCATTTCTTTAAGCGTATATCTAGTCTGCGTGTGAGATTATTGTGGAATGCTTTTGTGTGTGAACTGCTTGATCTGTTTACATTCAGTAACTGAAGGGTAATAGCAGAATAGGCAGCAGAGGTAATACCAGAATGCTAACCAGCATTACATAGTAGGAGGAGTCTTTATAAGGAGGTAGGGTGCAGATGGCAGTGGGTATCGTTCTGATGAAAACAGATGTGTCATCTGAAAGTTGTTTAGCTCTTTTAGGGATATTAATTCACTTTGTCACCTTGGTGTTAAAACAGAACCCTTTTGCAAATTATTTTCTGCTATATTTGTGTTTTTTACCTGATTTTTTATCTTGCTAGCATTATGGCTTAAACTATTTACAACAAATTTTCTTTTCTTTTAGTTTTACTGTTTTTTTTTTCTGTAAGTCATCAAAAACTGACCAGCAAGAGGCACACGCCTTGTTTTCATTATTTTAGCATGTTTTAAGTTTATTTAAGACATTTAAAATGTCTTTCTGTGGGAAATTAAATTCACTATAATTTTTAGTGAGCTTAAGCCAAACTGCTCAGACATGGCTAACCAGAGTTCAATTTCAAAATTTACATCCATTCTTTCTTTGCACTCACTCATTGCACATATTTTTTTTCATTATGACTGACCCACAAATACAAGGTGTCAGTATAAACCTACTATCCCACTTGAAGGAAAGACAGAAATACCATTACTTTTAATTTAAACTACCATACAGTAGAAAATAGTAGATCCACATTCTTACCCTCAAACCTTTCACATTGTATGAAACTGAAGGCTTATAGGTTCATAAGCTAGCTGCCCTTGTGGGCCATTTTAAGCAAAGCCAGTTTTTCTTTTTGTGCTCAAAATTTCCTCATCCCATTTGGTCATAGATTGGCTTTACCCATCCATTAGATTCATAGATAGGTTCATAGATTAGTACTAAGCTAACTACCCTTGTGAGCCATTTTAAGCCTGACCAATTGCCCAACATAAGAATCAAACCTTGCACCTTGTATCTGTAAGGTAAACACCTTAATCATTATGCCAACCTGCCACATGGTCGATAATTATATATTACCCCAAATGAGAATAAATGGTATCATTCCATAGATCATTTCAAGGGACCACTGCATGGGATAAAACATTTGGGAACTACCTCTATCCATTAATAGTACAGGGGGCAATCCTGTGGTAAAGTTTCCCATCCATAGATCTAAGTTAATCTTGAAAATGGACAGGGATGGAATTGTTTTACGTTGTTGGGAAGTTTGTTCCACAGCAGCGGTATTCTCTGCAAGATATACCTGACCCTCCAACCCATTCTGATGATGTTGCAGGAAGAGGTTTAGATTCGTTGAATGAGTATTTCTGATGCCATTTGACTTGCTGATATGCAATAAATCCATCAGTAATGGGTTGGAGGTTGCCTTGTATTCCAGACACAGTTCAACTCTTAGGAGTCTGTAGGATACAGAATATATATAGTAACAGGGCTTTGAGTCAATCTGTGTAAGACATGCTCAGGTCTTGTAGCTTTTTAGCATGTTATCCCTGTGGGTGTTCCAGCTTTTGTGTGTATCTGCACATATACATTCCAAAGGGGCACTATATTTAATGAATGTCCTAATTAGGGCTGAGTGAAGGGAGAAAATAACATCCCTAGATCTAGACACAATTCATTTGTTTATAAGCTGTGCAATATTGAAGACCTTTCTTACAACAACAGACACATGCTGATCAAAAGTTAGGTCACTGTCCACATAAGTTCCCAAATCCTAAACAAGTGGGCCAGCTCTTAGGGGCATATGCGCAATGTGTTTGTTCCCTGGTGTAGATGACTTCCCAAAGGATACAATAATGCATTTCATGGCATTTACTATCAGTCCATTGTCTTGGCACCAGTTATATATTTGAAACAATCTTTCCTGCAGGATGGCTAAGTCATTTGGGGATTAAATGACTGCTCCAAACTTGTAATTATCTGCAAACTTACATCAGTCAGAGCTGTTTGTTACTGTCTTTTACTTCAAATGCACACAGGGCTTACTAAGGCAGGGAAAAACACCAGACAGGAATATGTCTTTTGGCCCAAAAATTGGTTCCTGCTGCATTCTTAAAGTTTTGAAATCCGAGTCACAGCACCAATTATTAGAGGAGGTTGCAAAACTCAGTTATCAGCAAAGAAAGAAATCTCTTTATTTTTATTTATTTTTAAATAAAAAAATAAAATAAATAACATTTTTCATTTCTTTACCAGGAGTGTCCAACTGAGCTGAAGGCCCATTTTCAGTGAAGGCCCAGGGAGAAAAGCACCATGTTAACTAAAGAACAGATAAAACATTTACAGAAAGTATGAATATAAACAAAAGTTCTAAAGATACGAAAAATAGTACATCAATATTTACAAATATCAGAGATGAGGTAGTTAGATTAAGACAACACAAGACATGGGATGAGTTTAAAGACAGTTTAATAAAACAGTCCTGTGACTCTTATCTTATCAAGATGTTAAATTCACTATAAGTAATAAGTTCCATGTTTGATAAGATATAAGAATCACTTAGCACCTTATGCAAAAGGTGTATGTTTGTTTAGATATAAAAATCTCTTTGTCCCTTATGTAAGAGTAGTATATAATAAACAGTGCCTTAATGGAACAGCCTTATAGTAGGATGAGAGGAGGATAGGGTGTTGGGAATTAGCTATTAGATATTAGTATTTGGGTATTAGAAAATATTAAAAAAAGCAAGCCAGCAACTGTGTGCTGTGTATATTAATTTATTGTTACATAAAACACAAGAAAAAACAGACCGGTTTCAGCTGAGGAATTAACCTAGCCTTCATCAGTGTAGTAATACATCACTTTTTGTGAATATATATATATAATATATCCTTAATTAATGTTTAAATATTATTGGAAAGCTCATAAATATTCATTTAAGCCTGGACTAAAGAGCCCTCCCAGTTTAACAATCCACTTCTTTTCCATTCCATTCAATTTTGTATGCCATCCAGTTTTTTTGGCTCCTGTTCTCTCTTATCCTATCTACAATGGTAAAATGAAAGGATGCTGTGTAGTGTGTTTTAAAGTATGTTTGAACAAAGCATCGCTCATTCTTTTGTGTTTAACATCAGAAAGGTGTTCGAAAATCCATAACCTAAGAGGTCTGGATGTTTGTCCAATGTAAAATGCATGACAGTTGTAGGTGGCCAGGTATGCAACCCAGTCTGTACTGCAATTTGCAAAAAACTTTATGTTGAATACCATGCTACATTTACTGCTAGAGAAGTTTTTGGTTTTTAAAACTCGAACACAGTTGCTGCAATCGCCACAAGGCATGCAACCAATGATCTTCTCCCCAGAAATGGTGGTTTGTATAGTATTATGATTAGTGGATGGATGCTGATGTTTGAAATGGTTTCTCCCTTTTCTAAAAGAGAACTGACATGTTTCACTTAAATGTTGCGACAAAATGTTGTCCGCCAAAAGTATATTCCAATGTCTTCTAATAATCTCAATAAACCTGTTAGTGTTCCTACCATATGTGGTGATAAACCATAGTTTTTTAGTGGTAGAACTTGTCTTTTGCTGTTATTTCAAAAGGTCCTTTCTGTCAATATTGGCAGCGTAATTACTTGCTGTATAGACATGACCCATATTATATCCTCTCTTGAAATCTATGTACTAAATCATCACAAAAATTTGCAAAGGAATTATCATCTGAACAGATGCATCTCATCCTGATGAATTGTGACTTGGGGATGCTTTTGGCAATGTGGGCTGGATGAAAACTGGATGCATGGAGTAGAGTTTTATATTCAGAGTATTTGTGAAACACTTCTGTATGGAGAGTATTGTCAGTGTTCCTGGATATAAGTACATCCAAGTAGGTGATTCTATCCAAATGGCAATTAACAGTAAACTGTAAACCCCATTTGTTTTCATTAAAATACCCTATGAATTCCATAAGGTATTCCACATCAGACCTCCACACCATCCAGCAATCATCCAAATACCTATGCCATATAACAATTTCCCCCAAGTAAATGTTATGTGTAATGATGGCCCGTTACAATTTTGGATAGACATTTAAGTGGTGGATCTCAGATATATTTTAACAGGGGCCATTATTGTTCAGTCCAACGAATGGAATGTTTTCAGTCAAATTTATTTGATTTTGGACTTGGCACTGCATCTAATTTTGTATTCTGATTTATTATTAAGCCTGACTATTGCATTTCTGACTAGCATTGTGCATGCATTTGTAGGGGGATGATTTTTGGGATGTATATTTATATATGCATTTAACACACTGCCCTTGTCGAAGGTGACACCATTGGCTTGTGGTAGCAGTTACTTCATTTCATAACTCGAGTGTCTATGTTTGATTTTGTTTATTATTCTCTGTATCTATATTAACCCTTTGGTACAATGGATCTAACGCATATTTTGGTAGGACTATCTTCCAATATGGAAGACTTGGGTATATTTGGTATCACAAATCGCAATAACGATAATAGTTCAGATACCAGTGACAGTCCACAATTCTGCTGAGAAGGATTGTTTCATCAACTCAATAAAACCATGAAAACTTTAAGAGCCAAAGTTTGGCATCTTAAATTATTCAAAGCGTATATGGTTAAAGGCATAACTCCCAGAGGACTCAGAGTAAAAATTCAGCCGTTAGTTAATGAAATAGATGGCCAATGAGTGGTCTGCTACCAACAAAAATGTTCTATTGAATTTGTAGAAACATTGGCTAGATATTACGAAAGAGTTATTGATCGACAAAGTAATATAGTTGGTCAGTTATGTGAGGACAGTAATCAATATATTGGTCAACCATTTTATTACACACAGTTGACCAAGCTTAGTTCAGATTTACTCACTTTTGAAGCACAACTTAGAGATAGGAAACCTAAAAAGCTCCAGAGAGACCAAATGGACTATGACAAAGGGCATCCCTTCACCTATACTAGATTTGAGGGTGGGGGTAGTAAACGTAAGTCAACCCCTAAATGCAAACGTCCCAAGTCTATTCTTAAAAAACGCAGTTCTTATACTGATTCATCTGGAGGTGATTCATCATCTGGTACAGATTTGGATACACAACAGACCTCGGATTCCCCAACCCCCAAACGTAACAACAGTACTGTCCCTTTAAGCCTTATAAGAGGGCAGGCAGAAAACATCGCAAACATCAGAAACATGCAGTGTTTGATGGAACTCCTGACGAACAAGTAAATTGTTGTTTTAAAACAAACGTATTAAGCATTTCTGATGCAACATTGTCGGATTCACAAATAGCTTTGTTAAATAAAGGCCTTTCTTTTATACCTGTTTTTTTTTTTTGTTCAGGAAGATATATTGGCACAGGATTTTATAGCTTTTTGTAGATTGTTAAATCTCAAAGTGCATTTTCATGACAGTACCAATGATTATTCAGATGGGGATTCATTTAAATATCACAAATCCACCTTTGTTCCACCAGTGCATAATTGTGTGGGCCTTTTTCAAAATAGTGTACTCAAAGATTTGCACTTTAATTCAAATATGGCTCACACAAGATATAATAATCTCTCAAAGTCTGACATGTTGGCTATACAAGAACTTGCTAATAACAAAAACTTGGTAAGTATTTCTGCAGACAAAGGTGGTGCTGTGGTTGTTATGAATTGGTCATATTATGATGCTGAGGCTTGCAGACAATTGGATGATGGCAGATAATACACTAGAATGCCCCTTGATCCATCTAGCATGTTTAAACAACAATTAGACAAATTTTTTGAATCAGCTGTACAAAATGGCATTATTACGGATCATGTCAAATACCATCTTACTGCTCCAGATCCAAGCAGCCAATATATATATTTTTTACCTAAGATCCATAAAGATCTCCACAATCCTCTGGGTCGACCCATTGTGGCTGGTAATGGGTCCCTAACTGAACCAATTTCACAATTTCTGACCCAATATCTTAAACCCTTACTCAAATGGGTTAGGTCCAGAATTCAAGACACCACAAAATTTCTGGGCATAATAGATGACATGCAAATTGAGGATCATTGGTTAATGTGCACACTAGATGTCAGTTATTATATACAAACATACCACACTGGGCAAGGCTGAATGCTATTGAATACTGGTTAGAAAAATCTAATTTATATAGACCTGGTTTCAACACCTTTCTCCTTATTCTGACAGAACATGCTCTCACGAAGAATGTCTTCTTCTATGGTAACCAATGCTATCTACAAGTGTATGCAACTGCAATGGGTCAATCTTTTGCCCCTATATATGCAGATCGATATATGGCTTACATAGAAGAGCACATTATTTACGAACCTACACACAACATTTTCTTGGGGGAAATTGATATATGGCATAGGTATTTGGATGATTGCTAGATGATGTGGAGGTCTGATGTGGAATACCTTATGGAATTCATAGGGTATCTTAATGAAAACAAATGGGGTTTACAGTTTACTGTTAATCACCATTTGGATAGAATCACCTACTTGGATGTACTTATATCCAGGAACACTGACAATACTATACATACAAGTGTTTCGCAAATACCCTGAATATAACACTCTACTCCACGCATCCAGCTTTCATCCAGCCCACATTGCCAAAAACATCCCCAAGTCATAATTCATCAGGATGAGACGCATCTGTTCAGATGATAATTCCTTTGTGCATTTTCGTGATGATTTAGTACATAGATTTCAAGAGAGAGGATATAATATGGGTCATGTCTATACAGTAAGTAATTACGCTGCCAATAATGATAGAAAGGACCTTTTGAAATACCAACAAAAAACAAATTCTACCACTAAAAAAACTACTGTTTACCACCACATATGGTAGGAACACTAACAGGTTTGTTGAGATTATTAGAAGACATTGGAATATACTATTGGTGGGCAACTTTTTGTTGCAACATTTAAGTGAAACATGTCAGTTCTCTTTTAGAAAAGGGAAAACTCTGGGGTCCTATTTTGACCATTTCAAACATCAGCATCCATCCACTCATCATAATACTATCCAAACAACCATTTCTCGGGAGAAGATCATTGGTTGCATGCCTTGTGGCGATTGCAGCAACTGTGTTCGAGTTTTGAAAACCAAAAACTTCTCTAGCAGTAATTGTAGCATGGTATTCGACAGAAAGTTTTTTGCAAATTGTGGTACAGACTGGGTTGTATACCTGGCCACCTGCAACTGTCATGCATTTTTCATTGGACAAACATCCAGACCTCTTAGGTTACGGATTTCCAAATACCTTTCTGATGTTAAACACAAAAGAATGAGCAATGCTTTGTTCAAACATACTTTACAACACACTACAGCATCCTTTCATTTTACCATTATAGATAGGATAAGAGTGGACAGGAAACAAAAAACTGGATGGCATACAAAATTGAATGTAATGGAAAAGAAGTGGATTGTTAAACTGGGAGAGCTCTTTAGCCCAGGCTTAAATGAATATTTATTAGCTCACCAATAATATTTAAACATTAATTAAGGATGTACTATATATATTCACAAGATGTGATGTATTACTACACTGATAAAGGCTAGATTGATTCCTCAGCTGAAACTGGTCTGTTTTTTCTTGTGTTTTATGTAAGAATAAATTAATATACACAGCACACAGTTGCTGGCTTGCTTTTTTGTTATTTGATGGTACTTCTTTGGCTGTGCAACCACTTCTGTGCAGGGGATTTCTTTATTAGAAAATATTACTCAGATAATGTGACTAGGAGCAGGACTGGATGACTGAGGAAGGGGTGTGGCAATTGGTCATCCTATTGTCACATTCTAACATTGCACCATGGAATGTCATGAGTTAAGATCTGTGTTCCATCTTGCTATAGTCAAAACTAATTTATTTGGTCCATTTTTAAAATAAAAGGCTTTGAAAATTTTTCTGAAATCATAGCCCAAATAAATTTAGAGTTTTTCCTTTTGGATGTCATGTAAGGCAGTGATTCATAGAGTTTAATGGGCATATCTCTACTCATGTACAGCATGCATCCATTAAACTCTATGGACACATTTCACAGTTTTTCCCGAGTTGATGTCACTGAGATTAAAGATCATACTAAATCTTCAGCGGCACCAACACAGGGAAAAGAAATTTTATGAGGATAATTTCTCCTTAAAAAAAAGATGAAGAAGTACACTGATGGCTAAAGGTAAGTCACGCAAATGTGACAATACACATTAAGAACACAACAGTGGAATCCCACATGAAATAAACCTGTGTCAGCCTGAACAGAGGGAGAGCTCTTATCACACCTCTCAACCTCTTAGACCAAGAAATCTGGACACAGCCATAAATAAAAGTGAGACAAATGCCCAAAAATAGGGACACTTTTAAATATTGTTCTTACAAACTTAGAAAGTTGATAGAATAAGAGGTTTTTCATTAGCATGAATTTTCTGAAAGGAATGAAGTCTGAAACTCAAGTGCCTGTCATTATTTTTTTAACTTCAGTATTTAATGATTTGCCACTAATTTGCCAGAAAACCACAATTTTATGAAAAAGAAACCAAAAATATCAGGCCAAAATCTGGACATTTTGCAAAAATCTGTACAGTTGAGAGATATGGTTTTATTTTTAAAGTAAAATCACATGGTATAAATGTAACAGTTATTATTAATTTTCAGCCTACTGACCAGAAAGAACAATACATGCTTCTGCAAGATCTTGCTGACAGTAAATCCTTATACTTTCTTATCATAACCTTGACCATACTGACTAACTAATTCTATCTGTGTATAGCTGAGCTAGCTAAGCATGAAAATACACTTATGCTAAAACAAGAAATAACAGTCTAAGTCACATGGACCTAGATTTCATTTTAATTCAAAATGGATTACACTCTTATTTTGATGTCTAATAAAACATCTCCTTTCTTCACAAAATCATCCTTTATAGTTTATAGAAACCCTGGCATCTTATTAGCCACCCCCTTAATGGGCATAACTCTATATTTTTGTCTTGTGGTAACACCATCTGCTAACCCTTTCCTACCTGATCTGTTTTGGATGAGTTAACTTAAATTAGCATGGCCTCATCTGTGATACAAACATCTCCTCACTGCCTAGCAATTCTTAACCTGAAAGTCATCCTGAGTACAAAAATATTGACAGCATCACCAACAAAATATAGGTTGCAATATTATCTGCAATCTTGTTCTAAACTGTCAGTAGGGTTTCAGTCATTTTTTTTTTTCTAAATGCAGTCACTTATCTAAAGCTAAGTCTGAACTTCTTCCAAACCTTAATCATCTTGCAGTTAGCCTGTGCTTTCTGCAATCAACTAAGCCATCAAATTTTGCAAAAGTTGCTAAGGCTGCTAACTGCACCTTCCCAGATTTTACCACTTCATTAAACACCCATTTGTACACTAAGTGCCTTGCAACCAACCCCACCAACCAAACTTTTATACTCCTCCAAAAATTGTCTAAATAATACCAGAGAATAGCTATCAGCCTATCTAGTGGGTGCAGCCTAAAACTGGTGCAATGAGTATGCTACTATAGCTTACCACCTTCCCATGTTTTCCTGAGTACATATGACAGGTGCTTTTTTGTTTGTAGGTTGGCAACCCAAAACCCGTAAAACTAAAATTGTGAAAGACTATCAAGTAATATATTAAAACAGCCTAGCATGAGCTTAGTGAAGATAGAAAATTTGATTCTCAAACAATGCAGCACTAACTTGTTAACTGTCCCTTTCCACTTTATATGGCATCATAGATAACACTTTATCACTGCTGCATTTTCAGAAAAGAAAATAACACTTTACCATATCACAGATGAAGTGCCGACTGATATCAATTCCAGGAAAATAAAGTTGCTACTTAACATATCATCCCAACTTTCTGACAAGCAAACAATGAACTATTTACCACCCTAAGTATGCCTCCATGCCAAGTCCACCTGTGCATTTGTGAATAATTTTAACTCATCTGTCAATGCCAATCATCTTCCTATATTATGATGCCTTTAACATCCTCCAAAAATTTTAACTAAATTCCCAGATCTTGTTTCATTCTGCAATTCACCCTGGCCCAGTGATTTTTATTCTTACCTCCTTTCAAAAGGTTGGGTACCAGACTACAAAAAAGCCTTTCCAGGGCCACAGCCCGGGAATCAAAATATAATAATCTTAGCAGCTACATGAGATACTTCATTATTACTTTAGCTGCAATCAATCACTTAGCAATTTGCTTCCTCAAATTTTTGAGCTTCTCATTGGGTAAATGAAAATATCTGCTGCTGGCATCAAGTCTTATGACCCAAAACTGATCTCTTTTAGAGGTCCTTCCCTATTATCCTGCACTAAGGACACAACAGGCTTCTGACAAAACTACACAAACTCCTACATCTCCACTTCCAAGTAATCCCTACCTTCTCCTATCATCCAAGTAATGGACTCCCTTTTGCTGTTAACTTTCTGCTCCCATATCCATTGCTATGTTATGCTAAACATTTCAAAAATAGCATACTCCACTGCACAACCCATCCACATGGCCTTGTGAAAGTCAAACATGCCTTTCAGTCACATCCCCAACATTAACCAATCAGCTTCTTCCACTGGTAGTAACCAGAAAGCAGCCGCTTCCATGGGCAGTTTTTTCTAAGCATGGGAACCTCAAATGATAGAATAGTCTTCACGGCATCATCCACTAATGCATATTAGACTTTCACCAAAGCCTTGTCAATACAATTGATAAAGGAATTCCCTCCAGCAAAGGCAAATGGTGACTTATTGGTGGTGGATTCTTTTTTTTGGACACAGACATAATGGGGATATTCTAAACTGCTTGAATGGATGTGTTGTTAGGGACCCAAGATCCAACCTAAAAAACTGACATCATACTACAATATACTGTGAATACATTTTGTGGGAGATTCAAAAAAGCCTGCATTGTCATTTTTCACTGTGTGTGTCACTGCGCAATGCCCACACAGACGTGAATATTTTTAAATTCAATAAACTTCATGTAGCAGCTCTTACTTTCCCACAAACATGGCAATTTCTGTGGCATGAAAATTACAGCAGAAGTAGCTGAACTGTATGCTAATGAAGCAAATCAACATGGTGGAGTGAGTCAACAAGCTGTAAAGCAACCATGTAGACTCCATGCTTGTGTTGCTCATGTATTCAAAAATTTTATAAATACAGCATTATAAAGGAGTCTAAATAGAAGCAACAGCAAGTAAAAGTCCTAGATTTGTACAGAACTGACGGTTACATGTAACCCTACACCCATTATGACATTATTAGATATGGTGGATGCTAGAAAATTAGATTAACAATAGCAACAATTCCTTTTTAAGTGCCATGACATAAATGCAGCTTTGTTGTCCCACCCCCAAATGAAGATTATATTCCTAACTAATGTAGACAGCTAAAACTGTAAACTTCATGAAACAGACTATTCATGCTGTCATGTAAGCATATGCAGTATGTATCTGATGGAATACTGTCAAATTCTATCAAAACCTATATGCCTCTTTGCAGATAGTGAAGTAATACCCTTGCGTATATGACATTGGGTTTCCCTTCAGTTTCCCTGCCTACACACTTACCAACCATATAGATTCAGGGCTGTCAGTATGGATAAGATGCAAATGTGGTCAAAACTAATAAGAATTGCTGAATCACAAAATGCTGTAACCATGTAGGGATGTTCACTTCATATAGCCACTTCCACAGTGCTTGTTTTCAATGGATGGCAACAGTGAATGATGACATCAGGGGTGTTTTTCATGTTACACTTATGGAGGTGTACATGTAGATCTGTGAAGTGTGAAAGTACATGTAAGCAGTGCACAATTCACAAGTTCTGTTTCATAATCCTTATTGTTTGTTAAAATGTGTCATCTGTCTGCTTTAAGTAAATATTTTTAAATTTCTGTCATTGCTTACACGATGCAGTGCATACTGCAATTATGGGAAATAGAGGAATGAATGGCAGGTTTCTCAGTGCTTTTCCCACAGCTATTCTTGTGGCAGCACGTGTTATGTGTAGAGCTAGAGTGCAGACGGTCCTGGGTTCTATTACAGGATCTGCAATCTTTCCTTCACTTTTTGAGGTACATATTTGCGCGATATCACAGGAACAGAGAAAAGTAACAACAATATTACTTGTGCTTACCTTATTTAAGCATTGGTATGAGCAGTGGTGAGTAGATGCATATCATGTACTAATGAGCACCAACAGAGATGATATATTCAGTAAAGCGGCAGATGATTGTCATAGGAGCTAATTACAACATAAGCAGGTGATTTTCAGTATGGTGAAGCTATTCAACAAGCTATAAAGCATTCATGTAGCCTCCATTCTGTTTTTTCCGGAATACTTTAATACCATGGGAGTAGAGACAAGGAAATTTTAGCCCTGAAATAAATTTGGGTCAACTGCTGCATTTACAGGGTAAGTCCTGAACCTAGAATGTATTCTTTAGGAATATTGTGGCATATCCTTGTATTTCTTAACTTGGTGCAGTAATCAAGTAAATAGTGGTGGATTTGTGCAAAAACTACCTTAACATGTGACAGCGGACCCTTATTTTACTTATGTGTCCATTACTATTTTTTGTCTTAATCTTCTTGTTTTAATTGCACTTTTTGTGTGATATGCCACATAGCACAAACAGTGGAAGCAGGGAATAAATAAATTTCAGGTTTGGCTGTGTTTATCTGGGTTATCAGAAAATACAACAGGATAAGCAGTGTCCACAAAAATCAAAGTTCTTCAGGAAATAAATCCAAATCAGCTAGTCTACACCACAGAAAACACATTTATTTAGCGCTTTCATCTTGGTTAATACCAAGACTTCATCAGAATAAAAAAACACACCAAGCAAGAGCTTAAATATACTTGAACAATTAACCACTTAATCAATTAAATAATTAGAAAAAAGTATGTTTTTTTTTTAATCACAGACCTCATTTCATACAATAAATTCATCTGGTCAAAGCTCTATACTTTAAAACTGGGGCTATAGACAAAGGGCCAAATTCAGGAAGCCTCCGTGTAAGAGTTATAACTCTTACACGGAGGCTGCAGTGAAACTGTGTGATGTCAGCATGTCATGCATATGCATGAGGTGCATGAGGCATGCTGAATCACACTAGCAACTCTTACACGGTCCGTGTAAGAGAGTAGGGGGCGTGTCTGTAGGCTAAGCCCTGCAAGCGGACACGCCCCCGGAAGACTAGAATGGCTGAAAGTAAACAGCCATGGAAATGTGAATAAACACACTACACAACACATGCCCCGATAGACCATCACTGTATAAAGTGAAGAGATGTTATAAAATTAAATTAAAACCTTTTTTTTTTTTTAAACCCCGTAAATGTTTGCTACTGTGTGCGCCCGTGTGCGCGGGTGTGCTACTAGCGCAATCACAGTTAACAGTCAGTGGAAAAGGATATAAGAACTAAATATGCAAAGAAAGCCAAGAAGTAATAGCTTAGCGGTAGAGTTGCCGGCCTAAGAGTAGGCAGGCGGGGTTTGAGCCCTCACAATGACCTTTTTTTTTTTTTGTAAATAAGCACGAAAAAGCCCCCTGACAGTATTGTACAAATGTAAATGTATTCCCTTTTGTAAAATGGAATGAAATGGAGCATATATTCCGAAGTAACACAATACTAAAAATAGTCAGAAATGCACCGATAGCTAAGCTGCTGTGAGACGGAGTGCCCGTAGCTGAGTAGTGTTTAAAAAGCTGCAAACTGCATGCCCGTTGCTAAGCACCGGTTTAATAGGCTGAAACCATTTGCAACTAGCTGTGCTTAGCTGAACATGTGTGTCACTAGCCAATTAAGGTTTATCCCAGTGCACACCGTTTGCGCGTCGCTCCCACAAGCTAACTGCCAGTGCGCATGCGTTACCTCCGCGCAAACGAGCGCAGACCTGGTTTTAAGTGCTTAAAAGTGCTTTTGGCATGTTTGATTGACAGGTCCTCAACTCATATCTTTCAGGAAAATCAAAAATCAGTTGTCAAATTCGAACCCAGGATACCATGCACTAGAGTCAAGGTACTAAACCACTAAGCCATGACAGCAATACCTAGAAAGGCAGAAATAGCATATATATGGGATAAAATCCAGAATGGAGCATGATAAAGCATTTTCAGTGAAGTAGATACAATTCCAAAACAGCCAATCAGAGAAATGTGTGGGAAAAGCGGCATATATAAGCCCCATAGGCAGGAATACACAGCAGAAACAATTGTAGAACAGACCTGCAGTTAGAATGAGTGGAGTAGGTGAGGGACATTGCTTTCGAGCACAGCGTTGGGGCGTTGAGGAGTCCAGATACATGGTCTGGCTCCTTGTCCATCATCACGAGGCCCAACTCATGCAGGGCCAGGTCTCATGGGGAGCGTATAGGGCAGAGGCATGGGACCAGTTGGCTCGTGATCTGACCAGTGCTACTGGCATTCCATGCACTGGTGAGCAGGTCCGTCACCACCATGCGGACATGAAGCGACGCAAGGAAGACCAGTTGACCGAATGGATCCAGGAGGCCCGGGATATGCCCAACGCCCCACTACTGAGTAAGTTACATTTTGCTTATGTATGTAAGGATTTCAACTGGCCGATACCATGGAGATGTGTAGTCCAATATTACTTCTTTTGTATTACAGCTGCAGGTGTCCGCTCTGCGAATCGCGAGATGTATGGCCGTAGGCTGGTGCGCCACCATGCAGGTTAGTAACCCCACCCATTACTTGTAAATAAATATTGTACTGTAGCATGTAGCAGAACACTGCATTGTATTGATTAAAAGTAATATAATGTGCAAGCAGGAATTGTAAGTCTGCAGGTATGGCTGCAACAAGTTCATCAGTATGCAAGTGTAACTGGAAATATAATTGATAGAATTAAACAGTGCTGTAATACAGATGTCCCACCATAAATTAAATATAGTGTAACCTGCAGTAGTCCCAAGAGTACAGCTTTAGAATCTGAGGTAGTCATATGTGAGATATATCGCCTGTTGAAATGCTGAATCATGACAGAAGTGAGGCTGTTGGAAAGTGTTTGAATCACCACCAGTCTAACATGTGAACAAAGCCTAGAAGTACCAACCTGAACTGTGAAGTTGCAGGATGTGTGAGAGTGACAGAAAGGGTCATGTATGAATAAATAAAGTAGTAATAACCCCTGAATATAGTAGCCCCAGTGTGTTTCTACAGAACTAAATGCATGTGGGAAGTACAACTTAATATCCCAAACTGATTTCAGTGTGTCAGAATCTGGAATGTCTAGGCCAAATGCTGTATATGGTGATCACAGTAAACAATTTGCAGATAGAATGAATGATTATCTGACAGACTAAACAGCCGTAGCTGTCCCCTGTCCTGTCATCAAAGTGTAGCAGGATGATGTATCTGATCAAATTCAAAATAAGTAGGATAGTGATGTATTTGTAACAGGTGTAGCTTGACAGTCAAATAAAATTTATTTTGAAACATCAGCCTCAACTTAATTGTGTACCTTATACAAATGTAAATCAATGTGTAACATATGAATGTGTCATCACTTTCTATCTCCGCCCAACCCTATAATTCCTTATAACAACACCCACTAAATAATGGTATGTGAACATTTCATTAATCATGGACATTTGTCCGTTTCAAAAATATATGCATGTCTGTTCGTGCATGTGCCCTGTTCATACCTGCAAATCTGATGGCCTGTTGCCATTAATCAACCCTGCATGTTGTTTGACTGTGTATTTCTGTTCAAATAATGCATGTGATATTGATATGCCCCTTGTTCAATGGTGTTAATATCTGGGTGTTTGTTTGATGGGAATACCAATGCATGCTGTTACAACTAATCTGAATGGAATAAAATGCCACTAACCCAAACTAACATAACAACTCACAAACCTAGAACGCTTGGGAAGGCCCTGTGCCACCTTCGGGTGGAAGCGCTGCAGGGGATGGGGCCGGTCCCCCCTCTGCAAGTGTGGCCGGAGGGGTTTGTCCACTCACCCTCCAAGGTGTCTGGTCTGTGGTGCGAAGGGAGATCCAAGACTCTGTTCTTGGGCCCCTACGCCAGCTTGAGGCTCGTGTGGCACAGCTAACGGCCCCGGCCGTTGCCCTGCCTACACAGCCCCCAGCACAGCCCCATCCTGGGCTGTGAAGGAACAGTGGCAACTGCCTATGGGTGGGGATTTCAGTTCCACTGTTGCCATCTGTGGGCTCATGCATCTTGGAAACCCCAACCTCCGTCCCCGTCAATTGTGTAACCCCCCCACGTGTGTCATACACCGGCCCTGTATGCGTCTTGTCTGTCTTGTCTGTTAACCTACCCAACCTACCTCCCCAGCTATACCGACTTCCTTCACCTGACATACCACTCTCACCTGAAAAAAAAAAAGGGCACTCTGTACCCACAAAAAAATTACGCCCCATACATAGCTGTCCATGTCGCACACATGTCTGCTTGTCATTGAAACAGTTAATTACAATTGGCTCTACAACAAATATTAACGTTGTCCTGACACCTCTCTCAGGGGTGAAAGGTTTCCAATGTCTCACCAAAATACATGGAAATGCACAGCTGTTGCTGCCAAAGACATGGGCATCTATGGGCCTTACCTACATCCCTCCTGCAAATCCCACGCTTGTTTCCCTACTGTCTTACCCTCTTTCTGACCCCTTTTCACCACTTTCCTGTCACCCCTTTTTCTTTTCTTTCAAAGAAATTAGCGCGGGTGTGCGCTTGTGTTAGCGGAGCTCACCGCCAGTGCGCATGCGTGAGCTCCACGCAAACGAGCGCAGACCTGGTTTTAAGTGCTTAAAAGTGCCTTTATGGCACTTTGATTGACAGGTCCTGTACTCATTTTGAAAGTCTGGAAAGAAAAATAAATACCCACTGTAAGTCTCGAACCCAGGACCTTGGTAACATTAGTCTGTATGACCTACCACTAAGCCATGCCTGCTTTACAAGAGCACAGTGCTAAAATAAATATAACATGTAATAGTAGGAATCAGTATAAAGGCAATATAGGAGATGTACTATCCAAAGCATGTCAGGTAGAGTTTTAATGGCCAAATTACTGGATTCCCATACTAGTTCAGTGTGAACAGAAACAGCCCTGCTACCTGTTAGCTTGTACATAATAACGTAAGGTAATGTACATATGTGAAGGTATGTATATCTACACATACATATATATAAATATATATTAATACATATGAAACATAGTCGTAGGTCTCAGCAGCCATACACACTCACTACAGGAAACAGTGAACATAATTGCAGCAACCTGAATCTGCAACACAGCCTGACCCCTGTGTGACCTACTTACCCTTCTAACTGCTTAAAGGTGGCCTCAGCACTTTGATTGACAGGTCCTGTACTCAGTTTGAAAGTTTGCAAAGTAAAAAAAATTCCCACTGTCAGTCTCGAACCAAGGACCTTGGTAACATCAGTCTGTATGACCTACCACTAAGCCATGCCTGCTTCACAAGAGCATAGTGCTAAAATAAATATAACATGTAATAGTAGGAATCAGTATAAAGGCAATATAGGAGATGTACTATCCAAAGCATGTCAGGTAGAGTTTTAATGGCCAAATTACTGGATTCCCATACTAGTTCAGTGTGAACAGAAACAGCCCTGCTACCTGTTAGCTTGTACATAGTAACGTAAGGTAATGTACATATGTGAAGGTATGTATATCTACACATACATATATATAAATATATATTAATACATATGAAATATAGTTGTAGGTCTCAGTAGCCATACACACTCACTACAGGAAACAGTGAAGATATATGCAGCAACCAGAATCTGCAACACAGCCTGGCTCCTCTGAGACCTACTAACCCTTTAACTGCTTAAAGGTGCCTCCAGCACTTTGATTGATAGGCCCTATACTCAACTCAAAAGCAGAATATGAGCATACTAGTAGGCCCTACCACAAGACCATTGTAACACTAGTCTGTATGACCTACCACTAAGCCATGACTCTCATACAGGAATATAGTGCTAAATAAGTGGAACATGTAATAGTAGGAATGAAGATAAAGGCAATATAGTATGTCTACTACCCAAAGCATGTCATGCAGACTTTTATAGTCCCAATTACTGGATTCCCATACTAGTGTAGTGTTAACAGAAACAGCCCTGCTAATTGTTAGCTTGTACCCAATAATGTCAGCTAATGTACATATATGAAAGTATGTATATGTACACAGATATATATATATTTATATAGCAATACATATGACATATAGTTGTAGGTGTCAGTATGCATACACACTCACTACAGGCAACAGGCAAGATAAATGCAGCAACCTGAATCTACAACACAGCATAAAGCATGGGAGATGTACTAACCTTCACACTCACAAAACACTGTCAACAGCATACCAGCATGGTCCACGCCCTACAATCTGAAAGGGCAACGCCTATCTCACATACCCTTTTATAGCAGTGTCCTGAAATCACAGTGAGACATGCAATCAGTACACACCCAGCTGCATGCAATTAGCAAATGCTGCCTTACAATTGGTGCAGAGGCCATCACATGGACCTATGCAGATACCTACAAAAGCATTGAGTACCCACACTACACTCACGCAATACATTCATTCCACAAACACTACGGATAAAGAGAGAGAGAGAGAGAGAGACAGAGAAAACAACCAAACAACCAAACAACCAAACAAATATTAGGACTGCCAGCAGCAAAAGCAGCAGCAAGCAGCAAGCAGCAAGGAGCAAGCAGCAAGCAGCACCACTGGCACAGCAACAGCTGCCACAAACACAGGTAATGCAAAGTAGCAGGTTAATCCTGTGTATACTGTGACACCTCCAAATGTATCATAGTTCACTATCTATAGGTATGTCCATGAGATAGGTTGTGTGTACATAGTCATGAAATATAAACATATGTAATATTGTTGTACATGTGGGCCATAACTAACACTTCCATAGCTTAGAACACAAGGCCAGTTGTGCATATGATGCAGTAGTTCCCAGGGTCAGTAGAGGTTCCTCCTCATTGGTGTGGGACCACTGTGTATGTATGGCACTGTTCAGGTACATATCCTGTAGTATGGCCAGGGATTAATATCCATCTGTCATGTGGTGCTATGTCCTCCAGGGGTGAATGTAGC
This sequence comes from Protopterus annectens, assembly GCF_019279795.1. Lineage (NCBI taxonomy): Eukaryota > Metazoa > Chordata > Ceratodontiformes > Protopteridae > Protopterus > Protopterus annectens. The sequence continues at coordinate 1,535,541,848 of NC_056735.1, forward strand.
ACACATCCAGGGATACCATTTCGTAACAGTGATGATATGTGGTCTGCAATGATGAGGGTGGCTCTCACCTGGACATGTGAGAGGATAGGGAGGTTACAGTCATCTGGGATAACTAATAACACGTGTGTAGGACAATGGGGGGGGGTACCTGCACCTAAACTGTCTGCAACAATGTTGCCAATATCTGTGCATTTGGTGAATGTGAAGCATCTTAACACTGCAGACAACAGATGCCTTCCGTCATGTGAATCTGCCCTGTGCTGCAGTAGCCTCCTACTATTGTTATACAATATGCCTGTATCTGTAGTCCACTGGACAGGATTAATAAGTGGTGTGCAGTTGTTCTGGGTTAGATAACTGTGTGCACAGTACATGCAGTATGTGGGATGTCTGTGGTAAACATATGCAAAGGTGCTGGCGGTGTGTGTTGTGGCTTCCACTGGCCCAGTGGGCTGCATGGATAGCATCACTGTCATAACTACTGAATACTGTGTAATAACATGCATACATAGCAAGGTAGTGTACTGTGCTTGTGGTGTTGTTCGGATATGTATATCCAGGCTGAGTAATGTGTGTCCACATCACAGGGTTGGATGGCAGCACACATCCAGTATGTATGGATGAACACCCAGAATGTGTCAGACATGTCACCTGTGCAGAAGTATCTGGCCATTACCTGTGCATCCCCCACAACACACACACATGCAACATATGGCAGAAGTACTATAGCAGTACACACATGTTCATAGGTTCATACTAGGCTATCTGCCCGAGGGCATTTACAAGCCTAGCCCATCGTTTTGTGGCTTATGCCACCCCTTTAGTATGGGGAACTATACCCATTATTTTGCTGTGCCTCTGTCGAGCAGTGACACTGAGGTAATCCCTGGGGTATATCTGTGATCTCCCATCCATTGGTCAAGATTTCTCTTGAACAAGGCCAGCGAGGTGCTCTGCCTCACATATACCGTGATTTTGTTCCACAGCATAGGGAGTCTTTGGGTGATGAATCTATCCCTCCAGCACATCCTATTAATAGCCGTGTTGAGGTTTAAGTCTCCCGCGCTTGTGGCTCTGATGGATCTAGATTTTTTGAGGTGAAGCATATTCATCAAATCTGGGTTTGACATGGCCTTGTATGTTAGGCAAAGGTCACCTCTGAGCAAGCTGTAAGCGACTGAATAGAACATACATGGACATGCTGGAGGGGCATATTCCTAACCGAGAGGCTCCCTTCACTCTGTAATGAGCTCGAACAGTTGAGAATGAACAGTTCATAGGTTCATACTAGGCTATTTGCCCTAGGGCATTGGTAAGCCTAGTAGAATGTGTTTGTCTTTTGCCACCCAATCACAAGTTATGCTGCTATGCCCTTGTCCGACTTTAGTATACTGTGCCTCTGTCTAACAGTGACATAGAAGTGATACCTGGGGTACAACTATGATCTCCATCCACTCATCCAGATTCCTATGGAAGAGAGTCAATGAGGGACTCTGCCTAACCAGTAGTGTGAGCTCATTACAGAGTGAAGGGAGCCTCTCGGTTAGGAATATGCCCTCCAGCATGTCCATGTATGTCAGTGCTGAGGTCCAGCTCTCCTGAGCATGTGGCTGTATGGGACTCTGATTGCCTGAGGTGCATCACGTTCATTACTGCTAGGTAGGACATGGCTGTATATGGCACGCACAGATTGCCTCTGAACAGGCAGTATGCCACTGAGTCCAGCTGGATTTACTTTACCTGGGCAGCATATGACATCTGTGTGAGCCATTGCATCCCCTTGATGATGTACTGTTGTCCTGTACCAGTTGCTGTAGGTGTCTGGTTAGGTACATCCCAAAAGGTGCATTGTACGCAATTATAGGCCTGATGATGGATGAGTAAAGAGGCACAATGACCTCCCCTGCCATACATGTGAATCAGTCATGATTAGCTGGGCTATATAACATGTCTGTCAATCCACATTGGCCATGTGGTAGACAAATGACAGACCGCTACCATGTTTCTTCCCCAGGTCCCCAACTACGTCTTCTTTACTCAATGGCCTAACACCTATGTTGTACTGTGCCACCAATGTGGAGGCGTGGGAATCTGCATTGAATACTGATACTCCCCCTCCCTTGTTCAAGTGTTGGGGCCGACAAGAATGGTAACAGCTATAACGTGGTAGTACTGGTGTGCTCCTGTGAAACCTGAAACAGGTTCATGTTACTGCACAGATATCGATGTCCAGAATGCTAGGTAGGGTTTTGAGTGCGTGCATCCTTGGGTCTAGACGTCCAGTGTTGAGTAGCATCACTCTTACTTCCTCATCCTTTGTGATACAAATGGATGTGGGTTTGCCTTATGAGCCTTGCCTAATACAGGCACTATGGGTGTAGCAGGAGGCTCCGCCAAATGTCAATAGGACTGTGGTGACAGGTGCAAGCTGTCCCTAGCAAAGCATACCACCCCAAGATGGCAGGCATTGGCACACCTGTGAATGACACCAGTATGTCAGTCAATTGTTGGAAGGGATCATCGTGCCTTGATATTGTGGCATCGTTCTAGGTGAGGGTAGGATGCTACTCAAGGTCAGGGTCAAACTGTCTCGGGCTACATGCTCAGAGAGCTCTGTAATGTCTCATGTCATGTAGTCCAGGGAGGAATGTGTCAGGCGATTCACAGCAGCATGGACATTGACTGAGTCATACCTGTACCTGCCTTGGGGTTACCTGAGTGTTTGTGTTATGTGGCAGGTCATAGTGCCTGACAGGCTGCACACCGTGACCCTCACCTCGTTAAGCCTGGTGAACGTGATGTGAGTGTGCCTGATGATAGAGGCACCTAGTACAGGTGTATGAGGTGTGTTGTTAACTGTTAATGGCAGTGAGTGTTCAGCACATTGGCTTTGTGTGATATGTGTTGCACATGTTCGTTTATGTGGTAGTGGTTGCCTGGATGTCTGCTTAGGAGGTCTCTGCTGCATAGGCAGAGCTGTGGTCTGAGCCTACAAGTATGATCATATGTGATCATGTGTTAGGTCCGCTGTTGTGGTAGGTCTACGTGAGACTGGAAGTGTAGTGAGTGATCCCCTTTGCCACCTGACTGGTTATGGCGGTATTGAGTAGACAGAGCCTAGCCTCCAGTCTGGTATATGGTTGCATCACTCACATGAGTTTGAATTTGTTGTTAGGAGGAGGGGGTTGTCTGTGTACATGCATCTGTTCTAACATTGTCTCTGGAGTACCACACTCACCAGCTGGACTGGGGAAGGAACTGACAACTGACCTCTGGACATGCTAGAATACTATTGTGAACTCTGTAATCACTAATGATTGAAAACAAGGTCCAGTGGGGAGTGAGGGTGTACTGACATTACCTACAACTGCTGACTGATATAAAAGTGTCAGTGAGCAAATGCCAGGTAACCTAAGTGCAATGTGTCACAATTAAGTAAATGCAACAATGACAAGCAGTCACTTGCTGTCATGTGTAACATGGAAGTACGTACAGTAAGCAATGCAGATAACAGTAGTGAGTCACAGATGTGTTGAGAAGATGTGTACTATGTGGAAGTAGCATACCAGTGAAATAGCAAGCTAACAGATAACAAGCATATAAACAAAGGTAGATCCAGGAGGCCTGGATGTAGTGTTTGCTACAACAAACAAGGTGTAGCAATGTCAGTAAGATACAGCTTAGATATGCAGGCACTATAAACCTGAAACCAGATGTCCACAGCTATGAATGGCAGAGTACAGCCTATTGTCACACATGAGTGCAGACCACAAACCTCGTTAATGTTAAATAACTGGCCTGAAGGCCAACTGCCCATACCAGAAGTAATACACTTGTACACTGGGCCCACAATCAGCAGTTCCCAACTTCAATGGATGAAAGATATGTGTCCTGCCACCACAGTGCTTGCCACCAACCTCCCTAATGTAAAACAACTGGTCTGAAGGCCAAGTACTTAGTACAAATGACATAGAATGATAGCTACACTGTAATCAGGTTTTAACCAATCAGTAATAAGTAGAAGTTAACACTCCCTGTATAGAATGTGTACCATGTATTGTTGAGATACTATGCTGATAACCTGTTTGTGTACCTTTCCAGATAGACATGGCACCTAAAAGGAATCCTGCCTACTCTGCTGCAGAGGATGACGTGATCCACCAGAGCCTGGTGCGTGACTATGCCATCCTGTTCTCACGCACCACCCAGAATCAGCAGGAGAGGTCTGCACTGTGGCAAAACCTCGTTAGCAGGATAAATGATGTTGGCATGCATGATAGGACATATGAGCAGGTGAAACATCACTGCAGTGATTTGATAAGAAATGTCCGCCAGCGTGCTGCAGATATCCACAGGCAACAGGTTGCCACAGGTGGGGGGGTGGCTACACATCCCCCCCCTCACCAGACAGGAGGGGCTACTGCTAAGTGTTGTGGATCCAGCCCCAGAACAACAGCAACAATCATGCATCCTGATGGAGGTTGGAGCCACACAGCAGCAAGACAGCGAGCGTGCAGGTAAGATGCCATATTCATTTATTGTTATTACTTTTACATTTGTTGACCCAGATAGTCTAGCTGGATATAAGTTCATTTTCAGTAGAGGCCTGTGGAGAAAAGCTCCACACATAACGTAATAAAGGCAGACAGACAAGTTGTCAATACAGACAGCCAACATAATAGAATTGTACACCAGCCTGTTAATTAAATCAACATACATGTAAGGAAGTCAAACAGTTTAGAGTCATACACAATGTACCGTTGGTTTCAAAGCAATCCTACCTAAAGCATAATGGTTATGCAATAAGGCAAAAGCCATATACATAATAGTTAGGGCTCAGAAGGGTAGAGAAGTAGAAGGAGTATGACAGATACAATGATATGGAAGAGGCAGGCGTCAAGAAGGGAAGTGAGGAAAAGAAGGAAGACAGTCAAGAGGAGGTGGGAGGGATGGGAGAAGTAGGTCAGAGCATAGAAGGACATCAAGGTGAAAGAAACAGGGTAGAAGCTAGTTTCTATGCACAATGAGGGGTTAAAGGTGAAGAGAGGGTAGGGAGAGGGACGTTAGCCTGGACTCCAAGAAGAACAAAGCCAGTGGTTTTGGAAGTACAGTTTGAGTTGACGCTTTGAAGAGAGGTAAGGGTGAGATTAGAGTTAACTCCTGGTATGTACATATGACTGTTCTGTACGCTGTTACTTCATGCACGCATAAGGTGTGCATGTGGTATGTATCTGTCATCATGATATATATACAGACATGATGTGCAGCTGATGTGTATAAGGGAACTAGTGTACTACTGTACTGTATCATGTGCAAAACGAATGGCACACATGTGCCCACTGACATTACTCTCTTCACACTTCCAGGTCCCTCCCATCTAGCAATGAGGCAGGCCATACATGCTGGTGAGTCTTTTAACATTATCTGTAAAACAATTTATAAAACTAGGAAGAGTAGTGTAACTCTGTAGTAGACATGCTGGTGACTGTGTTCACAATAACTGTAATTGACAGGTAGTAAATTGAGTAGTGTAACGTGGTACTGATGTGTGTGTTTACTGTGGGGTGTGCATGTGTGCAAGTGTGCCTGTGCCCAAGTGTGCATGTGTGTTAGTGTCCATGAGTGCATGTGTCCATTTCTGAATGTGTGCATTAGTATTGAAGTGCATCTCTTTCAAATATGTATTGAGACTGTAATCTGTGTTCCATGTTTTCCTCCCGTAGGTTCTGGTGCTGCTCTGGTGACCTGCAGCAGGGAACCTGAATCTTGTGCCCCAGGTACTGATGATGATGAAATGTCTGTAATGGTGCAGGAAGGTGTGTCTGGGTCCGCCATTGGTCAGCCAGTTGACAGTACACAGCTTTCATACCGTCAATGCGCACAGTCATCCTGCCGTTACATCCTTTGTCACCATTGTCCCTAGGTGATGGACAGTCAGCAGTGGGCATAGATCAGGGTAATGTGGTACCTGTGGTACATGCATCCCCACAAGGCAGCCATGAGCAGAGGCCTCCAATGGTACCACGCAGACAGTCGCCCATGGGTTCTCGTGGGGGCATCCGTGGCCGTACTGCCTCTGGCCGACGTGCCCAAGGAGGTATGTCAACCTCCACTATGTTTAGAACTGTCATGCAGGCACAGGCACGTATGGAAAGGTACACCAGACAGGGTCTGAGGGAGCTGAGAGCATGTCGCATAGCCATGACAGACGGCATGCGTGATGTTGCGAATGCTATCCGTAACTTCACAGATGTTGACAGACGTTGTGGGGGCATAGAACAGCTGCTCCACAACCAGATGTCCATGGGCCAGGGCGATGGTGTGCGTTTGCGATGTCGACGTGGCCGTATGCCAGTAAGAGCACCAGCTGGCAGTGGCCGCGGACGACAACAGGCCCACTCGCGTGCCTCAAGTGCCAGCACCAGCCCCAGCAATGCTGGGTCTGTGCTGTCATCCAGACGCCCCAGGAGACCATGTGCACGTGGCTCTGGACAGTCCCAACAGGGAACTGTGTCCAGTCAACACACCCCTGCTTCCGATGACAGTACCCAGTCTGGGTTAGTACCGGATACGGCCCGTAGCACCCCTGCCAGGCACAGGTACCGTGTCCATGCCCACAGACACTGATCTGGATGACCTGACAGGTGCAGTCTGTGGCTGTCCACAAAACCCTGTACATGGCAGCCATTATGTGGGACTGTGTGCGTGCTTACACACATGCAGAAACCTAACACCTAGGGCAAACACATACACACACACACTGCACCAACAACGGTCCACCCTGTACTGCTGCCCCTCACAAACACACATACACACACATGTCAATTGGTGTTACCAGTAGCCGGCTTGGGCATACCTAACCCACACCCTGTGCATATGATGACACTGTGCCACCTCCTGCATACTACAACATCAGTGCAGGTAAAGGTAAACACGTTGCTGATGCACAGGGTGACTACATAGATGTGTATAAGTAGTAACATGTTGGTAACTGTTGACTGTTGCAGTATAAATGTCTGTATATCCCAGCAGTCCTGCTGCAGTAACTGTATGAATGTCCTCAATTGTTATTTGCACCCATACTACTTAACAAAGTGTAACAGCTGCACACCATCACATGCTAACATTGACTATGGCAATGCACATCTTGTGCTGTTATGTAGATTCAGCTACATGTATCTGTTCTGTCACACATGCATTTATACACACCCTGCTACCCACACACATGCACACGCTCACCTGCCATTCCCATTATTTATCACCCTACATGAGTAGCTGTTGATACATGACAGGTACACATTTCAGAAGTGCACTATGTTGTTTACTACTGGCATCCCCTTCTCTACCTGTACTCACAGGGTGCAGGCAACCTCATCAGTTGGAAGATGTAATGTGCATCAGGTACTGTAGTACCCTGATTGCCACATCAAACATGTTTCCCATACGGAAATGCACACACAGACACATCCCACATCCACACACATGCCACATTCAGGCTTCAGAACACTATCTAGGTATATTCGGGTACATGTGCGTGTTACAGTAGCATGTAACACTATACTGAGTACTGGCAGTTAGTTGTCTGTTGTCATGTTGTCTGTATAGAATAAAAGAATTGTTTGATTATCCTACTCCGTTTTGTGGACATTACTTGAAGAAGTGTTACCTTACATGTGTTATCAGTACCACCACCTTCTGTTTTGTAGTTTTGTTTGTATAGGGTGCTATCAACATCACTGCTTGTTAAGGGTAATGACCACCCTGCAGTGCATAGCCCCATGTGGCAAAAGCCACATCCCACCCCATCATTGTGCACTCACACTAACCCCACTAACAGTAAAACACATACTTTCCATTTGCAAGATTCAAACCCATACCTAACTGTGCAATGACAGTAGAAACAGACACATTAGCAGAGTGTGCTATTTGTAGCAGTTGGAGAAATCTTTACTAATGCTGTACTTAGAGGGTGCTGACATCATCTGTGTGTAGGAGGAGGGATGTGCACCCTGTAGTGTGTTCTCCCAGTTGGCAAAAGGCAGTTAACCCTCCCAGCATAGTGCACACACATACATTCTCTTTGCAGGATTCAAACCCCTACCTAATTACATTATGACACTGAAGAACGACGCATTAGCAGAGCGCGCTATGCAAATTACTGGAGGACTTTACTACAGGTGATATAGTTATACAGTCCTGACATCATCAGTGTTTCAAAAGGGGGATCTGCATCCTGTACGATACTGTCACGGTTGCTAATAGGGACATTTCCCACACACACACATCGATGTGTTGGAGGTTTGCATATGTGGGGGATCCAGAACTCCAGTGTGATTAGTATATGGTTTGATTGTAACAATGAGGGATATACTCCCAGTGGTGAGCAGTTTGTACTCATGTTTGTAAAGATCAGCTCTAGTATATCTGCCCCTCTTGTGGGAAGGTTGGTTACCTGTTCCATAGCCAAAGAATGTCTGATCAATCGGAACCTTAGAGCTTGGGTATTGTGGCTTGTGTAATGTTCACAGTCTATGTTTGGGTAGCTGGCATCACCCAGCTTGATGGTGTTTGCAGAGTAATCTAAACTCTCCTGTGTCAGCATGAAGGCTGTGTGGGAGTCCTGAGTTTGAGAGGGTGCTGTAAGAGCTCCTCTGTGTCTCTTTCCATGTGGTCCAGGGAGGTACGTCTCAGGTTGTTTGCACCAGCATGGACAATGTCTGCCTCATAGCTGTACTTGCTGTGGAGTGACCTGTGTGCCTGTGTTATGTGGCACATTCTATCACCCAACAGGTAGCTGACTGTGACCCTCACCTTGCTCTGTCTGGAGGGCGGCACGTCTGTCAAGAGCTCATGTCAAGCAAGTGCACACCCCTCATAAATGATGTGGAAACCTTCAAAGGCCCAAGGCCTGTTGAAAATATGGACCAGACTGCAGATACCTGTATAGAGGCATTCTGTGGACACATTCAGGAATGCATGGATCATGAAGCCACATATGAAAGCATGACCCAATTCTCCAAAGGCAGATGTCCTGGGTGCCGGACACCAGCCATAAACACACTATACAATAGAAGGATGATGCCACTACATGATACAACAACCTCCCAAAATGTGAAGGCACCACTGATGAGTATTGGAAGACAACTACAGGCACCCATATGATTGTCTAAGGCCATCTTTGAGAGAGGATTCCACAAGCCACTGAGGATAATCACAAGGCTGCCTGTAGTTATGTTAGTAACCTGGGTGGTACTACCCAGATATGCTCAGAGGTAATCCAATATGTCACACAAAATATAAAACACACAGACATTGCCATCATCCTAGTGGACAGGTTCAATGCTGCCTTCTCCCCCACCACACCAAAAGGGAAAATATGTCTCGCAGCACAGTGCTTCCCCCCCTGACATCACAGATGCTCAGGTAAGAGATGCCCTTCCCAAAGCAATAAACACTGCATCAATGGGACCAGACAGTGTCCCAGGCTGTGTCCTACATGAACCACAAGAAGAGCTACACCCAGACATAACACCACTGTTCAATCCCAGCCTTAATACACAATATGTGGCCAGAGAGTGGCATACAGTAACAGTGGTCCCTCAACATGCAGGTGGTGCCGTCACGGATCCTGGACACTACTCGCCCCATATGTCTGACTAGCTTTGTCTGCAAAGCTATGGCAAGGATCATCATGAACCTCACATATCTAGATATTGTGGACCTACAGACATGTCACCATACACAGTTTGGCTTTGTCAATGGCAAATCCTGCCTATCAAACCTGTTTGATTTCTTTGAAACAGTCACCAAGGCCACTGTCAAGGGGTAGGAGGTCCACACAGCCTACCTGGACCTTGCATAAGCCTTGGATACAATACCCCACTTGTGCATTCTAGGGAACTCACCAGTGTACATATTAACCCCTATGTCACTATGGGTATTGCACAGTGGCTCAAGGGCAGAACACACATGGTAGAATTGCTGGAGCCATGTCAGCCTCCAATCTGGTACAAGTGGTGTCCCACAAGGCACAGCCCTAGGAGCTGTCATGTTCATTATATATTTGTCATAGGTACAGGCCAACATGGAAGTACTGTGGCTCAGCAAGTCGCAGGTGACTGCAGACCGAACACCATAATCAACTCACCAGCTAACACACGCATCCTCCAAAAGGGACTCTTGCAAACACACGACTTGTGCCACAGCCATGGCCTCAACGTGAATGACAGAAAGAGTATAGTCATCCCCTTTGTCAAACACTAAGTGACCACAATGTACCACATATGTGTTAATCCAGTAAGTGCAGACCAAGGAATTATGGACCTTGGGGTACGAGGTTGATAGCATTCTACCATTTGACAACAACATGGACAAAGTGGTTAGGTAAGCATGTTATATGGGCCACATCATCATGGGATCCACATGTAGGCCAGGGAGGACATTGTGCCCCTTTACTCATCCCTCATCATGCCCATAATTGACTATGATGAACCTGTCGGCATGCACCTTACCAGACACCTGCAGCAACTGGAGCTACCACATATGTACCTCGACAAGGGGATCAAAGTGCTCAAACAGATGCCACATACTGACTGGTTAAAGTAGCAGCAGCTCTACTCAGTGACATACTGCCTCTTCATAGGCAATCTGTGCCTGACATAGAAGGCCAGGTCATACCCTCACGTAATGGCCATGCTGCATCTCAGAATATCCAGATCCCACCAGGATACACGCTGGAAATACTTGAACCTCAGGAGTGATATACATAGGACATGGTGGAGGGGCACATTCACAACTCAGAGGCTCCCTTCATTCCTGATTATTATCCCAATAGAGGTTAGGCAGACTGACTCAGTGACTATCTTCAAGAGCGATATTAATGACTGGATGTGACATTGTAGGGTTACCCTGGGTATCACTTATGTGTCACTGTGAGAAAGAGGCACAGTATACTAACCTTGGAAAAGGGCATAGCAAGACAGATTCACAATGCATGTTGAAAGGCACACACATTCTGGCTAGGTGGATACATGCCCTGGGCAGATATCCCTGTACAAACCTATGGACCTATGTCTCTTTTTCACCATTGGCCCTATGTGCTGTCAATCACCAATGTAATCTCAATACACCAGTAGCATGTGCAAAGGTCAGTTGTCAGTCACCTCTATGGTACAGTTGTGGAATATGTGTGTCATGTAGTAATGTCACAGCTGCCACATGTACACAGTCAACCCTATCCCCTACCCATTGATGTACATCACATGTATGAGATGGAAACACATGGCCAAACTGTAACAACAACATACAGGTCAGTCAGATGCATGGACACATATGACTCAGTCATTGTCCATGCCACCACAGCTGATGTGGGATGTCGCTCACTGGGATACATGATAGGGAACATGGAAGGGATCACTGAGCAAGTGACACAGGCTGGTAGACCCCTGACCTTGGTTGGCATCAGACCCTCACCAGGGATTCCGACAAATTACTGAATGCTAATGAATAAGTGTAGCTACAACACCCTAGCTGAATGGTTCTTAGTATGCAGTCACTGCATTGCTATGGAATACTGTCTTACCACTCCCACAACAGGTGAGAACATGCAGCTCCTGTACATCAACAACATGTAGACTTTATGCCCCAGACCAGGTGTGCATCCCTCACTACTAGGCTGATAGCATCTACATCTCACACTGTATATACACATCCCACATGCAGCATCTGCACAGAAGACCACGGTCATAATGTTACCCTGTGCAAATACCATGTATTCACATGTGGCAGGCATCACACATGGTAACTATTGAAAGTCACAGGTACATATGCGTATTTGGCACACACATACATCATGTGTTCATTGCCATAACCGGTGTAATCAATGTCATGCATTATTGTGAGGGACAACCCACACACATGGGCATTCTGTGTGTGCACAACACACATGGCATGTCTGTAATCAAAAGCCATACATAATTGTGATATCATTTAGAAAGGGGTATGTGCATCCTGTAGTGTGTTTTCCCAGTTGCCAAAAGGGATATATCAATCATACACACTTACCCCCCTTCACACACACTTGCCACCTGCTGGATTCAACCCCCTACCTAACTATGTTAAGACGCTAGAGATGGATGCATTAGCACAGTGCGCTATTCACATTATTGGGGGATTTCCTTTCCCCTGATATACTTATAGGGTGCTGACATCATCAGAGTTTAGAAAGTGGAATGATCATCCTGTGGTGTGTTTTCCCAGTTGCCAAAAGGGATGTTTCTTTCATACACACTTACACCCCTTCACACACACTTGCCACCTGCTGGATTCAAACCCCTACCTAACTATGTTAAGACACTAGAGATGGATGCATTAGCGCAGCGCGCTATTCGCATTACTGGGGGATTTCCTTTCCCCTGATATACTTATAGGGTGCTGACATCATCAGAGTTTAGAAAGTGGAATGATCACCCTGTGGTGTGTTTTCCCAGTTGCCAAAAGGGATGTTTCTTTCATACACACTTACCCCCTTCACACACACTTGCCACCTACTGGATTCAAACCCCTATCTAACTATGTTAGGACACCACAGACGGACGCATTAGCACGGTGCGCTATTCAGATTACTGAAAGAATACTTTTCTCCAATATACTTATAGGGTGCTGACATCATCAGAGTCTAGAAAGTGGAATGATCATCCTCTGGTGTGTTTTCCCAGTTGCCAAAAGGGAGGTTTTTTTCATACCCACTTACACACACACTTACCCCCCTTCACACACACTTGCCACCTGCTGGATTCAAACCCCTACTTAACTATGTTATGACACTACAGACGGACGCATTAGCACGGCACGCTATTCGGATTACTGAGAGAATCCTTTTCTCCAATATACTTATAGGGTGCTGACATCATCAGAGTCTAGAAAGTGGAATGATCATCCTCTGGTGTGTTTTCCCAGTTGCCAAAAGGGATGTTTTTTTCATACACACTTACCCTCCTTCACACACACTTGCCACCTGCTGGATTCAAACCCCTACTTAACTATGTTATGACACTACAGATAGACGCATTAGCACGGCGCGCTATTCGGATTACTGAGAGAATCCTTTTCTCCAATATACTTATAGGGTGCTGACATCATCAGAGTCTAGAAAGTGGAATGATCATCCTCTGGTGTGTTTTCCCAGTTGCCAAAAGGGATGTTTCTTTCATACACACTTACCCCCCTTCACACACACTTTCCACCTGCTGGATTCAAACCCCTACCTAACTATGTTATGACACTACAGACAGACGCATTAGCACGGCGCTCTATTAGGATTACTGAGAGAATCCTTTTCTCCAATATACTTATAGGGTGCTGACATCATCAGAGTCTAGAAAGTGGAATGATCATCCTCTGGTGTGTTTTCCCAGTTGCCAAAAGGGATGTTTCTTTCATACACACTTACCCCTCTTCACACACACTTGCCACCTGCTGGATTCAAACCCCTACCTAACTATGTTATGACACTACAGACGGACGCATTAGCACTATTCGGATTACTGAGAGAATCCTTTTCTCCAATATACTTATAGGGTGCTGACATCATCAGTGTCTAGAAAGGGGGATAAGCATCCTCTGGTGTGTTTTCACATTTGCTAGGGTTAACATTTGGACCAAGTGTGTGAGCATGCCCAGTTCAGCCTTCCCATGGCATGTTGTGTGAAAGATGTCTCATTTATCTAAGTGTGTGAGCATGCCCAGTGTGGGCTTTACATATGTTGAACTCTGCAGCCCATCACATTTGTGGATGAGTGTGACCTTCAACAAATACCTCCTGTTTATGGTTGTGTGTTCTGTGCCATGTTGTGTAGTTACTGTCCGAATGCTTTTTGTGTGAACAAAACAGGGAGTATACTGTGCCTGCAGGTTTTGCATGGGATACTTTGCACACAATTGTCAACATCCGTTCATACTGACCTAACACTGTAGCACTGTCTAGTGTAGTGTTTCAGTACTTTCATTGTGGTGGTCAGTATCCTGGGCTTTAGTCCTATCACTGCTTTACATTTCCATAGTGTGCACAACAGCCTGGTTAGGGTCCAGTTGTGCACATCTGCACAAAGGCAGTGCCTCTACAGACCCTGTTAATTGCTGCCCCATAAGCTTAACAAGTGTAGTCTGCAAATCTATGCAGAGGATCATAATTGAGCTCATAAACAAAGATATAGGGGACATGCAGGCATTGTACCCATCCCATTTTGGCTTGGTCAGGGGCAGATCATGCCTTTTGTACTGGGTTGACATCTTCAAATTGGTCACTTAGGCCATTGTTGGGGAAAGGCAGTCCATACAGCCTACCTTGGCCTTGCAAACACTTTCAACACAATACCCCACTCAGGTATTGTGGAAAACCCTAACAACTGAAATGTAAACCCATATGTCACAAGATGGGTTGCAAACTGGCTTAAGGATGGGACCCACAGGGTTAGAGTTGCTGGCACTATGTTAGACACCAGGCTGGTCACAGGTGGTGTCACACAGGGCTCAGTCCTTGGCCCCCATTGTTTGTCATGTACTTCCCAGAAGTACAGGCCAACATGGGAGGACTTTGGATGACAATGTCAGCAGATGACTGCACACTGGGCACCATAGTGGACAGTGCATCACACACAGATATCCTTCAGAAGGGACTCACAGTAACTGATAGCTGGTGCCAGGGCCATGGCCTGAAGTCAAAGTGCACAGCATGTGTAGACATACCCTTCAGGAAAAGCAAGGTGACCGCACGCTACCATATAGGTGGCAATCCTCTAAGCACAGAGGAGGTTATCATGGACCTGGGGACCCAGGTTGACAGTCGCCATTCTTCTGAGACTCACATTGCTAAAGTGGCTAGGAAGACCTTCTACATTGCCCACCTGATCAGGATGGGATTCACATCCAGATCTAGTGGGTCATTGTTCCCCTGTACTCTTCACTTATCAGACCGGTGATTGAGTCGAATGCCCTATTCTGGCTGTATCTCACCCAACATCTGCAGCAATTGGAGACACCCTGACTGTCCCCCACCTAAAGGATCAAGGAACCCCAACAGCTGTCATATGCTGCCAGATTGAAGACACTCACACTCTATTCACTCACATACCGTCTGCTTAGAGGTGACATGTGCCTGACATGCGAGGCCATGTTCAAACAGAGATTAATGGACATGCTCCACCTCAGACTCAGAAGATCCACCTGAACCACTAGTGCAGGTGACTTACACCTTAGCAGGGATGTATGTTGGACATGTTGGAGGGATGGAGTTATCACTCGGAGACTCCCTATGTTGTGGAATACAATCCTGGTCCATTTGAGGCAGAGCACCTTGCTGGCTGTGTTCAAGAGGTATCTTGACCTAATGCTAGTCGGAGAATGTGTTTGTCCATCAACATATTGTAAGCGTAGTTTGCCATGTCATATGTCTTGTTTAGTATACTGTGCCTCTGTCTACCTGTGACATAACATTGATACCCAGGGTAAACCTTCCATCTCCCATCCACTCATTAGGATTCCTGTTGAGGGGACTCAACCAGTGTCTCTATGGACAACCTGTACTGGTAGTTTACTCATGTGTGGGGGTGGCTTCTGTGTTTTGGATAATGCAGTACAGCCTGTCCTATATATGTCAGTGCTGGGGTTCAGGTCCCTCATGTGCATAGCTCCCTGCCATTCAGATTGTACAAGGTGCAGCATGTGCATTGATTCCAGCTTGGACATGACTTTCTACATCAGGCACAGCTTGCATCTGGGTGGACAGCATGGCAGTGTGTGGAGCTGCACTCTGTTTAATCAGACTACACATTACATGTGTTCCAGCTCTGTCATACTCCTGGTGAGGTACTGTTGTGGACTTTACAGGTGCTGGATGTGTGTGCATGAGGTACACCCCACAGGGGCTGTTGTGGTCATTTCTAATGCTGATGAAAGATAACTGCAGAACCAGAATGACCTCCCCTTAGCTAGATATCAGACAGCATGGACCATACAATCACAACTGAAAACAGGACCCTCTCCACAAAGGGAAAGTGTCCTGTCTGGTGGACCCCAGCCATAAACTAACTGTATGACAGATGAGGGTTACTAATGCAAGACAGAGCTACATCTCCAAAAGGGAAGACAGCTGTGATCAGCACTAGTAGAAAGCTACATTATCTCATAAAGACATGCAAGGTCAACTTGGGGACATAAATCATCAAAGACAATGAAGGTAACCACACTGCTTTCTTCAGTTATGTCAGACACCTGGTTGTGAACCCTCGGATATGCTCAGAGTTGGTACACAACAACATATATTCCAGTGACCTGACAGATATTGGCAACATTCCGGACAGCTTCAGTGCGATTTACCCCCTCCCTCAACCCCAAAACAAGATAGTTATCACTGCTGTATGTAACCTCACTGTCATCTTGGATGTCCATGTGAGAGCCGCACTCAGCAAAGACAAGTACACAGCATCCATGGGACCTGCTGGTATCTCCAGTTGCATGCTATGTGAACTCCAGAAGGGGCTGGACCCATATATACAACTGCTATTTAACCTTAGTCTTGCTACAGGATATGTACCTGAACACTGGCATACGGCAACAGTGGTCCCACTCCACAAAGTAGATGCCTCCACAGACCATGGCAACTACCACCACACAGGCTTAACCAGCCTTGTCTGCAAAGATATGGGAGGAGTCATGGAGCTCTTACACAGACACATTACTGACCTACGGACCCTTGTTCCCACCTAGTTCAGCTTTGTACAGGGCAGATCCTGCCTTTTGCACCTTTGCACCCGAAAAGTACCTACCATGAAGATCAGGGTTCTTCAACACATGTCATATGCTTCCAGAATAGAGGAAGTCCAGCTTTCTTCAGTGTCATACCGCATGCTTACAGGTGACCTATGCCTGACATACAAGACCATGTCCAATCAGGATTTGGTGGACATGCTCCACTGCAAGCAATCCAAATCCACCAGAGCCATGAGGGCTGGGTATTTGAACCTCAGCACATACATGTATAGGACATGGTGGAGGGACAGAGTCATAACTCAGAGGCATCTCACACTCTAGCAGAGTATCCCAGTTCATGTTTGACAGAGTCTCTCACTGACTCTCTTCAGGAGACATCTGGACAACTGCATATGAGACGGAGGCACAGACTAGACAGAGACACAGTCATGTTATTCAATTACGTAAGGGGGTCATAATGTGTCACTACTAAGTCAGAGGCACAATATTCAGAATCTATTCTGTACACTTATTACCACTATAAGGGGTGGCAATAGCCACATCACTATGGCTAGGCTTATACATGCACTAGGGCAGATAGCCTAGTAGTACACTATGACACTATGAAACACCGGTGTATGTGTAGCTATTGTCAATCAAACAGTATGATGTGGCTTGGGGGCTTGATATCTCCCTGTATTCCAACATTGTTTTGTCTATTCCTTCTAGCATGTCTAGGGATCAGTTGCTAGTGTCCTCTCCTGCTCAGCTGGTGAACCTGGGAATATTGAGGCACTGTTACAGTTGCCTCATGTACACTGACAACCCTCTCCTTCTGCCATAAAACACACATACATGTGAGAGATGCAACTATATAGCCAAAGTGGAGGCTGAGCTCTCTCAACATAGGACTAGCAAGACCAGAGAGAGGTGAAGGTAACCACACACACATCTTTAATCCAGTCTCACATGGCACTGTCACAACTTAAGATCATACACATAGACACACAGAGACACTCTCGGAGGCTCTGATCAGAAGTCTACCAGAATGGCAGTGGCCACCACAGCAGACACTCACACAACTGCCTCCACAGGGCACAGCACATGCAACACATTGACCACAGAGTCGGTGTGCCAAACAGTCACAGCCCTTAAGGCCAAACACAATGCCAGACACACTTGTCATAGGTGACTCCATAGTCAGACACACTGATGTCCCACTCACCAGATCAGGTACAGAGGAGGTCACAGTAAGCTGCCTATCGGGCACTGGAATCCACCACATAATGCAAGCACTCAGGTCACTAAACTGCAAGTACAGGTCTGACCCAGTCATAATCCATGCTGGTGTGAACGACCTGAGATGTACCTCCCTGGACTACATGGAAAGAGACATAGAGGATCCCTCTGATTATGTAGGCCAGGCAGGTATGACCCTGACCTTCGGCAGTATCCTACCTTCACCAAGTATGATGCCACATAACCAGAGACAAGATGATCAGCTGTAGTATTTTGCTTAGACTATGGTGTCATTCTAAGGGGGTCCAATGTCTGTCTGCCTGGGATGACATGCTGGACAGGCCACGGTGATTTGCAAGGGACGGCTTGCACCTGTCACCCCTGGGCTTCCGGATTTCAGATGATGCTCTTGCCACCCCCATTGTGCCTTTTTTATGCAAGATTCAGATTCTACACCTACCACCCTAGAACACAGTAAAGGAAAGACACTAAGGCTAATGCTGCTCAATGCCCAAGGTCTCAACCTCAAGCTGCACACACTATGCCCTTCTCAGTATGTAGCACATTGATGTCTGTGCTGTGCCTGAAACCTGGTTCACAGCTTCTGACAGCACCCCGGCACTATCGGGTGTTACCTCATATCATGCATTCTGGCACCAGCATCCCGACAACACCAAGAAGGATGGTGGGTGTCCATATTCATCAAGGACACCCTCACTTCATGGTTGGTGGCAACACACGATGCATCGGAGACCATCCAGGTGCCAGTGACCGTAGGCAAGACTGCTCTGCAGTTTGTAGCATGTTACATGCCACCCGCTCAAACTCAGGTACCTCACACAGCAATCCTGCAAACACTGAAGGGGATAAATGTATCTCCAAACACCATCCTACTGGGTGATTCCAACTATCCACATATAGACTGGGATCACTAATCATGCGACAACACTCTAACACAAAGGTTCCAAGAGTCCATACACTGAAATGCCATGGAACAACTGGTCCCAATCCCCTCAAGTGGAGGCAACATACTAGAACACATCATCACGGACATGGGGTCACACTGTTCAACACCAGACGTATACCCATCATTGGTGAGATCAGATCATGGACTACTCTCAGTGGGAGTCCACATCCCACCCACACCCCAGATGGGAAAAGAAACGGTGAAGACCTTCTCAAATGCCGACTTCACATTTCTGAGGACTGGTGTGGTCTCTTTCAAGGCCCCCAGGCCAGCGGACACCATTACCCAAGCCACTGTATCACTTAGAAATGCCTTCTACCAGCACCTCCAGGACTACATGGTTCAGGCAATCCCAAAAATAATAACTCTTTGTACCACAGGCAAGCATCCAGTCTGGTGGACCCTAGCCATAAACAAGCTGTACAACACAAGGAAGGAGCTACTACGAGATAGAGCGTAATCCGTAGGGGGGAAGACACCCCTGCTCATTGTGAGTAAAACACTGGGTTCCCCCATACAATCATCCGAGGCATGTTTTGAGAGTAAACCCACTCAGGACTCCAGGGACAATCATGAGGCCTTTTTTACCTATGTTTGAAACCTGGGAGGGAACTCCCAGATATGCTCAGACTTAGTTCAGAATGATGTTGATATCACTGCACCTCCAGACATTGGCAACATACTGGCTGACAGGTTCAGTGCAGATTTCTCCCCCCCTCCCCCCAACTGGGGGGGTATGTACACCAGAGGATTGTAGCCCCCCAAACATCTCCACTGCTGGGGTGGGAACTGCTTAATCCAAGGCAGAAAACACTTTATCCATGGGACCAGATGGTGTCCCCAGTTGTGTGCTCCATGAACTCAATGAGTAATTACACCCGCAGTTAGGGCAGCTGTTTAATCTTAGCCTCATCTCAGGATATGTTCTCAAGGAGTGGCATACAGCAATGGTGGACCCACTTCACAAAGGAGGTGCCTCCACCAACCCCAGAAACTACCATCCCATCAGCTTGACAAGCCTGTTCTGCTAAGCTATGGAGAGGATCATAATGGGAATTCTAAATGAAGACATAGGGGACTTGCAGACATTGGATCCAATCCAGTTTGGCTTTGTCAAGGGCAGATCATGCCTTTTAAACTTGGTTGACTTTTTCAAAACACTCACCCAGGCCATTGACGTGGGCAAGGCAGTCCACACAGCCTACCTTGACCTGGCAAAGGCTCTCACACAATACCCCACTCAGGTATCATTGAAAACATCACCAGCTTAATTGTGAACCCATACATCACAGCATGGGTTGCAAACTGGCTAAGTGATGGAACACACAGGGTCAGAGTTGCTGGTGCCAGTTCACACTCCAGAGCTGTCACAAGTGGTGTCCCACAGGGCTCAGTCCTGGGCCCACATTTGTTCAGTATCTACTTTTCAGAAGTACGAGCAAACACAGGAGGATTATGACTGACAAAGTTTGAAGATGACTGCAAACTGGGAAGCATAGTTGGAAACCCATCTGACACAGACATCCTTCAGAAGGGTCTCATAGACACAGATAACTGGTGCCACAGCCATGGCCTTACATTAAACACTAAACAATGCATAGCCATACCCTTCAGGAAGAACAAGGTTACCACTACTTCCCATCTAGGTGGCAATCCTCTAAGCACAACGTAGGTTATCAGGGACCTGGGCACCCAGGTTGACAGTGACCTTTTGTTTGACACTCACATTGCCAGGGTAGTTTGGAAGGCCTTCTACATTGGCCACCTCATCATGCAGTGATTCACATCTAGATCAAGGGAGGTCATTGTTCCCCTGTACTCATCACTCATCAGACCAATGATTGCATACAATGCCCCATTCAGATTGGATGGGCCCACAAATTCCTCGACAGGAGGTGAAAGGGTCTCAAACATATTTCTTATGCTGCCCGACTGAAGGAATTCCAGCTGTATTCAGTCGCTTACTGTCTGCTCAGCGGTGACCTGTGCCTGACATACAAGGCTATGTCCAGCCCAGAATTAATGAACATGCTTCACCTCAAGACCTCTACATCCATCAGAACTACAAGGGCAGGAGACCTAAACCTCAACACAGATATTAATAGGATGTGCTGGAGGGACAGATTCATCACCCAGAGAGTCCATATGCTGTGGAACAACATCCTGGTACATGTGAGGCTGAGCACCTCACTGGCTTTGTTCAAGTGAGATCTTGACCAATGGATGGGAGATTGCAGGTATACCCCAGGGATAACCTCAGTATCACTGCTTGACAGAGGCACAGCAAAATAATGGGCATATTATCCATCAACTTGCAGGGTGGCAGAAGCCACAAAACTCTGGGCTAGGCTTATTAATGCCCTAGGGCAGATAGCCTAGTATGAACCTATGAACCTATGGACATAGGCCTGGGGCAGTTCCTGCTATTAGGACAGTGGTCTGCAGCAGGCTATATAGTAGTAGTCGGTTTTAGCCATTGGTTTTTGACCATGGCTATTCCATGTTGCTTCTTGTTGTGGTACAAACATGGGTGTGTGGTTATCCATGCTATTTATTGCTAGTCACCCTCATTTTGTATCTTGTTCCATGTTTTTGCACATGTACATCACTGTATGACGTGCAGCTGTTTCCGCAGGGTCATATGCGTGGATATGGATGTTAGTTGGGGTCCTCAGGTGTGCATATTGTACATGATATTACATTACTTAACACATGGCATTCATGCCTCAGGTGGTGCTGCAGGGCCACCTCTGTCGGATACACATACTACACTCCCTGTACGTTTGGAAGCAGGTTGTGTCATGTTAGGCATCCCTGTTACTGTATGAGTGAGTCAGAGCGGATATCAGTCACAGTGTTCCTACTGACCAAGCGTATGTGCTATGCATTGCCTCTTTGCCAAGGCCAGGGCATACTGGGCACGCCTCCTTCTGCCTACTGGGACAAGGTCAGGTTGTTCCTCCTCCGAGTCACCCCCTGCCTGTGGTGGCCTTGGCAATGGTGGGGGGATGTTTGGCCCAGCCCTGTGCTGGTCCTGCTGCAGCTGTTTCCGCAGGATCATATTATGTAGCATAGCACATATCATGATCATTTGGGTACATGTAGTTGGTGTGTACTGCAAAGCTCCACCAGACGTGTCCAGACACCGGAACCGTGACTTGAGCAGCCCAAACACACGCTCTATGATATTACGTGTTTGTGCGTGTGCCTCATTATGGCGTTCCTGTTCAGGTGTGTGTGCATTTCTGATGGGTGTCATCAGCCACGGCTCAAGTGCATAACCTGCATCCCCACTAGGTGTCCGTGTGGGAAGTCCCCATTGGCAAATGATTGGTACAGCTGCGTCAGATGCCAGATGTGGGAATCGTGGTAGCTCCCAGGGCAGCCAGCACACACATTCATTATTATGCCCTGGGCATCACACACGACCTGGCAGTTGATGGAGGGGTATCCCTTGCGGTTAATGTAGGCTCTACCCCGCTCACCAGCTGGTGCTTTGATGCGTATGTGCGTGCAGTCTATTGCACCCAGCACCTCAGGGTATCCCGCTATTTGCTGGAAGAGACGCATATTGCTGGCCACAACCTCACGGTCATTAGGGACATATATATGATCACTGACATGTGGTGACATGGCATCCAGGAACTGGTGCAGTACCCTGGAGGCTGATGCCTGTGATATCCCCATCATATCGCCAGTTGGTCTCTGGAAGGTACCTGTTGCTAGTATTCTTAGGCCAACACATACCTTGGTTTCCACTGGGATGGGTTCCCCTGTTGGTTCTGTGTGTGAGGCGGCCTGCACAGCTTAACAATCTGCTGCAGGAGCTCTCTGTCCACTCTATAGCGCTCTACTATCTCCAGCTCATGTAACCCATGGTAGGTGACCCTGGGCCTGTATACTCTTCTCCTTCTCCTCACTCTGGGTTGTCTGTCAGCATCTGCATTGTCACCACCCTCAGCAATTCGCCTATGCCTGACTATAATAGCTATGGCAGCCCCTAGCATTTCTGCTCTGAGTTCAGCTTTTTTCAGTTTTCAATTCTGATAGCTTAGTTTCTGGCAGTATCTGTTGTGAGAAACAGCCTGCACTGCTCCTTGCAGTGTCTAAAGTGCTGGGTTGGGCTTCTAGTCTGCCTGTGTAATTGCCTGCTTCTAATTGTTTCCACCAATTAACTCCAGTAGTATCCTCTGGCAGTTTACCTGGATTTTAGTTGTTTCCTGTTTCCTCACTGTTTCCTGAGGGGGAGCAATGTGCACACCAGCTTAAACACGCTCACAGTCACTTAAACGCGCGCACACATCCTTACACAGTGTTACACGCGCGCACACATCCTTACACGGTGTTAGCTAAGCTGATTCATGCTAAAACGCGCGCACACTGCCTTACACACGTGCACGCCCACGCAAACCGTTGTAAACAGTTTGCAACACGCTCCCACATGTTGAACCTGCCTTACACGCGCGCACACGCCAAGACATGTACACATATATCAAGAAACTTTGAGTGTAGGGATAGCGTACCCTCAATTTCTTGACTTTCCTAGTGTTCTGTTGGGACACACCTCCCTCCCTGATGTCTGTCTGTCATCTGTTACCTTACATTGCCCTCCAATCTGGTACATTTATTACTATCCTTCCCCCCCCGTGATGTCACCTACCTCTTACTCTGTTCCTCTCCCTTCTCTAACTCTTACACTACTCAGAAAGTGCTCATTACCTATGTGGCAGTGTGATTCAGTATTGTAACCTTCATTTACATAGGATTGCCTAGTAATGCTTAGTTACATGTCTTACACGGAGCTTCCCCTTGACAACCACTGAACGGAGGCCATATTGTTTTGGTCTGCAAGTCCCTCCATTGACATTCAATGTAATACATATATCCCACAATTGTGGGCTTATAAGCCGGTTTTCAGTTTTAGGTAGCGCACCCGTTTGCTGGGTGTGCTGCAGTTAAACACAAAATCCCGTGAAAAAAAAGTTATATAACTTATTTTTGCAACACTTTTTCATGCCAATGGCCACATATTTGGCCATTGGCATGCTTAATGAAACATATGCACCCTTTATTTGGAGCTGACATAGCTCCGTTTTTAATTTTGCAGAAATGTACTCAGTTGTCAGCTGAGTACATTTCTGCAGCTAACACGTCCATTACACGGACTGGTTTTGGCTTCCTGGATCGCTCAAATACCTCATTTGCATATCTTGGAGCTGCAAATGAGGTATTGAGCATTTCCACGCCCAGTCCGTGTAAGAGACGTGTTAGCTGTCTCTTACACGGAGATTTGGGCTGTTCCTGAATCAGGAGGCTTACACGGAGGCTTACACTACTCTTGAACTCCGTGTAAGCCTTCCTGAATCTGGCCCAAAGTTTCATTAAGACCAGGTTCAAGGAATGAAAAAAGTAAAAATTGGCATTTCATTTCACATAATTCAATATCCAATTTTCACCAGCCCCCTCTTGAAGATCTATATACAACTTCTAAAATATCAAATCTGAACTTTTTAAATTCTACACATTCCAATGAGTGTGTAAACAAAGCATTTTTATTGTTTTTATATAGAATGGCATAAACATGTTCATAAATATGTTTACAAAGCTGTCTCCCTGTTTTCCCTACATAAAAATGTTTACATGAATCACATAGAGCCAAGTAAACTAAACCTTTTGTTGTGCAGTTCCCTGGTTTAAAAACCATCGGGTGAGCCATGTTTGGTAACCAGATTATTTTTTCATCTAAAATATATTTGCAATATGAGCAACAACCACATTTATTAGTTCCTTTCTCAAATAGATTATGTAAAATGATGTCATGCTCAAGCAAATATTTCAGATTCTTACCCATTTTCTTCACAAATTTCGGCTCTTCCCCAAAAATTTTAAATAAATCACGGTTACTCCTAGAAGTAGTCCAGTATTTTAGCATTATAGATTTAACTTCTCTGGAACCGTCACCAAACGGAAACACCATACTACTTGTAAACTTCTGATTCAAGGTATCCAGAGCGGTCCCTGATGAACTGACACCCACCCCTAGAATGGTTTTAAACTTCATACCCCAAGCTGGTACCACCTCTTTGCTCATTTTACTAATAAGATCTCCGGGGTACCCTCTCTTCAAAAATAATTCTGTAATAAATAAAACCCCCTTCTTCAGTAAGTCCCAATTAGAACACATTCTCATAGCCCTCACTAGCTGGCCTTTAAAAATATGTTTTCTAGTTTTGAAGGGATGTTGGCTATTGTAGTTCAATAAGAATTAGAAAACGTCTCCTTTCTAAAAATAGTGGAGCAAAATTTCTTTACTACCATGTCTTTGCTCAACCTTAACATCTAAGAAATCAATACTAATATTAGAATTTTTACTAGTGAATGTAAGGAATGAATGTGACTCGTTTAAATGGGTAGCCAGATATGTGGGGGCTGAAATAGGCTATTTCCAAAGAATAAAAATATCATCTAAAAAACAAAGATATAAACTCCATCTTTCATTAAATGCTAATGGGAAGACATATTTATGCTCACATGCATACATAATCATATTTGCGTAAATGGAGGCGCAACCGGCCCTCATTGCTTCACCCTGTACCTGCTTAAAATAGTTACCCTCAAACATAAAAAAATTGTTATCCAAAATCATTTCCATAACATTACAGCAACATTCATCATAGTACTATTTAAATCTGTTAAGTCCAGCATAGCCTCCAAAAATAATTCAAGTTCCTCTTTATGAGGGATGCTAGTAAAAAGGTCAACAACATCCATTGTTGTAAAGAAAACTTCTGGGGTAAATAATTTTTCATTTAATCTAGACAGGAAGTCCCATGAATCATTCAGTATATAATTAATCTTAACCACAATTGGTTTGAACAGTCTATCTATAAACACACCTAAGGGGTAGGTAGAACTACCTTTAGATGTGATAATCACTCTATAGGGTAGATTAATTGCATCCTTATGGACCTTCAGTATTCCAAATGCTTGTGGGATGGTGGGATGCTCAGGTTTAAGAAACTCATACAGTTCTTCTGAAATGATGCCCTGGAAAAGAGAGTCCTCCAAAAAAGTTGGACCTTCCTATGGGCAATCATAACTTCATTATATGAAGCTTCCATATACCTGGCGGTATCATAAAAAATGTGCATCATTTTTGCACTGTACTCAATATTCTCCACTAACACCATTCCTCCCCCTTTATCAAGGTTCATCACCCTAATAGAGTCATCACATCTAATTTGTTTTAACAGTACCATCTCCTGTCTATTTAAGTTGAAATGTTTTTCTTATGTGAGCTTAAGAATGAGTAAGTGTCCTTTAAACAAAAGTTTTCATAAGTGCAACAATGGGAGCAGTAGGAGGGGTGAATGTACTTTTAAGTTTGAAAACTTCACTGTTATTATTTGTCTGTTTCAAAGCACCTTGATTATTCTAGAACAAGGATTGTAACCCCAGTTTCCTTGAAAACAACTTGATCTCAGTCATTGTTTCTGGTAAACCTATGATGGAACTAGGTATGAATTTAAGGTTTTTATTAAAAAGAGAAAAATGCTCATGATCAATTTCTAAATGAGTATAACTGAAAACATTAAAGCCTTGCATAGTCAATGTTGTCCAATCATTCAACACTTTGATATTTCCTTCGGAATTGTTGTTAACAACCACCCTTCTCTTAACTAAGCATTCAATATCTGAAATCGATTCCTTTACCTCCCCCATTGCTGTCCCCTGGGGTGGTTCCAAGTACCCTGAGGTGCTGGGGTGAAATAAGAATTAAAGTTGTTTGCATTGTCATTTATTTGTCTGTTACAGTTCCCTATCCTTACTGATCTCCTAAGGGGTACCTGCTCAGGAAAATCCTGTCCATTACTATGTGTTGTATCAAATACATCAATATTCTCTGTCTCTACTACTTTTCCCCTACCTTCCACATATTCTCTCCTATTATTGTCTGTAAAACCAGAAAACCGGTTGTAAACTTTAAGCATAGGATAGGCCGTGCCTTTCTTGTATTTGTCGTTATCTCTATTAAGTTTTTTTCTTTTCCTATCCATGTTAACAGCCACTTGTCGCTCAATATGTTTGAACATGTTTCATCATATTTGTCAATATTTAAATCAAACAATAAATCTTCAGTAATTTCATTGTTCATAACAGTAACTTCATCAAAAAATTCATTAATACGTGTATTATATAAACCAATAATGAAATGCACAAGTTCCAAACCGAATTGGTCAAATATTTCAACTAATTCCTTTTTATCATTTTCTTTTAAGCTAATGCCTGTAGGAAACTTATAAAGGCATAAGCCTTTAGGCACTTGCTTACTCTTCAGGCATTCATTCATTAAAACAAATTAGATGCAGTGACTCTATTAGGGTGATGAACCTTGATAAAGGGGGAGGAATGGTGTTAGTGGAGAATATTGAGTACAGTGCAAAAATGATGACATTTTTTATGATACTGTCAGGTATATGGAAGCTTCATATAATGAAGTTATGATTGCCCATAGGAAGGACCACTTTTTTTTGGAGGACTCTCTTTTCCAGGCCATCATTTCAGAAGAACTGTATGAGTTTCTTAAAACTGAGCATCCCACCATCCCACAAGCATTTGGAATACTGAAGGTCCATAAGGACATAATTAATCCACCCGAAAGAGTGATTATCACATCTAAAGGTAGTTCTACCTACCCCTTAGGTGTGTTTATAGATAGACTGTTCAAACCAATTGTGGTTAAGAGTAGTTATATACTGAAAGATTCATGGGACTACCTGTTTAGATTAAAGAAAGAATTATTTTCGCCAGAAATGTCCTTTACAACAATGGATGCAGTTGACCTTTTTACGAGCATCCCTCATAAAGAAGGACTTTATTTTTGGAGGCTATGCTGGACTTAACAGATTTAAATAGTACTATGATTAATTTTGCTGCAAGTGTTATGGAAATGATCTTGGATAATTTTTTTATGTTTGAGGGTGCCAGTTGCACCCTCATTTATGCAAATATCGTTATGTATGCATCGGAGTGTAAATATGTCTTCCCATTAAAATTTAATGAACGATGGAGTTTATATCTTCATTTTTTAGATGATATTTTTTTCTTTGGAAACAGCCTATTTTAGCCCACACAGATCTGGCTACCCATTTAAATGAGTTACATTCATTCATTACATTCACTAGTAAAAATTCTAATATTAGCATTGATTTCTTAGATGTAAGGTTGAGCAAAGACATGGTAGCAAAGAAATTTTACTCCACTATTTTTAGAAAAAAGACATTTTTCTAATTCTTATTTGAACTACAATAGCCAACGTCCCTTCAAAACTAAAAAAAAAATATTTTTAAAGGCCAGCTAGTGAGGGCTATGAGAATGTGTTCTAATTGGGACTTATTGAGAAAGGGGGGTTTATTTATTACAGAATTATTTCTGGAGAGAGGGTACCCCGGAGATCTTATTAGTAAAGTGAGCAAGGAGGTGGCACCAGCTTGAGATATGAAATTTAAACCCATTTTGGGTGTGAGTGTCAATTCAGCATGGACCGCTCTGGATACCTTTAATCAATAGTTTACAAGTAGCATGGTGCTTTCATTTGGTGAAGGTTCCAAGGAAATTAAATCTATAATGCTAAAATATTGGACTATTTTTACGAGTAACCCTGATTTATTTAAATTTTGGGGGGAAAAGCCAAAATTTGTGAACAAAATGGGTAAGAATCTGAAATATTTGTTTGAGTATAACATCATTTTACATACTCTATCTGAGAAAGGAACTAATAAATGTGATTGTTGCTCATATTGCAAATATATTTTGGATGAAAAAATAATCTGGTTACCAAACAGGACTCACCCGGTGGTTTTTAAACCAGGGAATTGTACAACAAAAGGTTTAGTTTACTTGGCTGTATGTGATTTGTGTAAACATTTTTATGTAGGGAAAACAGAGAGACAGCTTTGTAAATGTATTTATGAAAATGTTTATGCAATTTTACATAAAAATGATAAACATGCTTTGTTTAAACACTCTTTGGAATGTGTAGAATTTTAAAAGTTCAGATTTGGTATTTTAGAAGTTATACATAGATATTCAAGAGAGAGCTGGTGGGAATTTGATACTGAATTATGTGAATTGAAATGACAATTTTTATTTTGTTCATTCCTTGAACCTGGTCTTAATGAAACTTTGTCTAGAGCCCCAGTTTTAAAGTATAGGGCTTTGACCAGATGAATTTATTGTATACAATGAAGTCTGTCTTTTTAAAAGAACTTACTTTTTTTCTAATTGATTAAGTGGTTGATTGATCAAGTATATTTAAGCTCTTGCTTAGTGTTTTTTTTTTTATTCTGATGAAATCTTGGTATTAACCAAGATGGAAGAGCTAAATAAATTTGTTTTCTGTGGTGTAGACTTGCTGATTTGGATTTATTTCCTGAAGAACTTTAGTTTGTGGACACTGCTTATCCTGTTGTAGTTTCTGATGTTCATGATTTAAGGGTGAGACATTCTGCCCTTGTGACTGCATTTATCTGGGTTATGTAAAGTATGGTAGACCACCTAGGAAGCAGACAGCCCAAAATAGAAACTGCATACTTCCAATGAATGCCCTTGGCCATCGTGAAAACCCAGCCTGGAGCACAGATGGTACTGGGTTGTAGTACAGAGTGTGAAAACTTTGCTTTACTGCTGTGACGTTGCAGTTTACAGTAATGAGCTGCAGCATAGACAAGTGGTTCCTCAGCATTCTTGTGGTAACAGGTGTAAGTTTGGGACTGCCATACACATGGTCCTGGTTTCAATTACAGTAAATACAATGCAGTATTACTTTTACTGATGAAGTAATCTAGGTGTTATCACATTTATCATCAAAGGTATGACTGTGGGTATACTGTGTCCTATAGTCTTGTAACTATATTCCTGCTATCTGGACTGGCATTGCTTTAACTTTTGCAAAAAACACATATACAACTGCCTATATATCAATTGCTTGTCACTCTTGCATTCTGCTTATCAGACATTAGTTGATGGTGATGTCAGTTTATGATGGTGCTCACAACCTCGATCTGCTAAACTCAAACATCCAACTATGCTCAATAAGGGTATTTCTGTTTTTACACAACTAGGCTTCTACACACCGTAGTGGTGTTAGGCCACTGGCATAATATGAACCCATGAATCTATGTGCCTTTGCAGGCCTCCCAATATGTTTCCCCCCGCATGGCTTTCTGATGTCATCTAATGTAAGTTTACCTGAATTCTTGCATAAAGCAGACTTGTGTATTGGCATGTGCATAAACTATTGTAGTCTGTAGTATGTGTACCTTAGATAGGTAGGGGCTTGTTTCTCACTGCAGTCAAGTGTGAGTGTGTGTGTGTGTGTGTGTGTGTGTGTGTGTGTGTGTGTGTGTGTGTGTGTGTGTGTGTGTGTGTGTGTGTGTGTGTGTGTGTAGCCAGAAGAGCAAGTGTGTATCCTGCAGTTACTGTCCGAATCCCATAAATTTGCAGTATTTTGATACTTGCACCTGCCTATAGATCAACTCCCTGTGGTCTGTCCAGCTATTCCGCATGTGTCAGGTAAGGTTCATGCAAAAGAGATCATTATAGTGTATTACTGTTTTGATGAGATTTGACTATGTGGTGTCATACAATCCTGAGATCTGAATCTGATGGTATGACTTATGAAGTGCACCATACGGTTGTTTTGGAAAATCATTATAGAGTAAAATTAGAATATAATGAGACTCACTGCAGTTTCTGACTTTACAACCCTTACAAGAGAAAATACCATAAAGTAGTGAAATGATGATGCTATCCACTATATAACTTGGAAAGGCAAATATAAGTGAGAGGTACAATTATCAATGCAACAACACTAATGTAGCTATAATAAGCACTAATGTAGCTATGCACCCTGTGCATCAGATACAGAGCTTTTGTATCCCTGAATCCAAAAGAGAGAAAACAGGGATATGGCAAAGTTATCATCACTTGGACAGGGTGTTGTGTGTGGGGGGAGCAGGAGGCCTAGGCTGACACAAAATGTTGGTGAGTGTATGTGAATAAAAAAGGGAAGTAAGCAGGCAGAACCTTGTAACTGTTGTATATGTGTCTGTAGTGGTCATCCATGTGAAAGTGGAGTGTGAGAGTCTGCATGAACACAGCCAAGCAAAGTGCTAGCTCTACTTCTTGATATGTCAGACAGGTGTGGGGTATGCATGGTAGAGTTGGCAGTTCTTCGTTGTCATCCCCAACCATGAGAACTGGCTCTGCCAATAGTTGGACTGGCACCTCCATACCCAAGGTCAGATGCAGTGCTGCTATCTGAATGTGACTGATGCCTGCTGGATGTGCTCTATTCTTGGCAGCACCTTGGACCAGGACCCTATGGTCTGTCATGTCTGGTTGTGGACAGTGCACTCATCAATAGAGCAGTGGAAGTACTGCCACTACAGGAGCATGATAGAGCATGACAATGTTGGCTATCAGCAAATGTTGTAGCTAACCTATGCCCACAAAGATGCTGTTCACCTCTCAGCAGATGTTCCATCACAGACACTGCTCATTCCATGACAGACACCCTTTGCTCCATCACAGACACCCCTCATTCTAGTATGCCATTCATCCAATCCAGTGAATCAGCAACACACTGGAGGCAGTCAAGCATATCAGTTTGTGCCACTTCTACAACCCTGAGCATTTGTCTGGAGTGCCTTTATGAACATGCCTTTACCTCCATGACAGCTCTAAACATTTGTTGAGTGATACAGAAAAAGGCACCTTCACCAGATGGAGGGACAACAGGCCCCCTCTGAGGACCTCTATCAAACCTCCTGTGTGGCACCTCACCCACACTTTGGCTACAGTCAGAGTCAACAGGCACTGAGATCACAGTAGTCCCACTTCCCTGAATAATGTCTTCATCCTGCACCTGTCCAATATCTGTGGGCATAAACCTACTGGCTGTGTCTGAGGAAAATGAAGGGGGTGGTTGGATGTCAATTTCTGTGTCATGAGACCTCTGCACCCCTTGGCTATGCCTCAGTTTGGCTAACATCATCATCAGTGTCTGCTGAGACACTGACATCAGGTGACACAGGTCCCACACACCTACTGTCATGATCACCTGTGATAAAAAGGAAGAAACACAGGAATACATTAATACCTGAACTACTATGGTGCAATATATGCTAAACAATTAACAGTGCTGCCAGTGTTACAGACAATGCAGCAGTACACACACAAGCCTAAAATGACACATTATGATATTTCATTAAACTTATCTGCAATACTGACATACATTTATTTGACTTATCATCTGCAGGAGAAATATCTTGCTGGATTCCTGACACTGCTGAAAGAAGTTAACCAAGAGGTAAGGACAACCTCATCATATTTAACAGTTAGACAGGGGTTAATTCATGTACTCCATTATATCTGCATTAACTCTACTTTCAACAAGAACGTGGCTGACAAATCCAAACTAAGTTTATAACTGTAGCAGTCTTCAGTCCCTCTCTAAAAAAAAAAAAAAAAAAAAAAAAAAAAAAAGATGTTGACACAAAAGTAACATTTATGTCAATTGCTTTACTTACTGTACAACAATATTCAATGGGTCATAGAACAAAGCCTACCTGTAAACTCTTCTTGGGACTCAGATGAAGTGGCACCCACATCAATGACATACTGTGGTCCACTCTGCTTTGAGCTCTCATGATGGTGGATACTCACCAGGAATTCGTCATTGGGGGTGAGAGGTGGTTTTGTAGTAGGCCTCCCTGATTACCATTTGGTCTTGGTCAACTGCAGCTGCTCATCTCCGTGCAGTGTGTCAGTGTGCCTGTGGCACATCTGTTCATAGGTTCAGTTGTGGCCATCCAAAGAATTAAATTTGTCAACAATCTGCTGCCATAACTGTGCTTGTGTGCCATATTGGGACAACACATTCCCATCAAAAATGCCCCATGATAGCAGAGATCATCAACAATATGTTGTTCTCCACATTGTTGAATGGGGGTCTCTGCCTCATTAACATTGTTTGTGTTCTAAAAGACAACTGAATGATAAACAACAGAATGATAAAATATATAAGTATTACATAACTACAAAGTAACTGCTTCCAGATAAAACAGTAAAGGTAGCCAGTCAGTATTACCCACTGGAAAACATAAAACAATTTACA
Source organism: Protopterus annectens (assembly GCF_019279795.1). Classification (NCBI taxonomy): domain Eukaryota; kingdom Metazoa; phylum Chordata; order Ceratodontiformes; family Protopteridae; genus Protopterus; species Protopterus annectens. The sequence goes on from NC_056735.1 coordinate 1,535,574,979, forward strand.
GATGTGAAATACTAACAACAGGCAGGATGCAAAACAAGGAGTAGTGAGAGGAACATATCCTTGCTTGTGCCATTGCAGTAACTCAACTGTGCTCCCCTCCCCAAAAGAACAGGCAAATGAACCATTTTGCTAATACAACATCTTTGTAGTACTAAACATGCTTTCAAAGTACCTGTCCCTGAAACATTTGTACATATTTATCACACATCATTCTATTTTCATGTATTGTCAGTCATGTATACCTCTGAAATGCTTCACAAACAAGGCCATGCCATCAGAACACTTATAACTAATGCATTCAGACAAAAGACTAAAAGCCATTGCTTCACATTATTCATAAATATATTCTAGCATACGCGTTATGTAGGAAACAAATGGGACCATACCTGCTGAAGTGCAATACTCTTCTGTAAAGATATTTTGTGAAGAAATACACTTCTGTGAAGTCCTAAAAATACGTAGCAACTATCCTCACCATCAGTTTTGCTAGCTACACATTTGCCTATTTATATTGAACTAGATTATTAATAGATTGAACCTGTATTAGCCCGTGTTTCAGAGATGCTAATAACAGCATAAGCTGATGAATTTCATGCTAATCAACCAATTTGGTGGTGCTATTCAACAAGTTATAAAACATCATTGTAGACTCCATGCTGTTTTTGTGCATATTTCAAAAGTTGTGGAATACAGACACAGAAAGTATACACAGAAAAAATGTTAAGGGCTGCTGCTTTAATCCATTTGTATATGCTAGAGGCTGTAGGCAATACTGCTGCTGCTGTCAGTATGCCTAGGCCAAGACAGAGAAGAGTTTTCAGGCCACATTTAACTTATCACAATATACACAATGTGGACATGTAGAGTGCTACAAGGTGGACAAGGATACACAAAAGGAAATCTGCAACCTCTGCCAGCCTCAATTCGGAGACAAAGCCTTTACCTCCCCATGTATTGGCTGAGTACTGCTTCACAGTGATCCTTGAACTAAAACTGTGACAACTGCAGCATTTACAAAGTAAGTGCTGAACATGTACTGTATTGAATAATAATATTATGGCATGCCCTTGTATTTCATCAGTTGGTAGATATGCAGGTAAAAGTTGGGAGACTTGTACAGAAAGTAACATAACATGTGACAGCAGAGAGTTAAATGACTTGCATGTATCCATTAGAAAGTATGGCCTCAGGCATCAAAGATTCACACATTCATATCTCCCCAAAGTACTGATGATCATTTCATGCCCTCAGTTTAGCACCATACTTTGTAATGGGAAATCATTACTGAGAGAAGTTAGAAAGTAATGAGACAGATTGCATTTTCTGACTTCACAACACTCACAAGATCAAACAGGAAGGAAGCAAAACACAGAGAGTAACAAGAGCAACATATCCTTGTCTATGCATTATCAGAGCTCAGTTTGGACCCCCCCTCGAAAGAACAGTGTACCATTGCATATGCCAAAGCTGGAACTCACCTTTGCTTCCCCCAAAAGAGCAGTCTACAGTTGTTTGTGCCATCCAACCTGCTCTTCATTTGATGGCAACTGCATATCATAGTGTTCCCAGTTAATATCTTCACACATTTTAAGTTAAGTGATATAGTTTGCCTTGCACACTGAATGTCTCTGAGAACTGGTCAGATAACTGATGACTGACCAAGAAACACAGAAAGGTAAGACAAAGCTGTATATTTGCAAGCAATAATCTTAACAGCTTGTGAGATCACTAAGTGCACTACATCCAACTATATTAAATATAATAAATGCACAATTAACAATTTATGCCTTGATATCAGTGTAAATTCAGTTGCACTTGGTTATGTGAGGAATTACTTCATTTTTTTTGCAGCAAAGTTGTTTGCATAGCAAAGATGGATAAGGCACCCATCCTGTTTTTTGAAGGTGCATTGGAGTGAGAGTTGAAATCCAGACCTATGTAGACATATCTCATGTGTGATAACATTTTCTAATGTGTATGCCATAGACTGATTTTTCTCATTTTAAATATGTATGTCATAGATTGATTTCCCTCATTTCAACTATTTCTCATTTTATGGGGGGGGCTACGGTTTGCGCAATGCGCCACTTAATACAAACATGTTTGGCTATGCTCATCTGGTTTGCACGTACAGCAGCAGTGCGCAGACTGGACAAATGGTCCAACTAGGTGGTAGACAGAGTGGAGGCAGCCACAAACATAAACCAGATGCATTCAATTAATGCTATTGACCATAATGTAAACATGTTGCCCACCAATTCGCACTTTCAAGTAACATGTTTGCATGACTGTAAGCAATGTGCAACATTTTCAAATGTTGCAAAATCAAAAAGTTAACTTAAAAACTTATGTTTGCATGGCTGTGAGCAATGTGCAACATTTTCAAATGTTGCAAAATCAAAAAGTTAACTTAAAAACTTAATACAAACATGTTTGGCTATGCTCATCTGGTTTGCACGTACAGCAGCAGTGCGCAGACTGGACAAATGGTCCAACTAGGTGGCAGACAGAGTGGAGGCAACCACAAACATAAACCAGATGCATTCAATTAATGCTTTTGACCATAATGTAAACATGTTGCCCACCAATTCGCAGTTTCGAGTAACATGTTTGCATGACTGTAAGCAATGTGCAACATTTTCAAATGTTGCAAAATCAAAAAGTGTGCACTCTCAGTAAGCACAATACCTGCATTTGGTATGAAAACATCATTCTACATTGATCTCGATCTGCAGTAGGCATGACAGGTGCGCATGGAGAGGTTTTAAGATTCCATTCTCAAAGATGGGTGGTCCAGGAGTCTAAACAGTTTGTTGAACTTCTAGTGAATGAACATCTGCCCAGACAATTTTGGAGGAACTGTCATGGCTCAGATTACAAGTCAGAGGCATAGAATAGTCTTTCCTAAGCTTTGACCAGTGCTATCAGTATCCCCCGCACTGGTGAGTAATGTAGGAATCACTACAGAGATTTCCAGATTAGAAAAAGGGATATGCTCGACCATTAGAAAGAGGAATGTAGTACTGGATGCACCCCACAGATGTGTAAGTATTACTTACAGAGACTACTTATAAGAGCCAAAAGCTGGATATAGTCAAGACTGGTATTCATAATGGTATTCTGTTTATTTTTATCTGCAGATCTCACAACCCTTAGTATAGTGTGTATGTGTTATGAACTGTGTAGTCTTAACAGTACAAATATTACTTGTTAGGGGTTGGTAGTCTTAAAAGTAAAGATAACAGAATAGAGTCAAACAAGTGTATCAATGCATTGTATTTCACATATGAAGTTGCTACTGTTCTTCCTTGTTTTTCTGTCACTGAACACTTATGTCATCGTTATTTATTTATTTATTAGTTTTTCTATTTCCCCACAGCACAGCTGGGTAGGCCTGCCCCACAGGATCCACCTGCCCCTCCACTCTACCAGCTACAGCAACAAGGCCCAGCACATTTGGGGCACAACCTGCTGCCCCTGCTCTACCTGGCCTCTCAGGTAGTTCTGCCCCACAGGGTAGGCCAATGGTTCCCTCTGGGAGCAATGTCAGAGGTGGTGATTTTATTACGAGTGATGAATTGTCAGGGTTGGTGCATAGGACTGTTCGCCTCACAGTTGGTGGATGCCTGTGCCACATGGTGACACTTATCTGCATCATTGCACTGAATAACACAACGAGATGCATAAAAAAGGTGACAATTATGACAGTCCAGTGGGTGGTAACTTGATTCTCACTGTCACCCAGCTTGATGATCATGGGTTCTTTATGTCCCCACCCTCACCACAACAATGATGTTCATCCACTTCTTATGTCCATCACCATCACTGTGACTTGTCTTGTATGTTTTGTCTGTCTGTGATTGTTTCCTCACTTACCCAACCTACCTGACCCAGACATACTTACATGCCTTCACCAATATTACTCACTCTGTCAAAAAAAAAAAAAAAGTAACTACCCCCCCAAAAAAAATGTTGCCCCATGCAAAGCTCTCCATTTTATACATGAGGAAACAACTCCAGTACTTATTATTGACCACCCCTCCAGGCATGTCTAAAGATCAGTTCCCTATGCTTTCTCCTATTAACCTGGTGAACTTGGGCATCCTGAGGCAATGTAGCAACTGCCACATGTACACTGACAACCCACTCCTCTTACCCCCCAACACTCAGACTTGTGAGAGATGCACTTATATATCCAAACTGGAAGACACACACTCTCCAGCCAAGACCGGAATAGCTGGTCAAAAGGAGAAGGTCAATACTTGCACCACACCACATGGAACACATAGCCCTCCAGAACACACACCACCTTCGCAGAGGCTCTCAATAAAAATTAACCAAACAGCAGAGACCTCCAAGGCAGAAACGCACTTGACCACCAAAACACAACACTAATCATGAGACACATAACTCTCCTAAACAGTGTGCCACTCAACCAAAGCACCTGAGGCAAAACAGCATGCCCAGCCCACTAGTCATAGGTGACTTGGTAGTGAGGCACACTGATGTCTCACTCACTAGGTTGAATAAGGAGAAAGTAACAGTCAGCTGCCTGTCAGGCACCAGGATCCACTACATAATGCACGCACTCAGGTCCCTCAACAACAGGTACAAATATGACTCTGTCATTGTACATGTTGGTGTGAATGACCGGAGATGTACCTCCCTGGACTACATGAAAAGAGACATGGAGAAGCTCTCAGATTATGTAGATCAGGCAGGTATAACCCTAGCCCTGAGCAGCATCCTACCACCACCCTGAATGATATCACAGTACAAGCAGAAAATTATTGATTTCAACCATTGGCTAAGTTTCTGGTGTCATTCTAAGAGGATCCAGTATCTGGCTGCCTGGGATGACATGACTGACAGACCTCGATCCTTTGCCAGAGATGGCCTGCATCGGTCACCCTTGATATTCTGGATACTAGCAAAGGCTCTTGCCACCCCTATAGTGCCTTTTTAGGTGGTGTTCCAAAGACCAAATTACCACTGTAACAGCTACAAACAAATGCAGTTTGAGGGTCATGCTGCTCAATGCTAGAGGTCTAATTCTCAAAATGCACTTGCTCGAAGAACTCCTTAAAATGGAGAACATTGACATTTGTGCTGTAACAGAGACCTGGTTCAAGGCAGCAGAAAGCGCCCCTGCACTACCAGGCTACAACTCATTCCACACCTTTAGGCCCCAGAACTTGGACTGAAGCTGCAAAGGCGGTGGTGTTTCCATATTCATAAAGGATGCACACACCTCCAGACTGGTAGCCCAACATAAGGCATCTGAGATACTTCGGGTGCAGCTAACATTGCGTAAGACAGCGATTCAGGTCATAGCCTGCTATAGGTCCTGAGCCATGTCCCAAATTTCACACTCCACATTCCTAAGCACCCTGGAGAATATTAGGGTCCAGCCTAACACTCTCATACTGGGTGACTTCAACTACCTCTCCATTAACTAGGAAAACTGCAGATGCACCAATACACTTGCCCAACGCTCTCTGGAATTCATTAATCCCAATGCCCTGAACCAGCTCGTTCTTACCCCCGGTAAAGGTAGCAACATCCTTGACCTGGTAGTTACTAACATGGGTGACCATTGCTCTACACCAATAATCAACTCCTCCCTGGTTAAATCCAATCACAAGCTAATCACCTTGGAAATCCACATCCCCCCCCCAACAAAGGTAACCACCATGAAAAACTTCTCCAAAGCTAAATTTGGGCTCCTAAAAACAGAGGTGGCTAAATTCAGAGCACCAATGCAAATGGAGAATAGTTGCATGACTGCCAAATCATACACCAATGCACTGTACGAACATGCACACAAATGCATGTAACTCGCCATACCCAATAGAACTAAGACAGTCTCCTGAAAGAAAAAAGGAAGCCAATCTGGTGGTCCCCTGCCATAAACAAACTCTACAACAGAAGGAGGAAACTGATGCGGAATAAGGTGAAGTCCCAAGACTGGAAAAACTCCCTTATCAGCCTCAACAAAAGGTTGACATCCATCATTAAATCCTCTAAAGCTACCTATGAAAACAGAATTGCACCAGATAGTCAAGACAACCACAAGGCGTTCTATAGTTATGTAAAGAATCTCCATGGCAATACCCAGATTTGCTCTGAGCTACTGCACAATGGTACCTCCTATACCAAGCCATCAGATATTGCAAATATACTGGCGGACAGATTCAGTGCTAACTTTACCCCCCCCCAAAGGACCAATCACAAAACCAGTTGATTGCCAGGCACCCAGTATTACTGCTGGACAGATTAAAATAGCAATATCCAAGGCCAAGAATGCAGCTTCTATGGGACATGACAGTATTCCTGGCTGTGTTCTACATGAACTACAGAGTGAACTGGCACCTCACCTGTGTGCCCTGTTAAATCACAGTCTCACCTCAGGCTTTGTCCCTACCAAATAGCACACTGCTACAGTCATTCTTCTCTACAAAGGAGGAGGAACTACAGACCCCAGGAACTATTGCCCCATTAGTCTGATGAGTCTGATATGCAAAGCTATGGAATGCATCATCATTGACCTAATAAACAAGGAAATAGGGAATCTCCAAACTCTGGCTCATACACAGTTTGCTCAACTTGGTTGACTTCTTTGAGTCAGTCACCAAAGCTCTGGATGAAGGTAAGGTGGTTCATACAGCCTACCTTGATCTTTCCCCACTCAGGAATCATATAAAAACTTACTAAGCTAGGCATCAACCCCTATATCACTAGATGGGCTGCAAACTGGCTCACAGATAGAACCCACAGTGGGAAAGTAGCTGACTCCAAGTCAGACTGCCGACCAGTCATGAGTGGAGTCTCACAGGATTCAGGCCTGGGTCGTCTCCTGTTTGGTATCTACTTCTCTGAAGTCCAGGCCAACATGAAGGGACACTGGCTGACAAAGTTGGCAGATGATTGCAAGTTGGGAGCTATTATTAACTTCCCAAGTGATGCTGACATCCTACAGAAAGGCCTAAATGAGCCCAACGACTGGTGTCAGAACCATGGCCTTAAGCTCAATGTCAAAAAATGTGTTTTCATCCCCATTGGGAAAAACCCGGTTCCCTTGAATTACCACATGGATGATAGTCCAGTAAACACAGAAGGCATTATAAGAGATCTGGGAACAAAGGTTGACAGCAACCTCTCTTTTGACCATCACTTTGCCACTGTGGTCAGAAAGCCTTTCTATGTGGCATATCTCATTATTAAGGGTTTTGCATCCAGGAAGAAAGAGGTCATTGTCTCCCTCTACTCGTCCCTCATTAGGTCAATCATCGAGTACAATTCCCCATTTGGCATGTAACTCACTAGACACCTGCAACAACTGGAGAGGCTGCAAAAGTACCTCACAAAAAGGATCCTAGGGCTTAAACACTTGTCCTATATGGACAGACTCAAAAAACTCCAACTATTCTCTGTCTCATATCGTCTACTTAGAGGCGATCTCTGCTTGACTTACAAAGCCATGTCTGACCCAGCTCTGTTAGAAATGCCACATCTAAAGAAATCCCAATCCGTCCGCACCACACACTCCTGAGACCTCAACCTCATTACCACAATCACCAGAATATGCTGGAAGGACAGGTTCATAACCCAGAGACTGCCCATGCTATGGAATAGACATCCCATACATGTCAAGCAGAGCACTTCACTGGCCCTCTTCAAGAGAAATCTTGATGAGTGGATGGGAAATAGAAAATTCACCCCAGGGATCACTCCAGTGGCTCTACTCGACAGAGGCACTAGGAACTAAGGTTGGGTGGCATGATGCCAGGGTAATCCTATGGACTAGGCTTGTAAAGGCTCCAGGGCCATTAGCCTAGTACACACCTATGAACCTATGTGTTGTCTTGACTATTTGAAACCAGTACCATCTAGCCCAAAAACATACATATCACTCCATTTAATGCATGAATATGTGCCACAGAGTCAGTTAGTTAGTGAATATATTTTAGAGACTCCATACCAACTATCACACTTTAGAATTTGTATTTACACGCAAAAATATTTGAAACTGTTACACATACCTAGATTCAAACCCAATACCATCTGACCTCTGCAGGTATTAATTCACATAATGCAGTGTTATGTTCCTTTTTGTGGCCAGATAGTACTGGTTCTGAATACAGCTCTAGCTAATACATTTAATTACTTTTGCATTAGCATTGCTTAGCAGTGATGTGAGATATGCACCATCATGCTCTAATGCTTTATAAAACTAAATGGGTATTGTGCAATACTCCTTTATAAAACATTACTGGGGATTGCATAATGATGCTTCATACAAACTTAATGGGGAAGATACAACATTGGTGATATAGGGAGCAAGCACGGGGGAGTATCAATGGGAAATTCTTGCTAAACTGTGACAGTTACTTCTTCTTCTTTCGGCTTTTTCCCGGTCAGGGGTCGCCACAGCGGATCACCTTGTCCGCACATTGAATGGCAGTGGAGTTTTACGGTGTCGAGTTGCCAGCCCGGCGCCCAACCTTCCACAGAAGGCACACTCACATGCACACCTAGGGCCAATTTAGAGTGTCCAATCCACCTGCAGCATGTCTTTGGGATGTGGGAGGAAACCAGAGCACCCGGAGGAAACCCACGCAACCACAGGGAGGACATGCAGACTCCGCACAGAAGGCACCCCAGCCGGGGATCGAACCGGAGAACCTTTTGCTGTGAGGCGGCAGTGCTAACCACTGCACCACCGTGGCCGCCCTAAACTGTGACAGTTACTATTGATTGTATAAAATATAGCTGCTTTTTAACTGACTCTGTGGCAGTATGCATTAATGCATTGTTGTTGTAGCCAGATGTTACTGGGTTTGAATATGGGTGTAAGTAGTAATTTTACAAGTGTGCATGATACTTTTATATACATTTACGTATATTGCTGCCATTCACCGCTGCTTCAAGTTAATGAGCTATGCAAAACATTGTGCAATTATACTTTAAAGAAAAAAAATGGGGAAGACAGAAAAGTGGTAAAATGGGAAGCAAGCAGGGGGGAAAACAAAGTGAAAGGAGGGAAGCAATATGCAGGAGGAATGTAGGAAAGAAGCATAGCTATCCATTTTTTCAACAGTAAAACATGATCATATATGCAGAATATTAGCTGAAACTTGACTGTCACCTCCAGAGCAAAGGCTGAACACAATGCAATCATGTTGTTTAGCCAAATGGACTCAATAAAGGGTGTCAAGAAGAAATGGAGAGATATGTATGGGATGATTTTTTTGGGAAAGGTGCCATTTGTTTTTTGAGACAGAGAGGAATGTAGGGGAAGGGCTTTAGGTATGTCTGGGTCAGGTAAGTTGGGTAGGTGAAAAAGCAATGGCAGACAGACAGGACATACAAGACAAGAGACAGGGATGGAAAAGGACACAAGAGCTGGTGAACAACATGGTTGGGGAGAGGGTGGTGAAATCGAGGTTTCATGCACATCAAGTTGGGTGACAGTGAGAACTGAGTCCTCACCCAGTGGACTGTCATCACTGTTACTTCACTGTGCTTTTGGCTGCAGTGCCTCATGTCTGCATCTCCAAGTATTTTGAAGCAGGATGGAGAGCAGGCACGCCATCCGGCATAGGCATGCACCCACAGTGTGGCTCGCAATCCTATGTACCATCCCTCGCAGTTATTCTTGGTAGATAAATTTACCACCTCTGCCACTGCTCCCAGAGGGAGCCACAGGTCTATCCTCAGGGACAGAACTACTGAGTGGTCAGGTACTGCAGAGGGAACAGAGGGGGTGCTTCCAGGTTGCGCACCAGATGTGCTGGTCACCAATGTTGTAGCCGATGGTGTGGGGGCAGGAGGTTCCTGTGGGACAGACCTACCCCACTGTGCTCTGGGGAAAAATAATAATAATAAAAAAATTAAAATAAAATAAATATAAATAAATAAATAAATAAATAAAAAGGGAAGATATGGGTCTGGGTGAGAGAAAAAAGGGAGAACAATAGTAAGTTCATATGTGACATACAAGCATTGATACAATTATTTGACTGTCTTCTGTTACCTTTACTTTTAATACTACAAATGCCTAACTAATTTCTTTATTACTTTTCAGAGTGCCCATTTCATAACAGATGCACACTATAGTACAGATTGCAGCCAGCAGTCCTTGATGTGTGTATATATCATGTGTTCCAGTTATACTGATTACAGTTTACAGCAGGCCATTTGTGCCACTGGTATAGAGTTCTGAAGTTAAATTGCAATAATGAAAGAGTCTAACAGTATTGTATCTTTAGGACGTGCGTCTTTTAAACCCACAACCGCTGACTACTCTCTAATACTGTACTGTTATCTTGTCCTACAGACTATTGCATGCATACTTTCTTTTTACAGTTTGGAAATGCATGCTCGCAGTTATTTGACAATATGGAACTGTTGATTTGTGCTACAGATTAGGGGAAACATACTTTCTTTACAGCTGAGATATGCATGTTCAATTCCATACAATTGTATTACATACCAACTAAGCCATCCTTAACTTTTAATGCAACAATAACAGTACTGTTCTGATGCATACATACCCCATGCTTCTTGCATCCTTGACAAACATGCAGCATGCAATTTCACATTCAATGCTCAGTCTGTGGCAACTGTGGAAAATACAGAAAAGAACAGAATATCATTATGAACACCAGTCTTGACTATATTCAGCTTTTAACTCTTACAATTAGTTACTGTAATTGATGCTTACACATCTGTTGGGTCTTCCTGTACTAAATTTCCCAATCCAATGGTCAAGGGAATGCCACTTCCTCCTCTGGAGATCATCAAAATGATGCCACCATTCTTCACCAGTGCAGGGGATACCTGTAGCACTGGGCAAAGCCCTGGCAATAGTATTCCAGGCTTCAAACTTGTATTCTGAGCTTGAAAACCCTCGTTACAGCAACTGGGTCCCATGTTCCTTATCTATGAATCCAATAAAGACTTTGGACTCCTGAACACCTCACCTCTGCACTCAGAAGCACACTCCCTCACCAGAAACACCAGCCATGTCTACCATAGATCAAGCTCATTGTAGACTGAGCATTTCCTGCCAGTTGTGTTTTGTATCCTGATGTTTTCCTGCCAGTTGCATGTATCACACTTATTAAGAGTGCACACTTTTTGGCTTTGCAACATTTGAAAAGGCTGTGCATCACTTAGTATTATGCAAACATGGTAGATGACGGTGTACACTGCCAGGCAACAATGGTAAGCAATGCCCAACAGTGGCAAGCAATGCAGTTTTAGGGTTAATTGGTATATAGGTACTTCTGTAAATATGTTAGTCAAATGGGGAAGACCATTCCAGTTCAGATAGCAAAAGTATACTTGCATGAACATAGTACACAGTATACCCTCACTCATACTTGTGAGAATAAATGGATAATACATAAATAAATAGGTAAATAACTGACACAGTATTCGTGTCTCAGCCCTCATAAATATAAATATTAATATAATCTACACTATGTTAAGTGTTATAAGTGAGTGTAACTATAATGTGAAGTGGAACAACATTAAAAGTGTATGGAATAGGTCATATTTGAACCCTTGACCTTGTATCCAGGAATCCTACACTTACAGGTGTTGCTAGAAGAAGGTTGAGAAAGCATTTGTGCATGCTGCACTTCATTGCTATAATCTGCAATGTCACAACAGTAAAATAAAGTTTGTACACCCTGTACTAGAACCCCAGACCATCTGTACTCCAAACCTACACTTAACACCTGCTATCATAGGATTAGTGACATGACATTCCCTATCTTAGTATTCATTGTAAAGTGCTTGTTGGTAATCACAGTACAATGCCACTTACCGTGTTTGCTCGATGACCAATAGTATTAAATTGAATGCAGCCAGTTTATGTTTGCGGATGTCTCTGTCCTGTCTGCAAACTAGATGGTCTATTCATCCAGTTTGTGCATTGCCACTCTTTGCACAAACCAGATGAGCACAGCCAAACACGTTTGTGATAAGTGGCACATCGTGCAAACACTGACCTCCCCTCCCCCCCAAAAAAAACAAAACAAATTGAGATATATTGAAATGAGGAAAAACAATTTATGGTAGTGCCCCAAACAAATTTTAATAAATAAATCTCAAGAAAGGGAAAAGCAATTGCTGTGCTGTCCAACAATCTGCTTTCATGGTCAGCTACCTTACAAGAAAACGCTATCCACTACTACTTCGAAATCCTGACACCCAGATGATAGCTGAGATTAAACCCACGAAACCGCAGAAACACGAACGTTGGATGTTTGATAGGGTAAGTGAACAATTGGCCAAATGGAAATGAAACTCATGCAGAAGTAACTAAAACCCACCTAGGTAGGGTGCTACTACCCAATACCCCCCTAACTATATATTCCAACTCTGGGATCATACTACAGTGGAGAAAAGGAGATATTGAGAAAGCCTTCACTTACCCTAGTAAAAATCTGATATTCTAATTTCCCCTGTTTCATGAGTTTCATCACAGGATTTTAAATGTCAATCTTCTGGGCATCACGATTTCGAAGTAGACCCATATATCCGTCTATATATATATATATATATATATATATATATATATATATATATATATATATATATATATATATATATTCATAGATAGAGATATCTTGGAAACATAAATAGTAAAGGAGGTTACAGAAAATTATACGAATAAGAACAATAGAATAAAAAAGCATGACTGTCAGAGATAGGCAAAAAAACATACATAGTATATTTAATTTTCTAAGTATATTTAAATATTGTGGAGAAAGAAGAAGTTATAAAGTACAGGAGGTGTAGAAACAGAAACTTGACAGTATGAGAATAGTATAGGCTAAGAATAGTCAAAGGAAGGTGGAGAAAAAAGAGGGCAAAAAGATTTAAAGATGATATAAAAGGAAATAAGAGAAATAAGTGTACGCATTAAGAACAGTAAGAGACAGTGGGTGTATAGTATATTGCAAGAAAGAAGTATAGAAGGAAAAGGGAAGAGAGAGACTAAGAGAAACACTATTTGAAGGGGAAAATTAATGGGTCAATTTAACCTGGAAAAAGGCAAGAGCCTCAAGTTGAGAAGGTACTCTTTTAGGGTATTCTTAAAAATGGGACTTGTACTTGACCTAATCTCCATAGGAATCTTGTTCCAGGTTTTCTCTACTATGCAGGAGTATAAACTATATATTTTTTTAAGTTTGTGCATTTTAAGAAGTTGTTTCTCTGATGAGCTATGTGGACAGTTAGGAAGGTAGTGATGGATGGACAGTGGAAAAGATTATATATCATTTTGTGGCAAGTAGAAGTTAAGAGTACTTGAGGTAGTTCAGCAAGACAAGCCAGTTTAAGGTTTTCAGAGTTGAGCAGTGATGACTATTATATGACAGATTAATAGATTAATACAAATAATAATACAGATATGATATGTAAAATAATGACTGAATCACCCCATCTGCCACATGACAATTTATTTATTTATATATAATATTATAGCAATAACCCACGCCTGGGTGTGGGTAATGCTAAATTTACCCACGGTTGGCGTGGTTTGGTCCCGAGGCGAAGCCCGAGGACCAAACAGCCAACCGTGGTAAATTTAGCATTACCCACCAGAAGTGGTTATTGCTATTATATGACATTATTTAAGAAAAGAAACTGTTACTTTTCTTAAATAATGGCATAGTATAATGCCTGTTTACTGCCCTTCCGCAGATGTCTTGGCATCCGCGGCAGTTCTGATGTACTGCGCCTGCGCGGTACATCAGAGTTGAGCAAAAGCAACGGAGAAAGCAAGATCTCCATTGCTTTTTTTAGTGTCTCGCTATGTTAAATGAGTTTAACATAGCGAGACAGTTTTAAAATAAGCAACGGACATCTCCGTTGCTTATTTTAAAACTGTCTCGCTATGTTAAACTCGTTTAACATAGCGAGACACTAAAAGCAACGGAGATCTTGCTTTCTCCGTTGCTTTTTAAACATTGCTATGTTAAATGGGTTTAACATAGCGAGACAGCTTTAAAATAAGCAACGGAGATCTCCGTTGCTTATTTTAAAGCTGTCTCGCTATGTTAAACCCATTTAACATAGCGAGACAGTGTTTAAAAAAAACGAGTTATACTAATGGAAAAAAGTCCGGGCGACCGGACCTTTTTCCATTAGTATAACTCGATTTACAACGGGCATGCTGGCCAATCAGCGTGCACGTTTTGGGGGGATCATGGTATAATAATAATTCTTTATCCTGTTTATACTGTGTGATTTTATTTGGAGATTTTCTCCCTGAGCTTCCGCTAAAAATGGGCAACTAGCCCAGTCAGACTTCCCAGGTAAACAAATGTTAAATAAAATAAAAATAATGAATTAACAAGTTCACATATTATATGCCAAGTGTCTCAGACATAAATACCTTAACACTGTATAATGATGAAATTCAATGTGAAGCTGCAAGGAAGATGGACGTGTAAGACTCAAAACAAGGAACACATTTCTTAGTGAGGTACACTTGAAAGGTATGTCCCAGTGGCAGTTACCCTGGGCCGGCAACATAAATGACTCCTTACTATCTTGAATGTTTATTTTCTTTTTTCCCCCTAATTTATATATATATATATATATATATATGTATATATATATATTTTTTTTCTTATATACTATATATCCCCTGAAACCACTGCTGGTGCCAGGGCAGATCTGGGATCCCATAATTACCTCACTTATGCAACTTTACACCAGCATACCTAAGTTGCTAGCTAATGCATTTACCTCCATCTCTCCTAGCAGGGAGCTACCACTTTCCCTAAGTCACAACTAGCTGCTAAAACTGCTTTTGTGTTGTAGCAGATGGCCATATTCCTATTACATTAGCCTGCAGAGTGCAACATACTGTAACAAGCATGGCACCCATTAAACTTAACATTGGCCCCTTTGAAATGGGCCTCTACCAACCCTGAGAGAGCACAAGTAAATGTGTGTGAATGTGTGCATGCGTGTGTTAGAGAGTGTGCATCCATGCAAGTATTGTGGCCCTACCTTGACCGAGGTGCATATGCTCCTTAAAAAAATTACTGTTTTTCTGCTACTAGCCACCTTGCACCTATTTTACCTGAATTGACACCTGGGCACTGACAATCAAAGAATAGAGCTTACTCCCTAAAGTTGCTTGCAACAGCTGATCCTAGGCCCTCTCCTGCCTTATATCACTTACCTAACACTCCTTCCCTGCCCTCACTGCTGCCTTAAATCACTTCCTTTTTCCTAAGTGTAGTTTAAAACTAATTCCCTCTTACGACTCCTCTGCACCACCCTATCCTCATATGCACTACTCCCTTCCCCATAACTTTCACCTAAGACCTACCAGTAGATCAAGGACATATATGTCTGCCTAAGCAAACCTTATTTATAAATATGTTAGGACCTGGAAAGGGAAGGTTGTGAATGTAACTTTTTTGTCAATTAAAAATGAAGATATCCTTCAAACATAGCACACAATGAATGTACTAGCAGTAATATGTTCTGCAGACTTCACAATAAACAAAGACATAGTATGACAGAGTGTTAAGAGGTACAATGGGAGACATGATTTGTGTATTTTCAGAAATGTTACATTCTACCACAAAAGAAACTAAAATATCATGCTATATAGAACGAGATAAAATAGTTCATCATTTCCAATACAAAATAAGGGAGAGCTTAACAGAACCCCTTTTAATCATGTGAAGGAAACATTGAGTAAAGCAAGTAATTGCCACTGAGTTGAAATCAACTCATGATGACTCTGTGGTTAGCCCTGCAGTGTTTTCTTGGCATATATTACATAAGAAGATTGTCAGGCCTTTCATCTGTGCAGACACTACTGCTGCTGTTGCCACTGCCAAGTACTGCCACAAACACGTTTCTAACCCAGGTTTACTAGTTGATAATCATGTGCCTTACACTCTGTGCTATCAGGCTGGGGTAAAATTATTGCATCTGAATAAATACTTGGTTTGTGACAACAGACTGAAGAAGTATTTATTCATAAATGAAGTGGGAGCAATTCAGATCCAGGCAATTTTAGATCCAACATAGTAATCAGTATTCTACGTTTAATTATAATGCTTGTCAAAGTAACAAGGTGAACTTACTAATATTGGATTGAATATGTGTTTACTAAGTGGGGATATTTCACACTGAATGCCATTGCTTTTTTTAAAGGGACAAAAGCGGCACTTGTAGGAGTGAGAAAGCATACTGCTTATCATGACAGTACTGAGGCATCCATAATTGAATTCTAGGCTCGTAGTCCTGAAGGACCATTTAAGTGTAAGCAGTAACTCAATGTCAGAATCAAACCTTGTACTGTGCATTTATGAGGTGAAAAACCTTAACCATTATGCCAAAATCATCCATCCATCATCATGCTTCAAAAAACTGACAAGCTTAATGGTGTAAACAACAGTGCATGCATAGTCCAGGTGAAAAAATACAGAGTAAGCAATAAAATGGAACAAACCAGGTTGGGGTGCAACTTCTCTTTCTAAATGGGGGTAACCAGCATAGATGCACAAGACTCTGTACTTCTATCATATAACATTGAACTATTCTTCACAGATATAAAATTTTGAAGTAGCCACTGGATTACCACTTTTCTGATGATTCTAAATTAGATAACTGAACCAGTTTAATAAAGCTTGTTATTATTCTACTAGATGATCTAGAAAAAATATGAAATTTGTATACTAGTAATGGCAGTACCATTATTGTCAATAAATATGGTATCATGAAAATCATCAAGAGGCATAATGGTACAAAATAAATGGCAAAATTATAACAAAGAGCAGCATCACTAAAGTTATTTTGAAAGTGATCTAAAGTTTGATCAATATATACCTATCAAATACAAAAAAAGCATATACTGTATCCCATCTAATTGTAAGTGAGACATCTAGACACAACAGAAATATTATTGCTTTAGGTTCATAGTTTCATAGGTGTGTACTAGGTTAATGGCCCTGGAGTCTTTACAAGCCTAGCTCATACGATTACTATGCCATCATTCCACCTGACCATAGCTCCCAGTGCCTCTGTCGAGTAGAGCCACTGACGTGATCCCCGGGGTGAATTTCTATTTCCCATCCAATCATCAAGATTTCTCTTGAAGAGGATCAGTGAGGTGCTCCCCGTGACATGTATGGGAAGTCTATTCCATAGCATGGGCAGTCTCTGGGTTATGAACCTGTCCCTCCAGCATGTTCTGTTAACTGTGGTAATGAGATTGAGGTCTCTGGAGCATATGGTGCGGAGGGATTGGGATTTCTTTAGATGTAGCATTTCTGAACCTGTCCCTCCAACATGTTCTGTTAACTGTGGTAATGAGATTGAGGTCTCTGGAGCATATGGTGCGGAGGGATTGGGATTTCTTTAGATGTAGCATTTCTAACAGAGCTGGGTCAGACATGGCTTTGTATGTCAAGCAGAGATTGTCTGTAAGTAGGCAATTTGAGACAGAGAATAGTTGGAGTTTTTTTGAGTCTGTCCATATAGGACAAGTGTTTAAGGCCTAGGTTCCTCTTTGAGAGGTACTTTTGTGGCCTCTCCAGTTGTTGCAGGTGTCTAGTGAGGTACATGCCCAATGGGGCATTGTACTCAATGACTGGCCTAATGAGGGAAGAGTAGAGGGAGACAATGACCTCTTTCTTCCTGGATGCAAAACCCTTAGCAATAAGATGTGCCATATAGAAGGAGTTTCTGACCACAGTGACAATGTGGTGGTCAAAAGGGAGGTAGCTGTCAACCTGCGTTCCCAGATCTCTTATGACGTCTTCTATGTTCAGTGGACTACCATCAATGTGGTCATTTATGGAAATCGGGTTTTTCCCAAAGGGGATGATGACACATTTTTTGACATTGAACTTAAGGCTATGGTTCTGACACCAGTCGTTGGTCTCAGTGAGGCCTTTCTGTAGGATGTCAACATCACTTGTGGAGTTAATAATAGCTCCTGACTTGCAATCGTCTGCAAACTTTGTCAGCCAGAGTCCCTTCTTGTTGGCATGGACATCAGAGAAGTAGATACCAAACAGGAGAAGACCCAGGACAGAAAATTGTGGTACTCCACTCATGACTGGTTGGCAGTCTGACTTGGAGACAGCTGCTTTCACACTGTGGGTTCTACCTGTGAGCCAGTTTGCAACCCACCTGGTGATATAGGGGCTGATGCTTAGCGTAGTGAGTTTTTCTATGATTTCTGAATAGGGAATGGTATCAAAGGCCTTGGCCAGATCAATGTAGGCTGTATGAACCACCTTGCCTTCATCAACAGCTCTGATGACTGACTCAAAGAAGTCGACCAAGTTGAGCAGGCATGATTACCCTTCACAAAACCAAATTGTGTAGGATCCAGAGTTTGGATATTCCCTATATCCTTGTTTATTAGGTCCATCATGATGCATTCCATAGCTTTGCATATCAGACTCATCAGGCTAATGGGGAGATAGCTCCCAGGGTCTGTAGTCGCTCCTCCTTTGTGGAGAGGGATGACTGTGATAGTGCGCTATTCGGTATGGACAAAGCTTCAGGTGAGGCTGTGAATGAACAGGGCACATAGGTGAGGTGCCAGTTCACTCTGTAGTTCATGTAGAACACAGCCAGGGATATTGTCAGGTCCCATAGAAGCTGTATTCTTGGCCTTGGACAGTGCTGTTTTAACCTGTGCAGCAGTAATTCTGGGTGCCTGGCAACCTACTGATATTGTAATTGGCCCTTTGGGAGGTGAGAGGGGTAAAGTTGGCAGTGAATCTGTCAGTCAGCATATTGGCAATATCTGTTGGCTCGATATAGGAGGTACCATTGTGCAGTAGCTCAGAGCAAATCTGGGTACTGCCATGGAGATTCTTTACATAGCTATAGAAGAGCTTGTGCTTGTCTTTACTATCTGCTGCAATTCTGTTTTCATAGCTAGCTTTAGAGGATTTGATGAGGGATCTCAACTTTTTGTTGAGGCTGATAAGGGAGTTTTTCCAGTCTTGGGACTTCACCTTATTCCGCATCAGTTTCCTCCTTCTGTTGTAGAGTTTGTTTATGGCAGGGGACAACCAGATTGGCTTCCATTTTTTGGAGGACAGCGTATTGGTTCTATTCAGTATGGTGAGTTCCATGCATTTGTGTACGTGTTTGTACAGTACATTGGTGTATGATTTGGCGGTCATGCAACTAGGCTCCATTTGCATGGATGCCATGAAGTTAGCCACCTCTGTTTTTAGGAGCCCAAAGTTAGCTTTGGAGGAGTTTTTCATTGTGGTTACCTTTGTGGGGGGTGAGGTGGGGGGGGGGGATGTGGATTTCCAAGGTAATTAGTTTGTGATCTGATCTAATCAGGGAGGAGTTGACTATTGGTGTAGAGCAATGATCTCCCACGTTAGTAATGACCAGGTCAAGGATGTTGTTACCTCTAGTTGGGGTAAGAACGAGCTGGTCCAGGGAATTGGAATTAATCAATTCCAGGAAACGTTGGGCAAGTGTTTTAGTACATGAGACGTTTCCCCAGTTAATGGAGGGGTAGTTGAAGTCACCCAGTATGAGAGTGCTATGTTGGACCCTAATATTCTCCAGGGTGCTTAAGAATGCGGAGTGTGAGTCTTGGGACATGGGTGGAGACCTATAGCAGGCTCTGACCTGAATCACTGTCTTACCCAACATTAGCTGAACCTGAAGTATCTCAAGATGCATTATGTTGGGCTACCAGTCCAGAGGTGAGTGTATCTTTTATGAATATGGAAACACCACTGCCTTTGGAGCTTCGGTCCAAGTTCTGGTGCAGAAAGGTGTGGAATGAGTTATAGCCTGGTGGTGCAGGGGTGATTTCTTCACCCTTGAACCAGGTCTCGGTTATAGCACAAATGTCGATGTTCTCCATTTTAAGGAGTGCTTTGAGTGAGTGCATTTTGAGATTTAGACTTTTAGCAATGAGCAGCATGAGCCTCAGTTTGCATTTGTTTGCAGCTGTTATGGTGGTAATTTGGTCTTTGGAACACTGCCTAAAAAAGGCACTATTGGGGTGGCAAGAGCCTTAGCCAGTATCTGGAAGCCCGGGGGTAACAAATGCAGGCCATCCTGGCAAAGCATCGAGGTCTGTCAATCATGTCCTCCCAGGCAGAAAGATACTGGATCCCCTTGGAATGACACCAGAAACTTAGCCAATTGTTGAAATCAATCATTTTCTGCTTGTACTGTGATATCATTCTGGTGGATGGTAGGATGCTGCTCAGGGCTAGGGTCATACCCACCTGAGCTACATAATCTGAGAGCTCCTCCATGTCTCTTTTCATGTAGTCCAGGGAGGTATGTCTTACGTCATTCACACCCACATATGCAATGAGAGAGTCATATTTGTACCTGTTGTTGAGGGACCTGAGTGTGTGCATTATGTGGCAGATCCTGTTGCCTGACAGGCAGCTGTCTGTTAATTTCTCCTTATTCAACCTAGTGAGTGGGACATGAGTGTGCCTCACTATTGAGTCATCTATGACTAGTGTGTTGGGCATGCTGTTTTGCCTTAGAGGCTTTGGTTGAGTGACACACTTTAGGAGAGTTACGTGTCTCATGGTTCGTGTTGTGTTTTGGTGGTTGAGTGCATTTCTGCCTTTAAGTTCTCTGCTGTTTTGGGTAGATTTTTATTGAGAGCCTCCACAAAGGTGGGTCTGTGGTTTGTGTTTTTATGTGAAGGCAGTGCTGGTGTGTATTCTGGAGGGCTTTGGTGTGGTGCAAGTGTTGACCTTCTCTTGACAAGTTATTCTGGTCTTGGCTGGAGAGTGAGTGGCTTCCAATTTGGATATATAAGTGTATCTCTCACAAGTCTGAGTGTTGGGAGGTAAGAGGAGAGGGTTGTCAGTGTATATGAGGCAGTTGCTACATTGTCTCAGGATGCCCAAGTTCATCAGGTTAATAGGAGAAAGCACAGAGTACTGACCTGGAGGGGTGGGCATTAATAATAAGTACTGGAGCTGGTACCTTGTAGAACATTTAGTGCTAGTAGCACTTTTGTGTGCTGCAATAATTGCTACAAGAAGTCTGGTAAAGTGCTAGACTAATGATATAATAAATGTGTAGGAGAGGAGAGAACTGCTCAGAAGCGGCCTACTTTATTCCCATGAAAGATGAATCAGTCGAATACAGTTTGCTCAAACCATAACAAGTGAAACGTGAATATGTCGAATGCACTAAACCACGAAATTCAAAATCTCGATCTCTCATAGTTTGCCAACCCCACTGCCCACAACATACTACCTACCAAAACACAGTAAAAAACAACACATACACACACTAACCAAAACCCTACTTCTAATCCTAAAGAAAAGCACCGAAACCCTACTTCTAACCCTACACTAAACCCTACATGCACAACTATCTATATGCACTATCCTTAACCCTTCCCTAACCCTAAGGTCTGTAACTACCGCATACTTACCCTACTGAGCTATACCCAAACAAACTAAATATTCCGCACACATACACTTAACAAAACCCTACACTAAACCTTACAGACATTACCTATCTATACACTCACCTTAACCTGGACCCTAACCCTAAGGTCCGTAACTATCACGGACTTAACCTTATGGAGCTATTCCGCAGACGGGCCAACTATGCGAATTCGATATTTCCACTTTCGCGGTTTAGTGCGTTCGATGTACTCGTGTTTCGCTCATTATGTGTCACGTGAATTATATTCGATCGATTCGGCTTTTGTGGGAATAAAGTAGACCCCTCAGAAGCATATAAACAGTCCTGGATACAGCAAATCTGTATCTGGACTAGACTAATTACAGGAGAGGCAGGAAACATATGCAGGCTTTTAAAACACAGTTGAAGGAGGTGGAAAAACTGCCTAAATGGCCAATAAACTACAATTTCTGGGCCAGAAACCACTCCTCTTGTGGTAGATAGGCTACCTAGTGTTTACCACTCCCACTGATAAGCTTTTATAACTCATAGATATGACCAGTAAATAAATTAATCTGTAGAATCAAACTATCTAAACCAACTTAAATAAGTAAAATGATTCCCTGCTAGAGAAATCATAATTTGAAAAAAATGAACTACTCAAGCAAAGTTCAGGAATTACCTTTGCATTCTGTTGCTTACAAGTTACATAGAGAGAGAGAGAGAGAGAGAGAGAGAGAGAGAGAGAGAGAGAGTGAAACAAAACCTAGATTGTAGGGGTAGAGATGATCAAGTTCTACTTTGGAAGTACCTGCCAAGAACAAATACTGCAAGAGAAAACTTAATTTTTGGAAAATGCCACTACAATTGATTTCACTGAGATAGAACAATAAAAGCCAAATCATCAGCTCAGCAGAAGCAAAAAACATTTAAACCAAGAAAAACCCTGCAAGTATGAATAAATTTGAGAAGGAACTCAGCTAACCACTGGAGATGACAAAAAAGTACATTTTATTCAAGACAGTTAGGCACTTTTGGCCTTACTTTGTATAGGACTTCATTACAGTCACAAACTTAAAATAAAAGTCTCCTTAAATATTTAAAAATGTATCACATGACCTTCTAAAACAGCTCATTAAACAATAAATCAGTTAGTGATAAAATCTAAGCAAACTGTTTAAAGGCAAAGCACACAATTAGAGACTGAAATCATACCCAACAAATGCATAAACCAATTGTAAATGAACAGTTTTGGACAAATATATCAATAATAACAAATGTGGGCATATCATTGCTAGAATCTCCTTGCGTTTTGACTGAGAGTGCTTCTCAAACAATCTGGAAATATAGAGCTGATAAGTATATCTTTTGGCACTTCAGAGTTCTGCACTGTATTTGCTTTTGCTTGACTGAATTATGTATATATCTGCTGGCATTGCTTTCTGATACCACTCTCCCACCCTATTGCTGTTGTGTTCTTAGAGTTAGTGGCTTTTGCAGTTGCCACCCCTACTGTAAATTTGATCTGGGACACTCCTCCCAGTTCCATCTCTTTAGTTCATTCTACCTAATACAGAGATAATTTGGGAAGGCTAAACCCCTTTGTCCCTTAACCTTGAATTATCTTTTGTTCCCGCTCTCTCCCTTTTTACTTTATTAAAAAAAAAGACCCTTTATTCAGCTGCTTATATTTTTCTAATTTGTGTTTCGTCCTACTACTCTGTTACTTAATTTTGCATTTTCCTGCTACTTG
This sequence comes from Protopterus annectens, assembly GCF_019279795.1. Classification (NCBI taxonomy): domain Eukaryota; kingdom Metazoa; phylum Chordata; order Ceratodontiformes; family Protopteridae; genus Protopterus; species Protopterus annectens. The sequence continues at coordinate 1,535,598,158 of NC_056735.1, forward strand.
CTGCCAGTTCTCTAAAATGTTTAACTGCATCTTTTCTGATGTATTTATTACTGCTTGTTTATAGCCTGTCTAAATTGTTAAGTGTTATTCTTAAGTGTTATTCTAAACTCTTAGTTTTCGTTTAAGCACTTGGGCTTTAGCTCTCCCTGGCCTTTCTCCCTCAGATTCTGACAAATATGGATGGATAATTTCCTACAGTTTCTCTTGCCAGTCTGGTTGATATGGGCATCCTGAGACACTGTAACAACTGCCTCCTATACATGGACAACCATATACTACTACCACCTAGAAACACAATTTGTGAGAAATCCAGTTAAGGAACCTAGAGTCCAATCTCTCTTCCTCTCAAGCCAGTATACCTGGCACTGAAAAGGTTGGAAACACAATCACTACACCTCAAACACCACTCACACCTACACAACACACATCTACATATGCGGATGTCCTCCACATAAACATACCCAAACAAAGGAGACCTCTGAGGCAAAAGCACACGCAATCTCCACACTCCTCCACACCACATAGCACTCATAGTCCACACACCTGTGCCTCACAACCACCATGAACCCAAAATATTAGTCATAGGATACTCCATTGTGAGATACACATATGTGCCTCTCACTAGGTTGGAGAAGGAGAAAGTCATGGGTAGTTGACTGTCAGGTGCAAGATTCCACCATATCACACATGCACTTAAGTCTCTCAACAACAGGTAGTGTTATAACTCTGTCATAGTCCATGTTGGCGTGAATGACATGAGACATACCTCTCTGGACTATATGAAAAAAGACATGATTGAGCTTGCTGATTATGTGTCCCAGGCAGGTATATCCCTAGCCTTAAGTAGCATTCTGCCATCAGCCAGAATGATGCCTCAATAAAAACAGAAAGTGATTGACTTTAACAATTGGCTTAGTTTCTAGTGTCATTCCATGGGGTTCTAGTACCTGACAGCCTGGGAAGATATGATCGACAAACCATGACGTTTTGCCAGAGATGGCCGGCATCTGTCTCACCTGGGCTTCAGGCTTCTGGCAAAGGCTCTTGCCTCCCCTATAGTGCCCTTTTTAGGAAAAGTGATGAAGTTAAAACTACCAACATAAAAATTTTAACGAAACACAAATGAAAGGTCATGCTGTTAAATGCTAGGAGTATAAACATGAAACTGCACTAATTGCAAGAATTCCTAACCCTGGAAAATGCTGATATCTGTGCAGTCAGAGAAATCCGAGTCAAAGCTGCGGAGAGCACCCCAGCCTTACCTGGTTACTCATCCTATCATACATTCAGGCTCCAAACTGTGGGCAGTAAAGCCGAAGGAGGTGGAGTTTTAATATATATTAAAGACATACACACCTCCAGGCTTGTCAAACAGTATGATGCACAGGAGACACTCCAGGTGTAGTTAACCATTGACAAGACCACTATTCAAATCATAGCTACCTACTGGCCCCCAAATCTGACTCAAGATGCCTAAATGACCTATGGGGACCTGTTGAATCTATCAAGATTCAACCTTTTACATTGATCCTGGGTGACTTTAACTTTCCAAACATGGATTGGAAGAACTGCTCATGCTAGAACACAAATGCCCAGAGATTCCTTGATTTTGTCAATGCAAATGCCTTGGAACAGCTAGCCGATACCCCCACAAGGGATGATAATATCTTGGACTTGGTATTAACCAACTTGAGCAACCACTGCAGCACCCCTATAGTATCATCATCCCTGGTACGATTCGACCACAAAGCGGTCATTTGTAAAATCACCATCTCCCCTGACCCCCCTCAAGCTAGGATCAGACATAAAAACTTCTTCATAGCTGATTACAGCCTCCTAAGGGATGGTATAAACAGTTTCACAGCACCCTCCCCCTCTGTAGGACCTGGCACCAATATCCAAAACTATACCAAAGCACTATATGAGCATTTATATAAATGCATAGAATCAGGAAGAACCTACAGGACTAAATCATCCTCCGCAAAGATGAGTAAACCTGTCTGGTGGACATCTGCAATAAATAAACTCTATAACAAAAGGAAAAAAAATTGCTGTCCAAGACCAAGAAGAAGCAGGTGCCCAGTTGGAAGCAATGTCTCCTTAGCCTGAACAAGTAATTAAGAGCACTAGTGAAATCCTCCAAAGCAAACTTCGAGTCCAAATTGGCCAAATGTACTACAATCAAAGGCCTTCTTCACATATGTCCACAATCTTAAAGGAAGCACCCAGATTTGTTCAGAACTGGTGGTCAAGGATACCACATATACAAATGCAGTAGACATAGAAAACTTCCTGGCTGACAGATTCAGTGAAAATGTTACCCCACTGTCCCCCCATCAGTAAATCAGCACATCCCCAGTACCTGCCCCTTCCCCTTATATCTAGGGAGCAGAAATACATCAAAGGCAAGAAATACAGCCTCCATGAGACCTGATAACATCCCAGGCTGCATCATACGTGAACTCAGGCAGGAACTTGCAGCACCATTAGGTACCCTATTGAGCCAAAGCCTGAGTACTGGCTTCAGCCCAGCTGAGTGGAGGACAGCCACTGTCATCCCTTTACACAAAGGTGGAGTGTATAGCATTCTGGGAAATTATAGTCCCGTCAGCCTAACTAGCCTGATCTGCAAAGCCATAGAATGAATTATCATGGACCTCATTAACAAGAACATTGGCAACCTCCAAACACTTGATACCACACAGTTTGGCTTTGTCAAGGGAAGGTAATGTCTGCTGAATTTGTTTGACTTCTTTGAGACAGTCACCAAAGTCATGGATGAGGCAAAGACACTGCACACCACCTACCTTGACCTGGCCAAAGCCTTTGACACTATTCCCCACTAGGGCATAATAGAAAAACTCTCACAACTAGGCATCAATCCATATGTTACCAGATGGGGATCAAACTGGCTCACTGATAGAACCCATGTAGTCAAAATAGGGGAAGCCATCTCAAGCAGTAGACCTGTAACAAGCAGCGTACTCCTGGGTTCTGTCTTGGGGCCTCTGTTATTTGGGATATACTTTTCTGAGGTGCAGGCCAAAACCAGTGGACTATGGCTGACCAAGTTTGCAGATGGCTGCAAGCTGACTGGGTGCTGTCATGAAGTCCCCTAGTGATATAGACATCCTCCAAAAGAGTCTCACTCAGACAAAGGACTGGTGCTAGAAACATGGCCTCAAGCTGAATACCAAAAAATGCATCATCATCCCCTTTGGGGAGAGTGACCTTCCCACAAATTATCACATTAATAACAATGTCCTAAGGATGCACTCACTCATGAGGGATTTGGGTACCTGGGTTGATAGCAACCTGACATTTGACGACCATGTTGCTTCCGTTGTACAGAAAGTCTTCTACGTGGCTCACTTCATAAGTAAGGGTATCTCATTCAGGGACAAGGAGGTCATAACATCCCTATATTCTACCCGTATAAATCCCATTATTGAGTACAATTCCTCTTTCGACATGTACCTCACAAAATACATGCAGCAGCTGGAGAAACCACAGAGGTTCCTCACAGGAGAATCCAGGACCTCAAACATCTACCATACACAGAGAGGCTAAAAGCCCTGTCCCTCTACTCAGTATCATACAGACGCCTCAGAAGTGACCTCTCTGTGGCATACAAGGCAAACACGGACCCCACCTTGATGGGACTGCTGCATATCTGCAAGTCAAGCTCCAGTCAAGTAACCCACATGCCCAGCATCAACCTTGTCTGTGACATCAACAAGACTTGTTGACGGGACAGATTTGTGTCCCAGAGACTTCCCCATCTATGGAATAGACTCCCTCTCCACATCAAGCAGAGCACCTCTTTGCCACTTTTTAAATGTAACCTGGATAACTGGATGGGAAACAGAAAATATAACCCTGGGATTCCACCCATGTCCCTGCTGGTCAGGGGCATTGGGTGCTGATTTTTCTAAACATGGGCTAAACTCTTGGCTAGGCTTACAAGGGCCTCAGGGCCAATAGCCTATTAACCTCTTAAGATCCTATGATCAAATTTATCACAATAATAAATATAAAGAATTAAATGGAAAATCGTCAAATGTTATTGAAAAGTTGTATTGTTAAAATGAAGCTATAAAAATGCATTGCAAAAATGAAGTGATGCTGAAAAATGAACTTATAATGTTATCAAGGGGGCCAAAACAACAACTGAAAAATAAAAATAAAAATTCATGGATACTGGATAAATGATAGGGGTTAAAACACACTAAATAACAGAGTGGTAAAGCTTGGTCACATTAAGTTTTAAAACACTATTTATAGAAACACAGTTATTTAACCCAGGGAATTTATCAGTCATTGGTGTAAGCTATCACTGTAATTCTTTATGTTTGACTAAATTTTTCTAGGGACCATCCCAAGGATTTAAATGAACCTGTTCCAACACTGCAAGTTTAAAATTATTGTGACCTAAAAAAGCCTTTGAGTGTTTATAAAACAACTCCCTTAGAAGTACAGTTACAGTTCCTGGTAAAATTAATAGTATTATCATAGATCATGATTGGATTACCCATAAAATGTGGGTACATTAACAACAATGCCCACATTTGCCCATGTAGTAGTTACTAATCAGAGGAGATTCTTCAAAAATAGGATTCTTTGCAGGTCTTTCCAAACTGTTTTTAAAATTCTTTCCCCTGTTGTAAACAATCTGTAGGTGGATCCCTAAGGTATCAGCTACCCCTTGGTCAAAGTTAAAAATACCCCCAATTAATTTGGATAATTCTTTTTATACCCATGATATCTGAAAAATATTTAAAAAGAAAAAACATATTAAAAGGATTTTTTATATTTTCAGTGTTGACCCATATGCCCTCTGTAATTCCATAATTAGTCTCACTCCCTAACAAAAATTTAAATCTGTTATGTCTTCCCAATTTGAATTTGTTCATCAGTTCAGTGAAATGTTTAAGTGGGGTAGCCCCTCTCAAAAAACATATGCAACAAAATACCACACTGGATGTCAAACCCATGGTCATCCAAAACAATCCTAGCTAACCCTTCTGGGATAAAGAGTGACAGCTGTTGAATTGTAGGTATGATACAGAAAAAGTCATTTTTTTGAATATATTTAAGGAAAAACTTACTCCCTCTTTCTTCTCCAACAAAACATCAAAGTAACTAATGCTGTGAGTCGAATAATGATAGGCAAATTTTAACAACTTGGAGGAAGAATAAATTTGATTAAAAAATTATTCTAGGAAAGTTGGTGTATCATTCCAAAGAAGAAAATATGGTCAAGAAAGTGAACATAAAGTTTTCAGCAGATGTGGAATCTAGAGTTGAAAACAAATTTGTTTTCCCAGGAAAGCATGAGAAGGTTAGCATAAACGGTTTCAGTCCTGGGACCACTCTTGTTTGGCATCTACTTCTCTGAAGTACAGGCCAAAACTAAGGGACTGTGGCTAACAAAGTTTGCAGATGACTACAAACGGGGAGCCATTACTGAATTCCCAAATGATGTGGATATTCTACAAAAGGGCATTACAGAAACAGATGCTTGGTGCCAGAGCCATGGACTCAAACTCAATGCCAAGAAATGTATAGTTATCCCCTTTGGGAAAAAACATGTACCCATGAATTGCCACATAAGTGGCAGTACACTAAACACTGAAAGTGTGATAAGAGACTTAGTGATAAAGGTGGACAGTGGTCTCACCTTTGATAACCACATTGCCACAACAGTCAGGAAATCCCTCTATGCGGCACACCTCATCACTAAGGGCTTTTTATCCAGAAAAAAGGAGGTCATTGTCCCACTGTACTCATCACTCATTAGACCCTTTACAGGATACAATACCCCATTTGGTATGTACCTCACAAGACATCTGCAACAACTGGAAAGGCCGCAGAAATACCTCACTAAAAGAAGCACAGGTCTAAAGCAGATGCCCTATGCTGACCGTCTAAAAAAACTCCACCTATACTCTGTCACATATCGTCTACTCAGAGGTGATCTCTGCTTAAATTACAAGGCCATGTCAAACCCAGAGCTGTTGGACATGCTACACTTGAAATCGCAATCCCTCAGAGACACACGCTCCAGGGATCTAAACCTTGTCATCACAATGAACAAAAATGGTGGAGGGATAGGTTCCTGACCCAGAGACTCCCCAGACTCAGGAATAGACTGCCCATACATGTCAAGCACAGTGACTCTTTGGCCCTCTTCAAAAGGAACCTTGATGATTGGATGGGAGATAGAAAATTTACCCCAGGAATCACATTAGTCACCCTGCTATACACAGGTCCAGGGAAGTAAATACTGTGGGAAGAAATAACCAGGTAATTGTTATGGTTAGGTGTGTATAGGCCCTAGGGCCAGTAGCCTAGTACCAACCTATGAACCTATATATCCCCCATGGTTACTCCCTTCTTTTGTTTAAATAGCTCACCTTCAAAATAGATAAAATTATTGTAAAAGACCAATTCCATCAGATCGACCACTAAGCGAACTTCCCTGTTATTCAAAAATAAAACATGGAAACAATCTCAGCTCAGAAAAGTACTTTAAACTGATATCATGGAAAATCACTGAAAATAAGTTGATTGCATCATTTGTAACAAAAATGGAGTCCATACTCTAATTTTGTTCCTTTAGTTTACTGAAAAAGTCCCATGAGTCTTTGATAAGATGGGGAAATTTATTAATATAAGATTACTTTTGTGTATCTTTGGTATTCCAAAAATTGTAGGTTCATATAGTTTCGCAGATATCAAGTATCTGTATTCAGTGGGAGTGATGACTTTCTGCAAAATTAATTCATCAAAAAAACAAAACAAAAAAAAAAAAAAACATCAGTATGTCTATAATCTAAATTAACAGTATTCTGGGTCACACAGATATATCTTTCTATGTTAAACAAAATTTCATTCTACTAGAGTAATCAAAGGCATCCAACAAGACAATTCCCCCCACACTTATCAGCTTTTATGATGCATATTGAATTGTCAGAAAGTAAATGTTTCCAAGCATCTCTTTTTTTACAGCATGTTAAATTGTCTTGTCTAAGTTTATTCTTGTTATTAATATGCACCTGTATATCTACATCTATACATCTGTACATAGCTATTTATATATATATATATATATATATATATATATAGATATATATATATATATATATATATATATATATATATATATATATATGGGTCTACCTGAAAATGCCGATAGTGCACAATGCCAATGACGAGAATACCGACACCGGAAGACCGTGTGAGTTCTGTCTGTAAGCCGGTTGGCAACCCATCTCATGACGTAGGGGTTTATGTTCAGGCTGGTGAGTTTTGCTGTAATACCCGAGTGGGGAGTGGTGTCGAAAGCCTTGGCGGGGTCAAGGTAGGCTGTGTGAACCAACTTTCCCTCATCTATGGCCTTGGTGACTGTGTCGAAGAATTCAACCAAGTTTAGTAGGCATAATCTGCCCTTAACAAAATCAAACTGGGTCAGGTCAAGTGTTTGGAGGTTCCCAATGTAATTTTTAATGATTTCCATGATGATGCACGCCATAGCCTTGCAGACCAGGCTAGTCAGGCTTATGGGGTGATAGTTACCAGGGTCAGTTGTGGCCCCTCCTTTGTGGAGAGGAATAACCATTGCTGTAAGCCATTCCATGGGCATGTAGCCTGTGGAGAGGCTGATGTTGAACAGCGTGTTTAGTTGGGGGGTTAGTTTGTTCTGTAGCTCATGCAAGACGCAGCCTGTGGCACCATCTGGTCCCATTGATGCTGTGTTTTTGGCTTTTGAAAGGGCTGTTTTCACCTGTGCGTCTGTGATTTTTGGGGCACTACACTTTTCAATATATATTTATTGAATTACCAAATGCTCGAACTACACAATTTTGAGACCATAAACCCAGATTCTCATTATCCTGAAACTTTAAATACTCGAGTGTCATTATACGAAAAATAATGCAATCAGTAAAAGGTGAATGTTAAAATATGCTAGTACCACTTTAACGACTTGTACTTTGTACCTAAAAAAACATGGCAGACGTTACTTTCTATGCTCTAAGAACTGTTGCAGAATGTTACGGAACAACATTATCACAGAAAGACAAAGAAGTTCTTATCACTGAAGGGTATGTTTAGCATTTGGAATGAACCATAAAAGTTAAAAAAATACTGGTGCTATAAGTATTAACATACAGCAAAATGTAAAGAAAGAGTTATTACTGTATGTTTACCAAGTATTGAAGAATTACATGCCAGTTGTTCACAGTCATGCAGCAGATCCTGTAGAAGTACAGAGATACACATTGTGTAGTGAGTTTAAACACAGTGCTAATTTATCTAGAAATACACCCTGTTTTATAGTTAACAATGCTATGGCAACAATATTGCTAGAGCGTGTCTACAGTTCTGTTGACTTTTTGAAAGCACTCGACTACTGAAGATGTAATATATTTATTTATTTATAAAGCTTTGGCATGCTGTTTTTCTGTCTGCAAAATGGAATAAGCGCAAAACAGTAAACAAAAAGTATTTTAAAATAAAATGAAATTCAGTTCCTCACGTGTATTGAAATGATGAAGAGTCAGGAAAATAACGTGCACTGTGTTATTTTCGATATTTTCACATTTGACTTTAAAACATAAAACAAAAAGTTTTCACAGCAATCTTGGAAAATGCAAATTACAGCGCCAGCATCCTGCATTCCACTGAAGAACACTATAAATTCACACACAGAATACATTTCTGAAAAGGAGTACAATCTAAACATGGTCATATCAAATACAAATGAAGGTAAACAATATACTAGCATGACTCAGAAATAATTAAATTTAGTGCAACAAGATCCAGCCAAGGATAGTAGCTGTTTAAATAAAATCATGGTCATTCTCATGGGGTGGGTGGGGGGGGGGGGGTGTTCATGGAAATGTGTTAAGGTTAGCCATCACTTTAACATGTAAGTATATGTAGGAAGCTATTCTCACAGATCATAGTCATGATGTTACATCTCATCTGCCATGGTGCTCTCATGTCTTCAGGCCAGGCCTAACATTTCATGCTCATCATGACACAGAAATATTGGACCACTACTATACAGCCCAGGCACCATGCAGAACCTGTTTGAAATGTGTTACTCTCATATGCAGCCTCATGGGGTAAGCAGAGCATCCATCCCTGTGGACACCAAACTATACATAGCTTTGACCTTATTTTCTAAAGGGACCTTGAAGTCACCAGCAAGGGTATGCTGTGTGTATCCCAGGCATCTATCATAAGTATACAATACCAGTTTATTTATGGCATGCAATGGAATGAGAATGAACATATGTAATTCCCACACACCATAGAAAAGAGATGTAGTAGCATATTGGCGTTTTATGAAATAACTAATTTCCCTCAAATACTTGGAGTCATTGACTGTATCCACATACTCATCAAGGCCCATACAGAGATTCCAATCCATTGATTGCCAAGTTAGCTAATAATATACACAGTATAATATATAATGCAGCATTGTACCACTCAGGCAGTGTCTGTAATTTCCACATCTGGCATGTCAACCATATATCAGCAATTGGTGCAGGGTGATTTTCCAGAGGTCCACCTAACTAACAATGTCAGATATACCTGGGAACCATGACTAATGACACCAAGAAGAACCCCACAAACCATGACAGAGAACACTTGCAACACCACCCAGTCATAAATTAGAAACAAGTCAAACATGTTTTGATTGATGAAGGCCCTCTTCCATTGTATAGATGTCTGCGATAGTGCCCCTGCAGTACTGTCTGAAACATTCAAATAAAATATTTGTTGTGTGCTCAATATTATACAACATGTTGAAAAATAAATAAATACAACAGAGGATATATTTAGAGAAGAGGATGTCCAGAGGTCAGTGGTGTGGAGGTATCTGTTGAGGAGCCACTACAAGTGATGATCATATGAGGCACAGGTGAGCTCATTATATAGTAACACTAGCTAAGAGACAGCATCTTGTTCACAACTATGGGAAGATTAAGCATAACATTCAAGAGAAGCAGTGATTCATGGAAAACAACATGCAGGCTATACAATACAAATCATGAACAAGCAATCCCGAGAAACAGACACAGGTTATTCATGCATCAGAATATGAGGACATAACACAGCTGTCATCATATTCACTGTTGAGTAGGGCGACAGTGACAGGGGACAACATAACATAGAATGTGAGTATGTGAGTGTGTGTGTGTGTGTGTGTGTGTGTGTGTGTGTGTGTGTGTGTGTGTGTGTGTGTGTGTGTGTGTGTGTGTGTGTGTGTGTGTGTGTGTGTGTGTGTGTGTGTGTGTGTGTGTGTGTGTGTGTGTGTGTAAAACAATGCAGGCTAATTCTGTTGATGAGTGTCTGTATCTTGTTCTGCTAAGACGCTGGGGCCAGGAAGTCTGGTCAGGAAGGAAGCAACATCTCCAGGATGGTGTACCTGGACAGTGGTCGGTGGTGGAGGGTGTTGTGAGCATGCAAGGACATGGCTCTAGAAGAAGATGCAGCACTGTGTAGGGTTCTGATGGGCAGGTCTAAGAAACAGGCTGGAGATAGGGGCACTGACTGTGTTTTTTCCTGTCCATAAGTGTTCCCTCAACTGTGAATGTCACAGACTTGATCCATAGTGTACAGAGAGGAAAGAGTGGTCTGATTCTGGCATGAATATCCCATGCATATTTGCATGCATGGTGTCTCACAGTGCATTTAGCACTGATTGGAGTGTGGAGATGATGGCATTATATGATCTAGATCATGCCCTCACCCTCCAGTGGTGGACATATACAAACAATATTGGAGCTGGACTGCCTATGAGAATAGTAATGGCCATGATGGTTGGCCACACAGGTTCATCTGCTGCATAGACTTCTTACACTGACTATCAAATATATTACATAAATAAGCCAGCTCCTGCCACAGTTGGTCAGGCAGACCATGTACCACACCAGTCAGTTCTGCTATGGCTGCATTGGTATCTACCTTTTCTTGCATATTGCCCTTGCACATATGCAGAGTGATGATCATGAATATATTCAACTTAGAAGGGGGGGCAGTTATTCAAGGTGATGTTGGCCACTAGTACACTAACCCCTGCTCTCCTCCCCTACACTGAAATGAGCTGGAATAAACCAAATATGTCTCCCTCATTGGAAAAGAGAGCAGTCCATGTGCTGATGTGACAGCCACCTCATGTCCTTTTTTTGCCAGCTGGGAGTATGAGGTGGGTTGCACAGGTATAGGAGCTGTGTACGTGCAATGTGGGTAAGGGTATACAGCTATTACATTACCCGTGCAGAACATTGCCACTGTGCCCTGACTGCACCAAAATGTGGCTCAGGCAGGCTCTCAACATCAGGCATACCTATATTTACAGTGGAGGACCCTGACAATGAAACACCTTTGAAAACACATACAGCTGCCCAAGTATATGAATGCATACTTTTTCAGCCTGTAGCTCAGTGAAAGTAAACCTTTATAACAGAGTGCAAAGCAAAATCTAAAGTTAACATTCCTTGTGCAGACTGCTACTGTTGCTGTATCCCTAATGTGCCTGTACCAAGAAAATCACAATGGTCATTAGCTGTAGGGGTCTGAGACATGCAGGATGTATGGATTGTCCTAAATAATAGGTAATAACCACTGCAGCAACTGGAAAGACCCCAAAAGTACCTCACCAAGAGGATCAAAGGGCTCAAACAGATGCCATATGCTGCCCGGTTAAAGAAACTCCAGCTCTACTCAGTGGCATACCACCTGCTCAGAGGCGATCTGTGCCTGACGTATAAAGCCATGTCCAACACGGAATTAATGGACATGCTGCACCTCAGAAAATCCAAATCCCATCGAGCTATGCGCTCGAGAGACTTGAACCTCAGCACTGAAATAAATAGGACATGCTGGAGGGACAGATTCATAACCCAGAGGCTCCCTTTACTCTGGAATAAAATCCCAGTCCAGGTTAGGCAGAGTCCCACATTGACTCTCTTCAAGAGGAATCTTGATGAGTGGATGGGAGATCATAGGTTTACCCCGGCTATCACTTCTGTGTCACTGTTAGACAGAGGCACAGTATACTAACCTCAAAAAAAGGCATAGCAAAATTAATTTAAAATGGGTGGCGAAAGCCAAACACACTCTGGCTAGGCTTATAAATGCCCTAGGGCAGATAGCCTAGTATGAACCTATGAATCTATGAACCTATTAGGCATTACCAACCAACACATGATGTGCTCAATGTCATTCTGCTTTAAGGTCGAGTACTCCACCCAGAATAAGTGAGCTATTGTGCACCCTGGACAAAGATGTTTGATGAAGTGTGAGTCTATCAGAAGACCTTCACCCATGGCCAATCACTCTTCTGCCAGACAGCTTACCTTGGTGTATGCATGAGCAGTCATATCAGAAACTATCCATTGATTCTACTCATGCATTCTATTTTGGCCAACAATAGCATTCACTTGCTCTATGATATCCTGCCAGACACAATCCTGAAAGGCTAGATATCTTCAACCATTTTGGAAAACCCACAAACCATGTTCCAAGACAGCCTGTGACAGGATGTTATTCTCTGCCTGGTAGAATTTCTTTCTCTCTCATCTCCCTTTCTCTGGCATGTTTGCCTGTAAATGTGTAAATTGTCAGCATATATTACACTTTCTACCAATATATGAGCACCACACAAAAATGTCTAGTTTTACCTTGGACTGTGTTATTGTTTACCTGTGATGATGCACAGTTCACCTGTATATTTGCCTGCCTTTTGGCAGAAATCAGAATTATGTGGTACTATATATCATAGTGACACAATGCAGGAGGCAATATTCATTTGCAAAGAGGCCATACATTAACAGAAGGGATATCTAGAACATGCCATGTCTTCTGCATGTCTATGGACCAGAGTAGCAAACATACAGGTTATGCACAAAGTGTGGATGAGTACAAGAATGCTTCTCTTTATCCTGTCTGTCTCCAGAACTGTTAAAGTGTTGTAAGAGCCATTAGTACACCCAACTGCCATCATATGCCAACCACCCTGCCAATGGCATACATCTTAATTGTTAGCCACATTATGTCTGACCCAGGAGTGTACACACCTGGTGTATGATCCATGCCCACACTATGTGTACAGCATAGCAGTAGGCTGTGGCCTTCAGAACAACATCCATCAGCATGTCATTGCAGTCTTCTAGTATTACCCACACAGGGCTTCCTACACTGGTATATGTGGAAGTCCAACATCCCAGCCAAACTCAGACATACAGTAACATGGTATGTACTCATTTTGAAGAGGCTGCAGGACGGTCACTCACTCCAGGGATCTTAACCTAGCCTCTGACATGAACAGGTCATGCTGGAGAGATAGATACATTTCTCAGAGACTGCTACTTCCCTGGAACAAGCTTTCAATTCATGTGAAACAGAGCCCCTCCCTGACCTTCTTCAAATGCAACATAGATCAATGGATGAGTTTCAATCCTGGGTTGGTGCACATGTCCCTCCTGGATAGAGGAGGCTGGTATTATCTACCATAGACCCTTACCTCTGCAAACTTCCCTCACCTAATTACTGACAATTGGGGCAACCCAGGATAAATATGACAGGGTTTTTAAGGGCTCTAGGGCTGTTAGCCTAGTAACCTCCTATAAACCTATGAACCTATTAGTTCACAGTTGCTAGATAAGCCATATGGTTATCCTCTGTCAAAATAGTCCCTGAAACAGGAAAGAAATGTCGGTTTGGCACATACTGCAATGGAGCATTAATAGGTTGGCACTCTTAAATAACTGAATTTCAGGATCTTCCCACTCTGAACCTACCAAGGCATGCACACTATCTACCTCTGCCACAGTCTGCCATAGGAGACTATTTTAAAAGGTGATAGAACACACCACTGTCAGAGGTCACATCACTGAAGCCACTGGGCTGTATGGTCCATTTCAATCAGTGATACACAGATTACAAGTTCTTCCCTACTGTCAAAATCTAGTGCAACTATGTGACTGACACATATCAGATTAACATGTACTATACAAGAGGCAACATTTACAGTCCTTGGCCAAAATCATAGGCCACATATACACCCTACTTCCTACAACACACATTAAACCATCCAGAGTGGCACTTAAAGTCTTTCATTATATAACTTGCAAATGTCATACCAAGTAAAAATTGTTCTCCCATTCAGATGTCACTTGCTGTCAACTCATCCCCCAACCTCAGCCTTTTTCTCCAAAGAAAAGTATCATGTAAGTCAACAAATAGCAAATAGCTGCAGGAAATGCAGAGGTCTGCATTCTAACATTTGCAGGGAGCAGTCCACATTCACTTAGCTTGTGTGCTTTTAATAACAGCAGAAAAGTGGAAAGGTCACTCTCTGATTCTTTTATACTCATTGCAGCAAATCCTGCAGTGTGATGAGCAAAGCACTGGTTGCATCTCTTTTTATTGTGCAATTCCTAGCCTATTTGCCCAGTCATTATGCATATTAGGCTATATAGAGTGAATATCTCTGAATCATAGTTTTATTGCACTGTGCTCATGATCAAGGCTGTGACACAAAGCTCATTTGACATAGTGCACTTTCATTGGTATACGTAAAGTATATTATACGTGTAAGGGTGTGTCACTGACCTTAGTGGGCATGTTGGTAAAAGTGTCATTTCATTATGGCCCAGAGGTACAATGAATTGTAGTTATGGAAACAAATGTGATTACTTTACTGCTGTCACATTCCTTACCTGCTACATTTCATGCCCTAACACGATCCTTCCATGTCATGTATATCCACACTATAATATGGTGATATGGAAGCCGATCATTCTAAATGCCATTGCTGTACATTACCTGTTGGCAGCAACAGCTACTTGAATGGACATAATTCATGTACCATATTCCTCTGTAACGTGGCCTGATAAATGGCCATGGCATCAGAAGACACCAGCTGTGGCATAACTCATAGATGTTGCTCTAAAAAGTCTAAGATATTTCTGCGTTTTATAAAAAGACTTCATTGTGAGTGTCTGCTAACGGAATGCTGTTAGTATCCTCAATATAAGGTGGATGCCTGGGACAGATCTGTCAGCGCAGAGACTGCCATCACTGACATTAGACACTGTGTTGAGCAATTAAGGCACAGCAACAGTGACGAAAAGAGGCACCACCTTTATCGTCTGCTCTGCTAGGTAGAAGAAGTCAGAGACAGAGCTCCCGAGGTGTTAAGTAAGTATGCATACCTGGTCATTTTTACTGTATTTTACACAGGCAATCTTGAAAAAATGCATGTCTACCCAGTGGAAAAGGTATCTGGTTATTTATTCTGCATGAGCATATGCATTTGAACAGGAGAGTTCCTTGTAGTCCAGAGATGGACACGGTCATCAGTGTATTTAACAATTTGTTGTACCCCAACATATACAGATACCTAGTGAAAATCAAGCCACATGTGTACCTTATTATACTGTAAGTAATGATTAGCTGACTACAGATAAAATCATTGCCTTTTCTAATTAAACAAATGCTGTGAAAGAAAAAAAATATTTCACAACTACTCACTTTTCCCAGTTGTTTTTGATTTACATTTGTTTCAGCACTTGACTTCAGTCCTCAATTTTTGAATATTTTTGCATAAAAATAGATAGCATGCTGATTATTTCTATGCTTGTACTACCACAGGAGTACTTTCACAACCTTATAGTTAGTGGACCAATTTGATTTTGTGGCCTGTCTTCTAAAAATGCTATAAATACCACATTTATCCTGGTTACACAATGTCGTCAAAGGTCCACTTAGACTAAGTGTGAATCAATAAAAGCTGTGATACTTGACTGGGAATGTAGAATATGAGGATATCAAATGGGACGGGGTTGATTTTTACCGTGTTTCTCATAAAAGTTTTGGAATTTCTGGTAAATCAGTAAGAATTTCAGTCAGTAATGGTAGTCGTAAGAGTTTCATACTTCTTCTTGTTCAAAACATGCAAACTGATGCAAAATCTGCTGTTCTAGTAACCTTTTCAGTGAATTACAGTAATAATACTAATACAGTAAATGAATTAGAGTTGTCTGGGAGTTAGTGTAGATAATTAAGGCTATAAACTGTAAATTAACTGCTTCTTCCAGTTATTCAGGGTTGGATTCCCTGAAAATCCTTTTATCAAACTGTGTGGCTCTGAGCATGTCACATACCCAGACAGTGCCCCTAGCTGAATCTAAAAAAGGTCCACGTGTGTGTAATGTGTGAATACTCTTGAGTGTGTGTGTGTGCCTGCATGTGTGCATGTTCATGTGTGTGTGTGTGTGTGTGTGTGTGTGTGTGTGTGTGTGTGTGTGTGTCTGTGCGTACATTTATGCATATTGTAATGGGCTGTATTTTCCACATCTGTTTTTTCTAATTTTTTTTCTGGGACTTGTCTTAGTGGAAATGACATGTCTGCTCGCATGCATATCCACTAAGTTATTGTGCATAACTTGTAATCAGTATGCAGAGTACAATAATGATCATGATTTTTTTTTGTTTACAGAGTTGTTTTTATGCTTATGAACTGTACATGTTGTTGGCAACTTCAGTTCATCCTCACCACACACACAGTACAGTACAATACATTATATGATGATAAAGTTGTTTGTAGTTGTTTACATTGGTAAATAACTAGCTAAGCACTTTTGCAGAACTCTGGTGCTTTGCTGTAATATTTAATTTTACAACTGTAATATTTACATCTTGATTTACTGAAGAGATTTTGCAAAAGGTTATGAAAATATTGTACATGTTTTATATTTACATTAATAAATCAAAACATGGAGTGGAATGCTGTCAGGTTACAAAGTTTATGGAAGTAGTGTGTCAGAAAAAATTACTACAAATACCAATGATATAAATAAATGATCAGAGATATATGTATTCATTTGATACGCACTGTATTAATATTAGCATTATTTAAATATTCAGAGTAACATCTCTTGACCAGAACATTGTGAGTTAGGAAGCAAGGTGGTATTTCAAACTGACAGAAATTATAGGCATCCATAGTGAAAACATCACTGTGAGATGAATAGTGCTTGAACCATTGAATAATGTATGTAGTAGTTTATAAAAAACTGTGGCACATTTGTTATATTGTCATGTCAGAGGGACCTATGCAATCTGTGAGACTTAAAAAAAAGAAATGATGATAAACACAACTAGGCAAGAGAAACACAGCAAAGGAAAGCCATTAATTGCTCAAGGTACACTGTATTAAAACTAACATTAATATTGGCTCCGATACTTCTTGTGAAGTATTTTGTTGGTTAGGAAGTAAGGTGACATCTGTATGCTGAGAGGAAATGGTAGCTCCAGTTAACAAAAACATCATTGTTAGATGTTCAGGGTTTGAGTTACTGAAAAGTGTTTGTAAGAGAATATGAAAAATATGAAATATGTGACATATTTACATGAATAAAACAAACATGGTGTGTGATACTGTTATGCCAGAGGGGCCTTTATAAGCAGTGGATGTTAGATGAAAAATAATGCTGCACATACATAGGTAAGACAAACACAGGCATAGACTTAGATGTTTGTTTGTGGTGCATTATATTATAATAAAAATATTCTAATATTGAGCCTAGGCCATGTTGGTGCAGCGGTTAGTGTTGTTGCCTCACAGCAAGAGGTTCTCCGGTTCAATTCTTGGCTGGAGTGCCTTCTGTGTGGAATCTGCATGTCCTCCTTGTGGTCGATTGACACTTAAAGACATGCAGGTAGGTGCTTGTGTGAATGATTGTGCTTTCTTTGAAGGTTGGGCATCAGGCTGGCACCTCGGCACTGTAAAAATCCGCTATCAATCATTAGCAGATCGGAGTTCTGCCGTGGTGACCCCTAACAGGGAAACAACATTAGTTTTAGTCTAATATTATCTCATAAGTAGTTGGTCATGCATGATGGACCAAGGTGCCATCAAAACGCTGACAAGATTTGCTGTTCATTTACAATGAAGCAGTCAGCATGTAATATACAGACTTATAGTTAAGTTATAAAAAAATCTAAAAGCTCCATATTTATATTAATTATACAGAAATGGAGTATGATACAGTCATGTATTGGGGGAGGGGGTTATGCAAGCTCTGATTTGTTAGTCACAAAGTGACATAAAATACAGTGGTCAGTGAGAAAACTAATTCTTACTCTAGCTCCAACTTTTCAGCCTAACAAAACTGTCTCTTCACTGCAATCCAGCCATACCTTTCTTCCTTTCACACACCCGCAAATTCCTGCTTTCACTCTCTCTCTCTGTCTCTGTAGTTCTAGCAAAAAACACGGACAGCACACGATGAGAGAAATAAAAAGCACAGATTTATTCCACAATTCCAGGCAGATAAACGTAAGCGCTTTCTGCAGGTTCAAATAACCCGCCTTCTTCAGACAACCACGAATTTCCAAACCATTTATTATATACATTCATATTGAAATTCATTAACCTATCATAGTAAAGTGCATTCTACAATTTAATAAAACCATGACAACCTTAAAGATCTAAAAACTAATGGTCCAGATGCCTTATTGTATTACTGACTTTAAAAGTCAAAATAAGTTCTTTTAAAAACACTTTCAAGATGTTATGAACTTAAAACCTTGTCCTCATATAAATACAAGCAATTATTATGTTCATTAATGCTTCGTATTTGCATACTGTTAATATTTTTATATAAAACCTATTGAGGTATTACTACTACTGAAGCTATATACGAGGAGGGATCCCAAGGCTAATTTTATACATAAATTTTTGGGAATCATATCTAAGACTTCACTTAAAACTACTGTTTGCAGTTAAAGCCTATAACTGTAAACACATGTTATGTTAACAGAATTAAACAGAAAAATGTACAAAAAAGTTTGTTTTACTATTAATAAATTTAAACATTGGTGACCATTTTATGCCAATGTTGTTGACTAAATTCCTCCACTCTGATGATGTTATAAATTAAAGCAGGGAAACTAGTATAACAAATACAATGCCCACTTACAAATAAAATAACATAACAAATGAATAAAAATGTGCCTTATTGTAAATTAAAAATTAGTCCCTGGCGACTCATTAATTCGAAAATAATAGTTACATCTTATAATTACAAATGCCATTTAACTTATTTTAACCCTATACGGGGTTATAATAATAATTAATAAAAATGAATATACCTATAACAAAATTATAACTATATTTATAGTTATTTACCTATTAAGAGAAAGCCATTTTAATACGCATTTGATAGAAAGGCTTTCATTAATGCCAGGGAAGACATGAGCCCTAGTCCTGATCTGCCAAAGCAGTTCATCGATCTCTAACAAAATCTGCCATGGCCCTCCTCTTAGATCAATCTCACGCTGTTGTAATACGAAAAAATGGAACCCATGGCCTGGGGACTCAAGGGAATGCCTTGCAAGAGCATTGTTAACATCAAGTTTTTTAACAGCATATTGATGTTCGTAGATTCTGTTTTTTAGCCTTCTCTCGGTCTTACCGATATAGAAGGCTTTACAAGAATCACAAATAGCTGCGTAAATGATGGCTTTAGAATCACAATCATAATGCCCATTACACTTGTATTCTTTCTCATTTATTGTGCATGCTGTTGTTACTCTAATGAATTTACATTGTGGACATGCGCCACATCTAAACATACCGCACTGTCTATTAGACCTACGAGCTGTGTTTCTTTGAAAAATGCTTTTCAAGTTTTCACCCCTTCTGTATGTAATCTTGGGGCAATCCCCCAAAACAGAACACAATGTTTTATCTTCCTTTATTATCTCCCAATTTTTATTCACAACTTCTCTGATTCTAAAAGAATCAAAACAATAAGTCTGTATGAAACTAGTATTAAATCTATTGTTTTCACTCATAGAATTGATGTTACCTGAAGTTGTTAAATGTAAATGATCATTGAAATGTTGTAGGTCATTGTTACCTTGGTCAGAGAGCAAGGGCATGAAGTGTCCAATCTGCCTTTTATTAGTGACTTCAGTTAAGATGTTAGATAGTAGTCGCTGAGGATAACCTCTGGCAGTGAACATATCAAATAAGTTGTTACATTCTAAAAAGAAGTCATCTGGATCACTCACCATACGGGCTGCCCTCACCATCTGACCCTTAACCACCGATTTCTTTTGGTGGTAGGGGTGATTGCTGGAAAAATTAAGAAAAGCATTAGAATATGTTGACTTCCTAAATATTTTACTTTTTAGCTTTTGTTTAGACGAATCTTTAATTAATGTGATGTCAAGATAATTAATCTCCGTGTCATCAAATTTATATGTAAATTCAAGAAAGTCAGTTAATTTAGTGATGTTCTCTATAAATGACGGGATGAGGTCACTATGACCTTCCCATATGCAAAAAATGTCATCCTGGTATCGTGTATACCAGGAGACATGTTTTGAAAACAGTTCTTCTTTAAATAGGTAATTAGACTCCCAATGAGCTAGGACTGCGTTGGCAAAAGATCCCCCGCAGGGCGAGCCCATAGCTACACCCGAGGTTTGTAGATAAAACTTCCCCTCAAAGGTAAAGAAATTGTTAAACAATACAATTTCTAAGAGAGTTTCGATCAAATTGATGACATCATGATCAACATTTTTACGCAACATGAACTCTCTGACCCAGGCAAGACCAATTTGTTGGGGAATGACAGTATAAAGGTCCCTAATGTCAATAGTAAGGAATACCATACTGTCATTTTATATGAGGGTATTGATATTTTTAAGGAAGGACCAAGAATCTTTGCATATGTGCATTTCTGAGTTGATCAAAGGCTTCAGAATATTATCCACATACTTGGCACATCCCTGAGTAATAGACCCTCTACCATCTATTATTGGTCTAAATGAGGGCGAAGTAAGTCCTTTATGGAGTTTCGGGGTACCAAAAAAGAGTGGAATTTTAGGAGCTGGCATAGTGAGGTAGTTGAGAGTGTCAGTGTTGATGTATCCCTCCAAACGTAAATCATAAAGCATGCTATTAATTTTTCTATAGGCTCCATTGATTTCATTGATAGATGAAATTTGATAAGCTGGTGACTCTAAATGTACGACCAGGTACTCAACATATTTGTAATGGTCCATAAAGGCTAGACCCCCACCCTTGTCGGGTTTCATGACCCTAATCTGACAATCTTTTACCATGTCTATAAAATCTTTTTGTAGTGGGGTAATATTGTACAGATTTTTTTGAGTACTATATATGGTTTGATTTCTAATAGCCCATAAGTCCATTTCGCAAATTTTTTCAAATGTTTGTAAAGTCCCATATAAGGGTGGATTATAGGTACTAGCCACTCTAAGTAGACTACTAGCTGATGAATTATTACCCATAAGTTGGTTTAGATTTAATTTCCGTATGAAAACTTTCAAGTCGACAATGAGTCTACCTATATCCATGTTACGACCTGGGACAAAGGAAAAATCCTTAGCTAAAAAATCAATGATATCTTGTGCAATATTCAGGCAAGTGTAATTGTATACTGTAAAGTCACCAGAAGAGCTTTTATACACTATTGGGTCTATTCCAATGCTCTGCTCTTGTGTCATCTCCTGCGGCCACGTCTCCTGTTCGTTGAAGTGTTCTGTCTCTGAGGTTGAGGGCGAGGATTGGCTCTGTAGTTGTTGACCATCTGAAAATCCTGGTTGTCTAGATTGTTATTGATACCAGGAAAGTCTGTGGAAACAGAGGGTATTTCGCCATCTATTACCATAAAATTGTTATTGTTATTATTGTTGCCATTGAGTCTTGGACTACGTCTAACAGGTGGTCTATTATTACCCCCATTATTGTTGGTGTTGTTCATAGTAGACCTAGTTTGCTCAACATGAGAGAAATCAGTTGGTAAATAATCACCTGTTGGAATTTGAGCTTGTGTTAATTTCGGATAGGCTTCATTATTGGCATACTCTCTAATGTCACGTGCTAACTTCTTTTTCTTGTTAGCAATCAATTTATCAATGCTAGCATTGATGCTAACAAAAACTCTGCAGTAGTCATGTTTATATTTAATGAAGTCAGCATGTGATTTGATATCAGTTTCCAATAACTCTAGTTCGTTTTTCAGCCTACTGATATCAATGTTATAATAAGCAATTAAGGCATGTAAAAACTCAAAACCTTGCCTATCAAAAAGCTCAATAAGTTCTTTGTAAAAAGAAGAAGACCCAGTTAAACCAGCCGGAAAACGCCACTGGCGTAGCCCTTTGGGAACCACTTTGTTTCGAATACATTCTTCTAAATAGGCGGTCTCTAGCTGGAGCTTTTTAAATTTAAATAACTTTGTGTCCAGCATGTCGATCTTAATGTCTAAATAATTATTTTCAGTCACGGAAGGTATTGTATTACCTTCCGTAGAATTGTTAACAGCAAAAAAACAGTTGTTATTTAGAAAGCTGTTTAAAGCAGGTATACCGTCAACCTGCTGATTAACTGAACCATACCTTCTGTCCTGTTCCGACGGACCCGCTACGGTTCTCAAAGGTTGATTGACCGCAGATGGCAAAGGTTGTTGCGGACTCCTAGCAGTCACATCACTGCTGGTTTGTGGCAATGGAACCAGCCTGGGTGAACCTTGTCCATTGGGGATGGATCCGACGTCGGAAACAGCAGTGGAAGAGCTATTATTAACGTTGTTACAATGCTGAAACTGTTGTGGGTCAACCAAAGTAGAAAAGGCATTTACCTTCTGGGTTAAGGCATCCACTCGGTGCAAAAGCACCTCAATCAGCTGCGTTAGATTAGGCTGTGAGTCATTACTATCATGCCTTAAAACTCGCGGTGTTGCTGTAGGAAATGTGCTTCCTTCTCCGGTGTCGTCCGCCATAAAGACAATATCCACACACCAAACCAAGTAGAACTGAAACAGCAAAAAACACGGACAGCACACGATGAGAGAAATAAAAAGCACAGATTTATTCCACAATTCCAGGCAGATAAACGTAAGCGCTTTCGGCAGGTTCAAATAACCCGCCTTCTTCAGACAACCACGAATTTCCAAACCATTTATTATATACATTCATATTGAAATTCATTAACCTATCATAGTAAAGTGCATTCTACAATTTAATAAAACCATGACAACCTTAAAGAACTAAAAACTAATGGTCCAGATGCCTTATTGTATTACTGACTTTAAAAGTCAAAATAAGTTCTTTTAAAAACACTTTCAAGATGTTATGAACTTAAAACCTTGTCCTCATATAAATACAAGCAATTATTATGTTCATTAATGCTTCGTATTTGCATACTGTTAATATTTTTATATAAAACCTATTGAGGTATTACTACTACTGAAGCTATATACGAGGAGGGATCCCAAGGCTAATTTTATACATAAATTTTTGGGAATCATATCTAAGACTTCACTTAAAACTACTGTTTGCAGTTAAAGCCTATAACTGTAAACACATGTAGTTCTATTAAAACTATTGTCTCAAACATACTGCTTCCCAAAATACTCATATTGACCCCCCCCCTCACAATTCCTGCAGCACTCCATCTTATTACCACTCTTCTTAACAAGCACCTGTGCACCTCTCCCAAATAACACACGTCATCATCCCACAGCTGTTCCCTGACTTTCCTTTACTACAGCAACTATTCAACTTTTCAGGAATTTCTGTCTCTACTACTATTCTATTTTCCACAAGCTAAGCACTAGACTTAAGCTGAAAAGTAAAACATCCTTTCTCATATGTTATTTTTTCAAACACCTAAAAGTCACTCCAAACTCAGGTCCAGACAACCATTTCTTACACAGCAATTCTATTAAACAGCACTTTATGTCTTCTGCTAATACACCTGAGAAACCCTCATAATAAACTACCAGACATACATGCATGGATTGCATATGGTCACGATTACATTACTGAAACATGACTTAGATAAGACATAAAAGACAATGAAATCTTACCACCAGGTTTCATCATATTATTGCTCGATAGAACCCACAGAAAAGGAGGTTGATAGCCATTATCTATAAAATATATTACATCTCTCTTTAAATCACTTAAACCATCCTCTATTTCATAATGCTGAAATACTTATATCATCTCTTAAAGTTAATGATCGCAAAAATCTTTTCTGTAATAGGAGTCTACATACTTCCTTGGAAACAACATAAACCTTGCCAAGAATTTCTTGATTT
This sequence comes from Protopterus annectens, assembly GCF_019279795.1. NCBI lineage: Eukaryota > Metazoa > Chordata > Ceratodontiformes > Protopteridae > Protopterus > Protopterus annectens. The sequence goes on from NC_056735.1 coordinate 1,535,622,322, forward strand.
CTTGGATTTCAATTACAATTTCACAAGAGATGATAATACTAGGATATCTGAATATTGATTGAAAATCCATAAACACAGTCCTACAGATGCCATAAACTTATATAGGTTTACTTAAATAATCTCTGTCTCTGTACCTACAAGATACAGTAAAACTACGAATATAACATTCATCATAAACTGGATTTTTGCATATATCCCAAATAAAATTATCTCTGCCACCTCCTTTACTGATTCCCTAAGTGGTATTTGCCAATTTTTGTAATAAGAGAGAGTATAAGCCCATAGAAAGACAGCACCACTATAACCATTCACATGATCTGTTCTCCTTCAAGGAAGACTTATTCATCACCTTGTAGACCTTCTCCTTAAACAACCATGCACTCCAATGGTTTCAATCCTACCTGCAGGGCAGGCAACAGACAGTCCTATGGCAGAACAAGCTATCATCTCACCTACCCATCACATTAGGAGTCCCCCAGGGCTTGATATTAGGACCCCTTCTATTCTCCATATTTATCAACAACCTTCATTCAGTCATCCCAGATGCTACCTGCATTCAATATGCAGACGACTCAAACTTGATTTGTTCTGCCACCCCCACTAGCTGCTTTAGTCACATTAACCCAAAATACCTTCAATACAGTGGAAAAATGGCTCTCCAATAAACATCTAATCCTAAACCCAAACAAAACTAAGCTGCTCTTCTTCTCCCCCACACACAGGACTCCCCTGCCATCCTTCAACATAACCGCTGACAATGACACTATCATCTCCCCAGAAGCCCAGACTAAACTACTGGGTGTCATAGTTGATAACAACCTGAAGTTTGATGCACTTATCAAGCAAACTATCAAAGCCATTAATAAAAATACTTGTCTCTCTTTACAGAATCAAACCTTTCCTTACCCTACTTGCTAGAACTACAATTGCCCATTCCCATCTACTGTCAACTCTTCTCTATGCCTCACCCCTATTCTCCAACTTAAACAAAACAGATCTTAATAAACTATCATCCTGGTATAACCACATTGCCAGATTTTCTACTGGCACAGCCTACCGGACACACCACTGTCACAACCTAAATCGCCAACAATGGCTTGAACTGCCTAGCCTACTGCTGTTCAACCAGCTAATAGTGGGACATAAAGTCCTTTACCAACCAGAAAATACACCTGCACTAAAAAATGTTATCAACCCCTACACCAGCACCCAGCCACTGCGATCATCCACTGGACTCCTAGTCCAAACATACAAATCCAACTACTCAGCTAGGGACTCTCTGTTTGCCAACTCTTTTGGAAAAAAACATGGAACAGACTCCCAGCTGACTTGACCCTAGAACCCTCACTAACTCAATTCAAAAACAAACTCAAGAAATATTTCAAATTTCATTGGTTATGTCCTTGCACTAACCCCGACTAGTGACCTCTCTATTACTTAGGTGCCTTACCTTCAACTACTTCTAACTTTTTTCTACCACACCATTTCAGGAAGGGTCAATTGTATAACTGCTGCTCAATGTGTCTTAAACCTGAATGAAATGTTATGTATATACAACTTTGAAAATAATGTTATGTTTTGCAAAGTGTTTTATAATAAGTTAGTACTATATGTGCTAAATTTTGGTATTGCTTATGACTCAAATCTGCTTGAAACTAGCATTTACTAAATGTTCAATGTGTATTATTATCTTGGAGCTTTTCTCCCTGGGCCTCCACTGAAAATGGACATATATCCAGTCGGGCTATCCCGGTCAACAAATGTAAAATAAATAAAAATAAATAACATAAACATCATCTTCTTTTACAGCAGGAGGAATTTTCTGTAGTTTTAAAATGATCATCTCAGTCAAGTGGGAGTTAGCACATCAACCCTTTCTTGGGTGCCTGGATAGTTGCATAGCAAAGGAATTAATGAAGGGCTTTGAGGTGGGTTTTCACTGAAATAGGACCACCCTTTCGGAGATAAAGTTTATAAAATCCTATGGTAAGTTAAGAGTAATAAGAGAAGAGCACTAATTGACTTGAGCAAAGAGATCAAGGCTGGAAGTGTGCTACTGTCTTTTATCACCACTCCTTTTTCTATTCTACAAGATTTCTCCATTATGTTTTGATCTAAGAAAAATCTGACCTAATCCAGACTTCTACATCACCTGTCTCCCTCGGGGAATCAGTGAAAAGTAGCACAGGCAAGGCTGGAGGTAAAGTACAGTAAGCATCATTAGATGATGACATCAAGCTGGTCAGGACTATGAAGGATCCATGTGTGGTTAAGTTTGATGTTGAGTTAGCATTTTGATTACTCCCAGTTAGAAGTGAGGACTGGCATACACTGAATGTGAACTTGTGGAGACAATTTGTTTTAGATAAGGCCATGTGAATGTGGTGTATGTAGCTTTTGCTACATTCAACAGTTTTAGTACAACACTGCAGTGAATTTGGGAGTGAAAGGCTTAGGGATGCATGGTAGTTCATTATTTAGATGATTTCTTAGACATTGGAGAAACCAGGATTTCTAAACAATCAAATATCAAATGGTTGTAAGAAGTGTGTGAGAAACTGAGAGTTCCACTGATCCAGGGCAAAATGGATGATGCAGCTAAAATACTGATATTTCTTGCCCATAGAAACTGATATCCCAACCAAGATTTTTTTTTTGGTTCCCTTCAACCTCATTGACCATCCCATCCCCATTCCTCATGTCCACACCTACCAGTCATCTTCCTATATCCAGGGAGTATTCTGGTATTTGTTGGAGCCAGCTGTGGATAATAGAGGCATCCTGGGGACTTGACATCTGTGCTTCCATCGGGGGGAGTCTTTTCTTATAGGAACTACCAACCTTTCCCTGCCACCCCATCAATTGTATCTAAGGACAGCTCCACTCTTTGGGCTTTGCCTCCCCTTAGGGTGAGTCATCAACCAGTGCCCACCATCCTAGAATGGGCACACCCATCCCTTCATGACACTCCATCAGTCACCTGAACCACTAACTGAACCTTAGTTGGCTGGACCCTCTATGCCACTGGGTCAGCCCAATCACAGATGTTTAGGTTGTTATGGGATAAACCAGAGAAAGTGTTTGACAAAAACCTGGCAAGTGCATAGCAGAAACAAGGCAAAGATGCATGACATAATGGAATTATTGGGGATCTTAAATTTTGCTTTTAGAGCTGTCATCCCAGAATGGACTTTCAATAGAGTCTGGCACAACTATTGCCAGGTGTTAGACAGAAACATCACATAGTGCACCAGGTTAGGTGGGATTTGATAGTATGGATGTATGTTCTAGCCCAGTACAATTTGATAACTTTCTGACAGAATACCTGGGTGAGGAACATGAAGCTTGAGCAATACATGGGTGCAAGCAGGTCCACAGACATTTGGGCTTACCTGAAGGGCCAGTCTGTCTGCTTGTTTTCATTGTCCAGACAACTTGGGTGCAGCATTGTGTAGAAATGAAGCATTTTTTGAGTTTGTTTGGAACAGCCAGTTAATCAACAAGAAAATTATATTTTACTCTAAAACTTTAGGTAATGGTGGCAGCTTTAAATAAAATGTCTACTAAATCTATTAAAAACTGAAAAGGAGATCAGTTTTGCAGAACTTAAAAATTAATGCGCCTTCTGCAGCCTCTTATTATCTAGAGCAGGTCAACAAGATAGTTAAAAACATTTTACACTCCCAGTACAATAGATTTTGGATATTGGTTACAGAGACAATGTTATACCCAACTGAAATACCCAATGAGGTCTGGGGTATTGACAAAGGCATGTAGGCTGGTGTAAAAGAGAATCATTAGCTACCAACACAAGAAAAACATGCATCCGTGCATGCAAAGCATTTCCATTGTTTCTGAATGCAATACTTGCTGATAGCATGCTGCCCAGCATTAGCCCGGCATTAAGATATGTGATAGACAGGCACACCTGGGCTTTGACTTTTGCTTTTCTTGCCCATGGGCTTCTGGACATTACCAAGGACTGGGCAATCTTGAGGTTACTCAAAAGTTAGGTAGGAGCCTAGGCACACAAAGCATATCAAAAGCTGCACATTGTCAAAGATTTGTTTCATATCTTGCTAATCAGACTATGTAAGACCAGTAAGACATATGAAATCTATGCAGTTTTGGTGACATCCTTGCTTTTTCTATACTATGGGAAATTTTAGGATTAGGGGACTCCTCAGCAATGAAACCAGTGGGATGTAGTAGCTCATAACTTAGGGTAATGCAGTTATTTCAGATAAACAGGACACATCTTGGCTAAAGCAGTATAAGACAGATGAATGGAATAAAGGCAACCTAACAGTGCTGTTGGTTACACAACAACCACTGATTTGCCTGATCTTATGAGGGGTTACATATTGTTCACTGAGGTTAGCAGAGAACAATACAGATGCCATAGTTAATCTTCCATCAGCACTAGCACTGTGGACATACTTGTTTGAATAGTTAGTTAAAATGGTGTTAGAGAGTAAGGGCCTAGATCCAACCCATTACTCACTCTCTCATTTTGGATAGCCTAAACCTCAGACTGGGCTTACGCAGGGGGGGTATCAATTAAGATAGTTCATTTCATCTAACATCAAAGTGGGGTACATTTGATCAGAGAGACTAAGAAGCATGACAGAAGTTAGGTCTGAAGGGCAGTATCTGTTATATTGCACTCTTTTTCTCTGCTTGGTTGAGAAGAAGACTGCATTTTGACTTGGAGTTTCACAGATGAGTGTTTATGCCAAGAAATGAAGGTGCACTGAACAGTCAGAAGGACCAAGTTGTTGCCTCAGATTTTGCTAGCCCTGAACAAATTACAAAGTGTTAGGAGGTTTCATAGATACATCTAGAAGGTAATAGTTTAGACTGAAATCTAAGGAGTAAGTTGCTGTAAGGTAGACTGAAGGACTTGTTATCTAGCAAGGAAAGGCTTTCAATTCAAACCAGTTTGGTCTATAATCTTAGAAGGCTGGACTGGAGGAGGCAAACACTTAGTTTGAAGGCCATACAGAGGATCCGAAAGTTTAAAAATTATAGGATGTCCAAGTTAGCACAAGGCATGCTTATGCTTGTGTTAGAACACAATGTTTTAATAATAGGGATCACAAATGATACAGCGATAATGATGCCCACCCGAATTAGGTGAGGCTAATCTTATTCAAGGTCCATATAAAGTTGTTGCTGTGAGATGTGGAGGGTGCCACTTAAGACATTTTGGGGAATAGGCATTTAAAAAGATGGGTGCGGATAAGGGAGCAGGTGTAAGTTGAATGAATGCTGCCTGGTGAGAAAAATCGGCTGCTTTGTGGTTAAAAAATAAATAAATAAATAAAAGTACCCTATGGAATTGGAGAGGAAAACAGTTTGGTTTCCCCTGGGACTAAGGAAAGTATAACACTTGATTAAGCAGAGGCATATACCACAATGTCTCCAGGAAGTAGAGATCAGTTATGGCAGAGGATAGCAGGGTCATTATCTCTGGTTAAGTGGTATTAAAGGTTTGACAAGGACATGACAAACAGATGGCCAAATGGTCTTGAATTAAGGGATGCATGGAACATGTAAATATAAAGGAAAATTGAGTTGTGGAACTGCCTAATTAGATGAGTGAATGAAAAATGCTTGGCTGTGTATGCCCATGCAAATAAAACTTGATCAAACAGCAGAATGAAGTATGTGCTTCTTGTGGAAAGGAAAAGGAGATAACTGGACAAAAGGCAGTTGGAGAAAAGATTGTCATGAATCTGCTCACCCGTGGTCACCTTTCCTAATTCCTACTGCCATGTTCTATGGCTGGAGTAGGTTGGAGGAAGGTTATGTCAAGCAAGAAAGGCAGCTGCCAATCTGTTAGGAAGCTGGCAAGGGTAACTTTATATATTTAAAGTGGGGGATATCCTAGGTGGGTGAGGGCTGGAAGATTGCACAGATAATATACATACATACGTTTTAGGAGCTCTAAACACACACACACACACACACACACACACACACACACACACACACACACATACACACACACACACACACGCACACACACACACACACGCACACACGCACACACACACACACACACACACACACACACACACACAAAACATCTTTTTTTTTACACATTTAACAACAGAGCAGTCTCTGTCCCTGCCCTAATGGAAAAGCTGCATATCCTCAAAGCAAATGGGACAAAAGTCACTTGTTCCAGGGATCTCAACCTAGCCTGTGCCATTAACAGAACATGCTGGAGAGACAGATATATCTCCCAGAGATTGTTACTCCTCTGGAATAAATTCCCAATTCACATGAAGAAGAGCTCCTCAATAACCCTATTCAAGTGCAACCTAGAATATTGTACAAGAGACCACATATTCACCCTGGGCTGGCACCTATGTCCCTCATGGACAGGGGCAGTCAGTGCTGATCATAGATTGAACCTGCGAATAATGACCATCTAACCAAGGTCAATTAGGGAACATGGGTATAACATAGCTAGGCTTATAAAGGCTTTAGTGCCATTAGGTTAGTAACCTCCTATGATCCTATGGACCTATAAGACAAGTGACAGTAGTTACAAAATGCAAAATAAACTACTATGACAGTATTTCAGTTAAAATTACATCATTTTTACACATTTTAATAACATAAGACAAATGTCATGAGTTGCAAAATGCAAAATAAACTACTATGACACTATTTTGGCTAAAATCATCTATTCTACAATAGACTTTTTATAGTTTTTAATGATCATATAAGAACTATTTAACATGCATTTGCGATATTTACAGAAAGCACAAGGAAACAGTCCTCGTTATTTATTGGCATTGTGGCCATTGCCATTCGTCAAGTCTTCCTTATCACTTTCAAAAATTTATATAGGTATTCCTTTGTAAGCAAAGCTTGATTTTACTTTGGTATGTTTCAGTAGGTCAGGATTACCTGACAAAATTCTCCAGTTAATCCTGCAGAAAAGAATGGTAGGGACTAAACAACATGTCCTACTCAGATTGCATCAGAACCCTATCACGCTACTCTGTCTCCTACAGACTAATGAGTGGCAGTCTAGGTCTGGCCTACAAGGCATCCTTAGATCACACTCTGATGGATCACCCACATATCTGCAAAATAAATAGCATCAGAATTACTCAAGCTAGGGACCTTGTCTGCAAAACTATCTCAGTGTACCTAAACTTGGTAGATACATTTGAGAAGCATAGCTAAGCTTAAAAATGCCCCTTTGGTCCTTAGTCAAAAATACTCCTATGAATCTTCTTGGTAACAGTCTTGCTGACTTCATATCTATACACAAACTCACAGACATGATCACACACACACACACACACACACACACACACACACACACACACACACACACACACACACACACACACACACTCACATATGTACATTACTGTACAAATATTGTCAGAGAAACGAGATTATTATTTTTGCCTAAATATAGTATCGTGCTCTACTGCAATGGATGAACTGCAAGCAAAAATATTAAGAATTCTCATTCAGGTAGACAGTTTATTCTTAAGGAAACTTTGGTTTCATATTATTACATAAACTATTTTCAAGTATACTGCAAAATATCTAGTGTGTGAGACATAAATAAATGTATTTGAATTCAGAGATAGAATTATTTAGTAAATGCATAACATTGTCAAGGCACACTCAAATTTTCAATTAAAACTATATGAAAATCGAAAATGTGAACTAATTTTAAATTTGAACTTATCACAACCACAGTTGATGTTGTGACACTTGTTTATACAGTTTGTATGTGTTCAGTTCTCGCTTATCCTGAAATGCCTCTTGCTTCTAGATATCTCAGATATAAGTAAAAACATGCCTAAAATCATACTCCCATTTAGCTGGACAATTCGATGAAGCCAGGAGCCTAGAATTAAATTGCATTGAAGAGAGATTTTGTCACTGATGTTGGTCAATAATCACTTTTTGATTAAGTGAAACAAGCATATGACCAGTATTATTTTTGTTGCATATCATTGTGATCCTCCCATATAAACCTTTAGAGGCCTAAAACACAAATGTTGCTTTCATATTCTCCCTCATAGGTTTCTGATTTATTATCATCTCCCACAGACATTTTTTTTGCATACTGCTGATCCTTTTGGGCATTGTGTACTCCCATGTTACTTGCTAACTGCACTGCCCTACTTGTTGTCCATTTATGTCCATGTAGAGATAACCTCTTATAACAAATAGGTTACAATCTCCATGGGGAGACTATCCAACTTGTTGAGGATCTAAGCTATTTTCTTGTCACTCCATCCATCTTGCTTTCTGCTGCATTCATATACTATAAAACCAGAACTTGTCACCCACACAAATGTATTATCTATATTTGGCACATAAAGAGATTCTTACACTTTATTATTCAAGCAGCCACCTTGCATGAGCTCTAAAATGTTCTCAACTTTAAAAACAACCATAGCTTTCTTGTGTTGACACAGTTTTGGCTCCACATTCCAATGTGCAGTGTTCAAGACCCTAAATGACAGTCTATAGTGCTGTCGTCATGTATCTGTCTTCATTACAAGACTTTTCTACATTTGACAGGAAGATCCAGAAAGACACTACTATAGTTTACTAAGTGGCGTGCCAAGTTAATCAGTGTATACATCTGGTACACAACAATGTACATTTCTTAAAGCAGTGTGCCTTTATTTTTATCTCCGGAATGACTGCGCGTTACTTTATTAATTCTCAAATATTATGCCTAACATTTCAATATGTAGTCTTCAGGGATTCATCAAAACAGCAACCGGACTGTACTCTCTTTTTTTTTTTCTTTCTGTCATAAACAATGGAGTTTATATAAAAGATCTAAGCATATTCTTTGTCATATTGTTAAGTAATGGTGTTACTACACACTTCAGCTGAAGTACTCCTGCAATGAGGGTGCATAAAAAATCCCCCAAATTAATGGTTATCAGTATATCTCATTTTGTGAAGGTTCTCATAATATTTTCCAGGCCTCAGCATGTCATCAACTCAGCTTCATGACACAAGGACTTAGTTTATACCAGGTTATAATGAGTATTAAAGACTTGGTACTGGTTAAAAGATTATGTTTAAATTGTGACAGATGTCTCTTTCTGTTATTCAAGGAACAAGATTGTCCACCTTTCACAGAAGAGTTAAGACTTCAGGCAGTAAATGTATTTAATGATTGGGGTAATGTGGTATACAGCTAGCTACAATTTTGCCAGCAGTTTAGTATAATTACATTTTGAATGAATTAGATACTAGAGAAAAATCTTATGACTGTTATCTTCAGAGAAAGACAAAGATAAATATATGAGGTTTGCCATATAGAATCTTTGTCCTTCAGCTCCTGCTGGGGGAGAGTGCAGTTAGGGGAAACAGTTGTGGAACACAGCAAGAGAGAAGAAGCCGAAGAATGAGTAATAAGTGTGAAGGGAATTCATACAGGTGAATAGTAGAAGAGCCCATGTAGGCAGCAGGTTTATGTTTACAGGACTGGAAATTATTCTAATTATACATGTAATATACATAAACACACACACACACACACACACACACACACACACACACACACACACATATGTGTGTGTGTGTGTGTGTGTGTGTGTGTGTGTATGTATATAAAACATTTAAAAGATGAAGTATCTTTGGATGTGCTCTCTTACTGCTCAAGCTGCCTTCCTTATATAAGATACAGTAGCCTTGCTGAGTGCTCCATAGGGAAGTGGTTAACAAGAGCTTAGCAAGAGTTCTGTTTGTCATTGGTGCCACAGTGTGGGAGGTAATGCTCTACACGGTGGGGATGGAAGTTAGAGAGTTATGGCTGCCCTGGTCTCCCATCAAGAAAAGTATGCATGGGGGGACTGCCTGTACAGAGGTCTAATGGTAAGCAGTCTCCCTTTGTCCTTGCTCACTGCCAACCCTATCCCCACTTTCATGTAAGTAAAAGGTAGTCATCTCAGGATAGGATCAGAAAATAATTAGATAACAATGCCAATATCTAAAAAAGGATTTACTATAACAGCTATATAAAAAAACAGGAGGGAAGTGAAGGAGAAGCTGGTGTGTAAAATGGAATTAGTACTTTTAATTCCAGGATGTCAAATGTATTGGAACTAATCAAATGTATTGGAACTAAGATGTATACAGTCTTGAAATCTGACCTACACTTCAAAACTGTTATTAATAAAATACCAAAAGCTCAACCTCTTCTGTACAACAAAACCCTACCTAACAGATAGAACTTGACAAACCATAGCTAAAGCCTACCTCCTACCTACCCTACCGTATACCTCCCCATGCTTTACTAACCTACAAACATCCACACTAGCAAAGCTGGAACAATGCAACAATAAAATAGCTCATTTGTTCTGCAAATCGCCCCATTAGAACTCATCACTGTTTTGCCATTAAACAACTAAACTGGACTGAACTCCCACATCATCTTCACTATAGTCAGCTACTATTAGCTAATACTCTAATATACTACCCTAATAAAGTGTCCAGCACTAAAAGGCATGATTCAACACTACCTCCCTACCAAGGCTATTCGCTATAAAGACAAACTCTCCTCCTCTCCGTCACTAAAGCCCAGAGTGCATCAGGAGCCCCCTTATATGCAAACTCCGCAGCTACTCTCTGGACTGCCCTCCCACATGCTCTCATACTTCTTGAAAACCAACAGGCATTCAAAACAACAGCAAATACAGCAAAGAACAAAGGCCAGGAACTCAGTGAATAAAATGTATTCCTCTCTGACGTCTCAGCATATACTGCCTTCTTGGAATACACAGTTACTTCACATCACGCACTTGGTTTATATACACTACATAATTCAAAAAAAATCTAATAAAACACCTGATAACATCCTGGCTCTGTAGCTCTACATTTCCTGGATAAATATAACATATTTGCTTCTTCCTTCTCTTCTACTATACCTCTGCTCGCCTCTACTCATTTATCAACTATTACTCTGTCTTCACCCACCCCACCTTCTACCTATACGTCTCTTAAGTCTTTTACCACTCATTTCATTTATATCTCATAATTAAATCAAAATGTTCCTTTCCACCCTTTGTAAATAACTCAGTATTCTGTACTGTGACATCTATCCTACTGCATCACTTTTTAACTATATCTGTATAGAATATAATCAGTACAAGAAATCTTATTACTTTATATATAGTTACTATCTTATCTATTTTGACATTGTAAAATTTATTTTAATTGTATTCTTTCTGACTTTGTTGATATTGTATAACTTAAAAGATTTTGTATGTATTGTGTGCACTAGCGCTTGTCTCCCAGGGCCTCCACTGAAAAGGTTTTTTTATGCCCAGCTAGAACTCTCAGTCAGCAAATGTAAAATAAATAAACAGAGAGGTGGCAGGAGATCATATTCATCAGAGAGGAATTTTTCTAGAAGGTAGAAAGTCAAATGCAACCATCAAAGGAAGTCATGTTGGGAGTGCCATCAAGAAGATGATGGAAGAAGAAAAGAGCAGGTGAGTACCCATCTACAGAAACCTCTAGAAGGAGAAGCAAAAGGAACAGCAGCAATGAGAATGGAGACAAGCATGTGACAATGGCATAGTCCCAGCCAATGCCAGATAACAATTTTATTGATGATTTGAGAGAGAATGGAGGCACACACAATTGCCAGATAACTTGTTCTTAGACTTTGTGCAGGACCTTAAAGGGCAAGGTAGGGTTAAGGTAAAGGAGTTGCTGAGGACAGCAGACCTGGAGCAGATAGTGGGTCCCTGCACACCAACTTCTCCTGCAAGAATGATCTTATAGTTGCAAGAATTTTGAGTTACTAGAACTTTCTCCTCCTGCTAAGTGTGCAGCTTGGTCTGATACAAGCTGTAATTTGGACAGAATGTGCTGGGGTGGCATGGGGAGTGTAAATTTAATTGTCTGCTGATATGGGTATCTTTATCACACCACATATCCCTTTAGCAGTAAAGGAGAAGACCTGGAAGGGGAGTTTGTGGAAGTCTTTGAACTGATAGATGATGATGGGGGTCAGAAGACTGTAGAAGTGGAGTCCCTGGTGCTCAAGAATCTGATAGCTGTTTTAGCAGGTCTGGGCAAAAATAGTGTAGGTTTAGAGCCAGGATCTGGGGCAACAGAATCCTGGCATTTGTTTACTTAACGGTGGTCATACTGAAAAAATAGCCTCATAAAAGTTTATCCTTGTTACCTTATTTTTTGACCATCAGAGAAGCTCAGCAGGTGAGGGGTAATCTGTGGCTTTAAAAGTTAAACATAGTGGACAGTTCACTTCAGTGGGAGTGTAGACATGCTGACATTTGGCTGGGAACAACATTAGAAATGGTAGGCTAGCAGCCTAGGAGCACAACTGATCGGAGGAGTTGGGAGTATTTCATGATGGGCCTTCAATGCAAGCACATTTGGCCTATGTGCATATTTGTTTATCTGTATTCTCAGTGTGGTTGCCCTCATGGTGCTGTCTGATATTGGTGCAATGAGAGTATGGCCTCTCCTATGCCAGATACTAATAGATCCTGTGGGCTAGAGGACACAAATGTGAAGGACAGGGTCAGCAGGCATGGATCCTAGGGGACTTTTGGCATGGATTATGTGGAATTCTCTGGACAAAGAGGTGGCTTGAGATTTCTTACAAGTCTTTACAGAAGGGTTTGTATTTAAGCTGAGGGTAGGAGGTTGCATGAAAGTGTGTAGTAAGCTGAAGTCAGTCAAAGGTATGGTGGCCTGCAGTGGTTCAGGCATTGTTTGACAAAAGTGCAGATAGGTATTGTTTTGGAAACTTTGAGTCCCCCCCCCCCAGGCTTTTGATTTCTTTAGGATACCCATTGGTTTTGAAAAAGAGGTCAGTTGATTTCTGCCTTATTCATCATATCACTTTTTAAGGGGCATCTCAGCCAATCACTACTTTGATAAGTGGGATGTCACTGGATGAAGCAGTGTATGCAATTTATGGCTTTGTTTACCTATGATTGGAAAAACTCAGCATATCATTGACTTTCTGTTCACTCCCTATTCTGGAACGGGACTGGCCGTTTTTGAGTATGCACCTATAGAGGAAGGTTTTTTTTATGTATTTATTTATTTTTAAATAGACAATGTCTATAGGCTGTTATTTATTTATTTATTTTTAACTAGACAATGCCTATGGGCTGTGGGGTGGCTTGAGCTGCATTTGAGATATTTTGCACAGCATTGCATTGGTTTTTGTCAAGTGTTTGGCCAACAGGTGGTACATTACTTAAATTATTTTTTGTTAGTGGATTAAGAGGAAAAAAGCAGTTGAGGAGTGTCTTCATATTTTTATTTAACTGTGTTATGAAATGGAAGTGCCTTAACAGAGAGCAGGCAAGAAGGACCAACTAAGGTTTTAAAATTTCTGAACCTGCAAGTGAATATTGAGTTATGCTTGTTATGCATTCCAAAGGAGATGTTAGTCAGTTTGGAAGAAAAGATTGCAGGCATGTCACAAAAAGTGAAGGATATGGTTAAGGAGGTTACAGAGGTGCTGTGGTTACTAAATTTTGCATGCCATGCAGTAAGCCTAGGGACAGCCTTCAACAGGTTGCTTGCTAATATTTTACATGGAGATTGGTGCAAGCACCATTGAGTGAGGATATCTGAGCTGATCAAAGAGGACATGGCCATCTGGGTGAACCTCCTCCATCATTTTAATGAAGTGTCCTTTAGGCATGAAAACCATGTGCCTTCTGAGGAATTGCAGTTTACACAGCTGCAGCACAGGGGATGGGCATGTTCAAAGGTGGCCAGTGGATGGGCCAGAGCAGTAGAAAGATCATCTCTTTGGAGCTCATGCCAATATGTGCTGCTAGCATAATTTGGCAAAATAATTTGACTATTAGGAAAATTATTTTTATTTCTTTTATTTCAAACACCTTTATTGGATCATCACTTGTGACACAGGCAATTTTGCATTCATATAAAAGTAATCAAACTATATTAACATAACAGACATCATACTTCACATATATTGTTATATATGTATATCATATAACCTAAGCAATATTTTATAAATTATTCAATTCCTGCCTTTTTTAAACAAGAAACATCTTTATTAAACCATCACTTATTCCTCAGGCAATTATACATTTATATGAATGTAAACGAACCACACCAACACAACCCTAGTTGTAAGCATTTTACATCACAGACCATACTGACACACTCCCAGTTGCAAACATTATACATCAGTTATAATCTACCAAATCTTTCACACTCAAATATTACATAGCTCATTTAAGTCCTGCCCCTTTTAGACCTCACTCCTCCCTTGTATGTATTCTTCCCTCAATTCCCATTTTTCCTGTGAAGTTTGCTCCTTCTCTTTTCTGAAGATCTCAGTTCCAGTTGTTTTATCTCTGTTACTATATTCACTGCTACCAGTATAGTTAGTTTAGATTTTGATTTCCATTTTCTAGTAATTGCTTTTTGGCAGCCACTATTACCAGACCCAGTAAGACCTTACCATGTCTAGGCAATTCCGATTCTGTATTATAGCTCAGAAAAATCATCTCCCTCATCAGACCAATCTGTCTAGTCAGCATCTCTGATAGTGCATCCCGCAGGGAATCCTTAAATTCTGCCAACCACAACACTCCCAAAAAACATGTTCCCAATTACCTCTTTCTATCCCTTCACACCTCCAACGTTGACTGTCTGTCTGAGGAAAAACTCTCTGGAGTCTACTTGGGTTATAAAAATATATGTATAAACATTCCCAGGCAAAAGTTCTGGAATATTATTTTTATTTCTAATAAACTTAGCAGAAGTTCAGGTTTTGTCAAAGAAGTTAACCAAGTCCCATTTAGTACAAGGTATACTGGAGAGGTTTGTATTGCACATCCTTTGGATTAACCTGTCTTTTTCAGATAAGCATATTTCAGGGTGTTTTTATGTCCTTGCTGACAATGCATCTCATTTTTGGTTCCACAGTTTCCAGAAGATGCCTCCAGGGTCACAATTGGGTCCAGTGACTGTACAAGGGGAGGTGTGGATACTTCGGTAAGCTTAAAGGAGTGGTTAGGGCAATGATCTTGTGGTGAGTCCATTAGAGAATCCTATTGTACAGCTATGCTTGCATGTATGGATTCTGTACAGAATGTACAATGGGCTGAGTGGAAATGGTCAGAGTAGTTGATTGGTAGTTACTGTGTTTTCACGTGGGCTTTAGATGAAGCAGTGAGAATGATGACTTTATCTGTAAGAAGTGGAGTAAAATTTATAACACATGAGGGGCTAGCAGTTTTTTTTTTGTTAAATGTTAGTATGCCTTGCCTGTTTGCATTTAGCTTGGTAGCACTCTCAGCACAACAGGGATGTGCATATTCTAGCACTTATTGGAATATGTACATATCCCAACCAGTGCCGGAAAAGTCATTCCTAATGTAGACTATGTAGAACTCCGCTTAATGACTTCGGCATCATTATACAATACCAGTTTGTTACAAACAACAGTTAACAATATAGACCACTTCACCATGCTAGCATGACACAGAAAACACTACAGCATAATACTAAAAAACAGTGATCACCTATCTAGTTCTGAGAAATACCCTTCTTCTCTTTACATTAGAATAAAATCCTGCATTGGCTAATTATTATTTTTTATCCATCCAGCAAAGAGATTTCAACAATTAAATGACTTCCACTTGCAGGCCATTTTACCGAGTGGTCTTTTACAATAATTATTTCCTCTATATGGGCTTCCATACCCCTGTCATGAAAAAGAAAGAAAGAAAGATTTTTTTTAATCATCCAGCAAAGGGACTCACACAATTAAAGGACTTCCACTTGCAGGCCATTTTACTGAGGGGTCTTTTACAAGAATGTTTTCCCGTCATGAAAAAGAAAGAAAGAAAGAAAGAGAGAAAGAAAGAAAGAAAGAAAGAAAGAAGGAAGGAAGAAAGAAAGAAAGAAAGAAAGAAAGAAAGAAAGAAAGAAAGAAAGAAAGAAAGGAATACTCCTAGGAGATGTAAATATTGTGAACTGATGCATATATTTTAACACTGGGTGACATTACTAAAAATATTCACACTGCTTGCTCCTTCAACAACCAATAAGCCCTGGCGAATATTACAGTAGGGTATATACTGGCAAATGATGTATGTTGTAAACAATTACAGTTACTGACTGCTAATTATATAGCAAGCATTACTGTGTCTTTTTATTTGGTATATAAACAAACGTTTGTACATATATTTGTGCCTGTTTTCCTGGACACATCTAGAAGATAATCTCTGACCAGCCCGTTTTCCCAATTAACAAACTAAAATAGTAACAGAACTATAACTTTCATTAAAATACATTTAAATTTTACTTTTAGTTTTAATTGAAATGGTTATCATTGCTAAAGTCAAATTGTGCGATGTACTTTTAAGCGGATTTCTCAGCACAGTTTAAGGATAGATTGGTAGATACTACCAAAAGATTTAGAACAGCTAGCTGCAGTGTGTAAGCACTATTTTTACACAGGTGAGTTTTATTTTCTGAAAAATATGTTCTGCAATGTGGTGTAGTGCTAATTTAGCTTGGTAGCACTCTCAGCACAACAGGGATGTGCATATTCTAGCACTTATTGGAATATGTACATATCCCAACCAGTGCTGGAAAAGTCATTCCTAATGTAGACTATGTAGAACTCCGCTTAATGACTTCGGCATCATTATACAATACCAGTTTGTTACAAACAACAGTTAACAATATAGACCACTTCACCATGCTAGCATGACACAGAAAACACTACAGCATAATACTAAAAAACAGTGATCACCTATCTAGTTCTGAGAAATACCCTTCTTCTCTTTACATTAGAATAAAATCCTGCATTGGCTAATTATTATTTTTTATCCATCCAGCAAAGAGATTTCAACAATTAAATGACTTCCACTTGCAGGCCATTTTACCGAGTGGTCTTTTACAATAATTATTTCCTCTATATGGGCTTCCATACCCCTGTCATGAAAAAGAAAGAAAGAAAGATTTTTTTTAATCATCCAGCAAAGGGACTCACACAATTAAAGGACTTCCACTTGCAGGCCATTTTACTGAGGGGTCTTTTACAAGAATGTTTTCCCGTCATGAAAAAGAAAGAAAGAGAGAAAGAAAGAAAGAAAGAAAGAAAGAAAGAAGGAAGAAAGAAAGAAAGAAAGAAAGAAAGAAAGAAAGAAAGAAAAAGAAAGAAAGAAAGGAATACTCCTAGGAGATGTAAATATTGTGAACTGATGCATATATTTTAACACTGGGTGACATTACTAAAAATATTCACACTGCTTGCTCCTTCAACAACCAATAAGCCCTGGCGAATATTACAGTAGGGTATATACTGGCAAATGATGTATGTTGTAAACAATTACAGTTACTGACTGCTAATTATATAGCAAGCATTACTGTGTCTTTTTATTCGGTATATAAACAAACGTTTGTACATATATTTGTGCCTGTTTTCCTGGACACATCTAGAAGATAATCTCTGACCAGCCCGTTTTCCCAATTAACAAACTAAAATAGTAACAGAACTATAACTTTCATTAAAATACATTTAAATTTTACTTTTAGTTTTCATTGAAATGGTTA
>NC_056735.1:1535644925-1535867425 GCF_019279795.1 Protopterus annectens
GGGAAGTATGGTTAGGCGTATAAAGGCCCCTTGGGTCAATAGCCTAGAATACTACTATGATACACTGAAAATCATAGAAACTTTTAAGCTTCACAGAAAACTGTTTATGATGTATAAAATGTAAAAGTGGAAGTGACTGATAAGTGGCCTACCAATACTAGGCAATAATTACAATTTGGACAAAACAGTAATGATGAAATGTAGAGAGCATCACTTGATTTGAAACAATAAAAGGATAAGTAAAAAATATGAAGCAGATCTTATTCAGTGAAGAAGATTCAGTGCAGTTTATAGATGGCAGAACGAGAATGTTGACCAGAATATTGGTATTACCATGGCAACAACTAGTGCAGATATGTTTATGGAGGGAAGAAAAGGGGATTTTTTTCCAGTGCCTCAGAAAAAGTAGAATAATTTTTATTATGCAAAACTCATATAAATAAATTAATGCTGTTGTGGATTTTGTTGCAGATTGCTGTTCCATCTTACTAACTGCGTTATTTATGGTAGGAGCTTATGACAGCTAATGTTGACTATCATTATTATAAAGCATCAATAACAGTGCTATAATAAAATAAGCTAGAAGGGAACACAGTATATTGTCTGTGAAGTTATTTGTTGTTTTGCTGTACTGTTGAGTAATTAAGCAATGACCCACTGCTGGGAGGGTGAAGCCCGAGTGACCAAAGTCAACTGTGGGTAAATCCAGCATTGCCCACATCTAGCTGTGAGTTATTGCTATTATACAATGACATTAGTTAAGAAAAAAATTTGCTTTTCTTAAATAATGTCACTGTATAATGCCTCCATGCTGCCCTTCTGCAGTTTTCCAGTATCCTGGGACATTTCTGATATACTGCTCATGCGTAAGGGACTTGTGTTCCCATGCTTATGCAGTATAGCAGTGCTGTGTAGAGGTAGCAATGGAGAAAGGAAGATCTCTGTTGCTTTTTTAAGATATCTCACTATGTTATATGAGTTCTTCAACTTATTTAACGTAGCAAGATATCTTAAAAAAAGCAACAGAGATCTTCATTTCTCCATTGCTACCTCTGCAGAGCAAAATAAAGTAAAAAAAAAAAAAAAAAAAAAAAATCAGGAGATTTACTAACAGAAAAAGTCCTCGCGACTGGACCTTTTTCTGTTAGTATATTCTCGGATTTACAATGGGCATGCTGGTTTGGCTGGCCAATCAGCATGCTCTTTTTTGAATATTAATGGCCAGTCATTGTATAATTTCATTTAGTATATTTGCCAAAGCAGTTAACATGCAGTGAACAATCTAGCTTGGCTGCTTTCCCCCCCCCAGTTTTTACTGTATATATAGTTCTGATAAATTGCTGACTTTGGAAACTAAGATTTATCTATGCTTAGATAAAAGTAAACTTCATTCATGAAGAAAACAGGATAGCTTAATAGGGTCAGTGGGCTCAGGGCTATGTCATTAACTGCAGTTAAGGTTATGCTATTGTTTCAGGAATTTACAAACACATTTGAATTAATATTCATTTTTTTTTCATTGTCGTTATTAATGAGATACCATTCCTCAGACATATTATTCCAAATTGATAATGATTTAGTTAAGTGCAGTTTTAACAATTAATTTTATGAGATACTTATGTAATGGCACAGTGTATGAGATCTCATAAACACCCTTTTTGTTAATTTTATTTTTAAGACGGTTTATAAATAATAAATGATGACTATGCAACATTATGGTGGTTATGCATTCATACTATTTGTTTTTGAAAATGCTATCCTAGTTTTTTTAGTTATCCTTCTTATTTTAATTTTTGGAGATGTATGATTCCATCTGGCTTGTGATGTTGTGACAAGCAACACTGGAGGCACTCAAGTTTCATTCTTATTAGCATATCTTGCTAATATGGTGTGACGCCCATGCCCTGGCCCAGCAATCAAGGAGCCTCAATCCTCACCAATAACACTAGAGTCTCATATATGAAGAAAGGATAACAAATAAATATAGTAAACTGCAATTTCCCTTTAAGGCACACAGAGATCACAGTTAGTCTGTGGATGGTTGCTCCCTTGCTTTCCAGGTCCCCAATAAGACTCCCCACTGGCACAGCTATAGGGGGTGCAGATATTAGCCTAGCTGGGCAAGCTAAAACCTCCAGCACCCTCTCTGTCCAACTAGTGCTACATGTCCCTGCCCAAGTAGCTGACACACACACACTTTGAGATAAGAGTTTATACAACCCCACAGACACTCCTGGGAAAGGCAGGCACAGGTTCTCCAGCTGTTTCCCTATTACCCAGACTATACGGTAATACCACCTGCCACCACCAAGCTAATATTTATCAGCTACTCAAAGGCCCTTAAAAGGGTGTCCAATTATTACTGTGCAATATTATTATCCAATTGGTAGTATAACTAAACAGTCCAGGCTTATTAGAGTGACTTGGTACAGTATTCACTATAAATATGCAATGTACTCTAGAGATTAAATTATCTCTACACACAAAACAGCTACAGTTGAAAGGTTTTAAAATCTTTAATAATTAATAATAACAACACAAGACGATACTTCCTACTACACAGTGCTAGTCAAGAGTTCAGAGATCACAGAGAAATACTTAAAGTAATTCAGTAGTACAGTTCTGACATCACAGAAAAACACTTAGTCTAATCTTTCTTGTTTCTAGCTATTTAAAAAAGAAAACACAAGTCTAAGATAACTTACTTATGAGCAAGACAGTGCTGTGAGTTGGATGGTCAAGACAAAAATGCTTAATCCTCTCTGGTTCTCTCTGTTTAAATTGAAATTGCAGTTCTGATTCACATTACATCATTCTTCACACTTTTTTGGGGTTCCCAGACTACACATTACATCATTCTTCACACTTCCCTGGGTTCCCAGGCTAACAGAAACTGCATTTACATTCTTAACATCTCCTTTTGTTATCTTGCAGCTGGTCAGGAAACAGAACAATAAAAATACATTTGCTTGTTTAAATCTAGACATTTAACTCTTGGTTAAAACAATAGCAAGAATTCCTTCATCTAGACCCTTTGGCACTACTGTCTACATCAAAGGGTTATCACATGCTTTACTTTGGTCAGTAGAGTGCACTGTTGTCTCATTTATTTCCAGTTCCACACGTAACAGTATTTCTTTACATTTAAGACAACAAGCCTGTAGTTTACATTAATACTTACAAATGACAGAATTATCTATAAAATTCTATCTGGCTAAACTGGCAGCCTTCACCCCCCTGGAGAACTCAAGCTAGTTTTTTAAGTGACCCTTGAGAAACACTGCTTGAGAGAGTTAGGTCTATCTGAGTGTACCTACCCCATTCCCTGTCTTGAGACCCCAACTGCATTGGCATTGCTAACCCCACTGCGGTGCTGCACTGACATATCATATGCTTGCAACCCCAGGCTCCATCTTAGCAACTTGACATTTTGCTGGCTGGCTCTGTTTAACCATGTTAGGGGGTTGTGATCTGTCATAACAGTGAATTTCCTTCCATACAGATAAGGCTGAAGTTTCTGCAGGGCCCACACCATGGCTAGACATTCCTTTTCTACAGCTGCATAGCATTCCTTCCTGGGTTGGAGCCTATGACTGAGATAAATCACTGGGTGCTCTTCTCCCTCTGAAGAAATCTGGCTAAGTACAGCCCCATCCTATGGTTTGAAGCATCCACCTGCACAACAAGGTCTTTGCTGTAATCTGGACTGGCTAACACAGGGGGTCCTCCCTAAGCTTCTTTAAGCTTCTGTAATGCCTGCTCACATGCTGGGGTACACACTACCTTATCTGGCCTGATCTTCCTTGTCAGGTCTGTGAGGGGGACAGACATGGTACTATAGTTGGGAACGAACTTTCTGTAGTACCCTGCTGTCCCTAAAAATGCCCTCACCTGCTTTTTAGTAACAGGTGCAGGCCATGCATGAATGGCTTCTACTTTGGCAGGTTCTGGCCTTATCTTATCACTTTCCACTCTATGTCCTAGGTAGGAGACATCTGCCATACCCACCTGACATTTGCTTGGCTTAATGGTCAACCCTGCCCTCTGTAGTTTGCCCAGCACCTCCCTGACATGCTGAAGGTGCTCTGGCCAGGAATGGCTGTAGATGGCAATATTATCTAGGTAAGCAAGGGCAAACCCTCCTGCTCCTGCTAGGATATGATCTACCAGCCCCTGGAAAGTCGCTGGGGCATTCTTCATCCCAAAGGACATCTTTGTGAACTCATAAAAGCCAAAAGGAGTCACAAAGGCTGACTTCTCTCTAGCACTGGCAGTCAAGGGCACCTGCCAGTAACCCTTGGTAAGCTCAATGGCTGTAAGATACTTAGCCTCACCCAGCTGCTCTAGGGCCTCATCTGTCCTAGGCATGGGGTAAGCATCGGACTCTGTGGGACTATTTAATTTCCTGTAGTCCACACAGAACCTGGTGCTGCCATCCTTCTTTGGCAACAGCACCACTGGGGAGGCCCAGGGATTGTTGGACTCTTGAATCACCCCTAGTTCCAACATCTCCTGTACCACCTCCCTCAGAGTCTGTTTGACTGTCTCAGGCACTCTATAAAGGGCCTGCTTAGTGGGGCTTTGTGGTCTTGTATCTACCTGGTGCTGCCCCAGGTGGGTGGACACTAGTTTTCCAGTGAACATATCCCCAAATAACTGCAACACTGCTTCGATTTCTCGAACCTGGGTAGGAGATAGCTGCTGGGACACTGATGTGTCAGCCCAAGCCTCACTGAGGAGATCAGTCCCTGGATCTCCCTCAGACTCCTCCTGCAATCCACTGCAAATGCTCATCACAAGGACCTCCCTATTATGGTAAGGTTTCATCATGTTAACATGGTACAATTTGTGCCCCTGCCTTCTGCCTAGCAGTTCCACCATGTAGTTAACATCATTTACCTTTCTTACCACCTTGTAGGGTCCCTTCCAAGCTGCTTGCAGCTTGTTGTGTCTGACAGGAATGAGAACCATTACCTGCTGCCCCACAGCATACTCTCTAGCTTGAGCATTCCTGTCATACCACACCTTTTTCTGTTGTTGGGCTTCTGCCAGGTTCTTCTGGGCCCAGTCCATGAGTTCTCTGAGCTTTGTCCTGAGGTTTAGGATGTAAGCCACAACAGACTCCTTGTGAGACTCGCACTCACCTTCCCACTCATCTTGAATTAAATCTAGAGGTCTCCTCAACCTATGCCCATACAGCAACTCAGCAGGTGAAATACCTGTGGATTCCTAGGGAACCTCTTTGCAAGCAAACAACAGATGAGGCAAATATTTGTCCCACTCCTTTTAAACTGATCTGCAAATGCCCATATCATGGACTTGATTGTAGAGTTTAGCCTTTCAACAAGACCATTAGTCTGGGGATGGTAGAGGGTGGTCTTCATGTGCTTCAACCCAGAGGGCTTCCACAGACAATCCAGCAGTTCTGACATGAAATTGGCACCTCTGTCAGTCAGTATTTCATTTGTGAAACCTACCCTGCTGAAAATCTCTAACAAAGCATTTGCTACCTTCTCTGCCTCAATGGAGAACAAAGCC
Source organism: Protopterus annectens (assembly GCF_019279795.1). NCBI lineage: Eukaryota > Metazoa > Chordata > Ceratodontiformes > Protopteridae > Protopterus > Protopterus annectens. The sequence goes on from NC_056735.1 coordinate 1,535,650,464, forward strand.
ACTGCCTCAGGGTATTGTGTAGCATAATCCACTACCACTAGGATATACTTTTTCCCTGTGGAACTTGGGGTACTCAAAGGACCCACAATATCCATAGCGACCCTCTGAAATGGCTCCTCAATCACAGGCAAAGGCATCAAAAAATCTCTCACCTTGTCTCCTGCCTTGCCTACCTTTTGGCACTGCTCACAGGTCCTGCAGTACTCTGCTACATCTCTGGAAATTCCAAGCCAATAGAAGTTCTGCATAATACACCTCTTTGTACGTTTTATGCCCATATGACCTGCAAAGGGGATATCATGGGATATGGCTAGAAGCACCAGATGGTAGGCTGTACTCTCTCACCTTCTAGCTTCCACTCTCTGTATAGTAACCCTTTGTCCCAGTATACAGATTCCCTCTTTCCTTGAGAATCAGGTGCCTCCCTAGCTACCTGCTTCAGGCCTTGCACTGTAGGGTCTGAGAGCTGAGCCTGTCTCATCTCTCTCCTTGTAACCCTTCCCAGCTCCCCTTCCACAGGAAGTCTGGCATCCTCTGACAGTGGTGCCTCACTGTCAGCCTGGGTACTACTACTCACCTCCACCTTTGCAGTCACTCTAACCAAGGGATCATCAGTACCCCAAGCAGCTGTGGCTCACCTTCAGGCTCACTACTACAGGGTAATTCCCTCCATGAAGTAGCCACCTTGCCAGTCCTGGCTGCAAGTATGCAGTCTGTCTGGGTCTCCCACAGGCTACCAGACCCACATGCTTGTCTCTTAGCTTGACCATGTGTAACTGCATAAGCACATGATACTGCCTCATCCAAATCCTTCCCTCTCAGGACATCTGCAGGGTGGTAGTTTAATACCTCTGTTGTCTCTAGACAACCTACTATTGGCATTTTGTCTTTCCCACTTACTGGCTCCCTCACCTTTTGTTCCCCACCTCCAAATCTTTTGAGGAACAGACCAAAAATATGACCGAAAAATCTGGACATTCTGTGAAAATCTGGACAGCTGAGAGGTATGCTTTGATTTTTAATAGCTTTGTCACTGAATCTCCTGTCTGGAGGTAAATTTTCATCACTTTTGTGTTATACTGTATTGGTATACTGGACTACATTATGCAGCATTCTGCATAGTGTATGGCTTACACTATGCCATTAAAACTATGCAAGAATCCATCCCACCGATGGTAGTTAGTGTGCTGTTAAATAAATATCTCATGACTAATCCATGTTTATTCAAAAACATAAAGTATTATCAGGGTCCCAGTAATGAAATTATGATTGTATTTAAATCAGTGGCACAGAAGGATTTCAATCATTTGATCTGAGATGCTACTCTTTTACTCCTTCCTCCATACACCCATCAATTCTTTTCCCATGGGTAGAAAACAGAGGAGGGCAGACAAGACCTTTCCATCCTCAGCAGCAGCCCCCATGTCATCTTGCTACAGGCATTCCAGGTAAACTAAGAGTTGTAGACAGGAAAGAATGTCAGTGCTACCCTAGATCTATCTTCTAGAGATCTTTCCCTGATATTCCTCACCATGAATGCACCCAGATTACATTCTTATTAGATTATCAAAACAACTTCAGATTTCATGTCTCAGTCAAGACGAGCAATCGGTCTCCTCTATGATTCTCTTGAATTGCTTTGCTTCCCACCGTAACATAGTAAACAACGCAGTTTTGTGAGGAAATATTTCTTCCACCTAAATCCCCAATTTAATCTATTCACTGCATTCTCTTACAAGGTCCCGACATCTAATTCCCCATGGAATAGTAAGTTCCTATATTATCCCTAAATTAAATGTGTTTTGCAGGGTTCATATCTCACTGTACCCTGAAGGTAGGGCACTTTGCCTGTGCACTCTCTTCTCTATTCATTATACTTACTAATTACACTATTTCTCAACAGAGAAAAAATAGCTATTCTGTAAGTGTGTCTACACCTATAACATAAATAGCACTCTCACTATCTCTTTAAAGTAATCTGAAAAACTCTCACAGAATTGTAAATTGATGAGTAGTAACATGTCATGTTGGAGATCACCAATTTACATCTATCCACCATGTAAGGAAGCATATTTTATTTACAACCTAAAGTGGGTGGTCTAGCTGAGAATGTGAACAAAAGTAGATTAGCAAATTGAGAGCATCTTTTTATGTTACAGTCCTCCTTTTCTGCCACAGAATGGTACAAGGTTTGTTGCACTCTGAACACAGTTGCATCCACATGGTAGTTAATCTTATAAACCCTTTCACCATCATTGTGAACACCGCGAGATACATGAGAACTTATCTAGTGGCATTATCTATTGAATTTTGGATACTTTAGAAATTCCCTTTTTTTAGGAGAGAAACATGACCTCTTTTTTTAGAAATGTTGTGTTTCATCCCACCTGCTTCATATTCAACATTATTCTACTCTACTCTATGCATGAAATTAAAGTTAGGTGACACCAAGAGGTTGACATTAATGACAAACAACAAAGATAAAATTATTGTGTCACCAACCTATATGGTTTTCAGTCTTTGTCTGTGCTCTGCACTCTTTTCCATGAAAATCATAAACAGGAGGATAGGCAAGACACACTCCTGAAGGAGTCCTATGCCTACATTTAGATTGTGGATATAGCATTTACTCTAGAAATATAGGGACCAAATGGCAAATATCAGAGATCTTGAGTCCCAGTGATATTGTACCACATCCCATAAACTAGCACAGGGTACACAATCTTAAGACCTTTTTCAGGTCAATATAAGATGTGGATGCCATATTCATGAATGGCCAAGAGCACACAGAGATCTGAGCTTGGACAAAGTCTTAATGCACTGTTTTGTGGCTAGGATGGAATCTGCACTTTTCTTCCTGAGGGCTCAACTACCAACCATTTCTAACATATACAGGTCTTACTATTGAAGAAAAGTTGCACAACCCTTCCCTAACTGCAACACAATTTTGAATCACCATTTTTGAAAATGTGTAAAACCATCCTAATATGCAAATCCGTAAATATTGTGTCCACCATATCTCTCAACTGTCCAGATTTTTACCTCACATTTTTGATCTGCTGCTCATAAAATGTATAGTTTTCTCACAAATTACTGAGGATTGAAGTCACTAAATGACACAAATTTGAGTTTCAGACTTTTTTATCCTTCAGGATATGTGTGCTAACACAAATCCCATTACTCTAGCAACTTTCTAAGTTTATAAGAGCAATACTAAAAATCTGCCCCATTTTTTGGCCTCTGTCCCCCCACATTATTTTAGGCTCTGTCCAGATTTCTTGTGTTAAGAGGTTGACAAGTATGGTGCCCCCCACAGCACTGAAAAGACATATTAAAGTAACACCCTTATAATACTCAGCACCTTCAGCACTTCTAGGCCAACTTCCTCCATTCTTCAATCTTTATCATGCAGTGACAACATCTACAGAAATCAATCCGTATCACCAGCTTTTTCCAAAGATGGCATATCGACCAAATGTTAGGTTTCCAAAATATGTACATTCCACTTTTTGAAAATGCCCCTTATTGGGTTTGATATTTCACCATCTTGCTGAGTATTAAAAGTAGCAAATGGAACCAAGGGAATAAAAACACTTAATAAAATGCAATCCCTCACAATATTTCAGAAAACAGGTACTGGTTGAAACACCAGTCAAAACACCAGTAATAATTTTAGCAATTTTGTTGTTGTCATTTGTAGAGCTTCTTCAGAAATAAAACATGTTACATTGCATCCAGTTTAATTAGTACATGGAAATGATGTCATGGCAACAAGCTTCAAATCAAAGACTTTCTCATAAGGTAAAAACTTTAACTAAACAGTTGATTACAAATGCACTTAAATGGATAATCTTATAAAAGTAATAACACAAGAAATAATAGAAATTAAACAACTATAATAGAGTAAAACAGTACAAAATAATTGCATACTTTAATGAGCTCTTTACTGAAATATTCTCATTCAGCCCCAGAGCCACTTCAGCATGTAAAAAACTTGCCATTTAAGTTCCACGAACTCTAAATATTTATTAAATTGCTCAGTAAAAGGCATCTGATTGACCTTTTCAACAACAAAAAAAGTAAATTTGCAAAAGTCAGAACAGGTCATGCTATGTCTTGCTAGCGCATTATTAATGTCTTTATTTTTTTTTCGAAAAACATTTTTATTAAATTTTGTTAATAAACATGGACATAAAGTATTAAAAATAAACAATATAAAATATAATAACTATTTACACTATATGCAAACATCCATGATAAACATTTGTTTTATCCAAGAAAGGTAATTAATATTTATCTAACAATCTTTCCAATTTTTGGCAAGCTAGTCTTTTGTGTGTTACATTTGATGATCTCTGATAAATAGTTTGCATTTCTTTTTTTCCATACAGGTTTGACTATTGAAATAAACTCAGTAAACATACGATCTTGCTTATTTTTCCAGTTCAATGTAATTATTTTTCGAGCAATAGCTAGACTTAACCAAAGAACAGGTAACTGATGTCTAGGAATTACACTTGGTGTAGGGACATTGAATAATATCAAAGAGCTAGTAATTTGACAGTTGTCAGACCACAGGGCTTTTGCAAAATGTTTAAAATCACTCCAGTATTGTGTGAGAGTTCTACATTCGATGAGTTATAAGGTCAATTTTGTGTGGAGTGTAAAAGCTTCTATGAATAAATCTCCAGGTATATAGTCTCCAATATAAAGATGATAAAGTGTTTTTTATTGAATTTAATAACTGTGTCTTATTATCATTAGATAAAGATTCACCATTAATCTTTATGGAGTAATTCCAAAAAGCTTGGTCAAAAGTAATCAAGTCTTCTTATAGGATTTTATACACAGGTGACATGCTTAATTTATATTCAATGTTTATCGCACTGCACAATATGAATAGTTGTATCACTCTTGGTATAATATCAGTTTCCAGATTTATTGACACTCACACTTTATTTTAAACAAACTGTCTTAAAGATTGAATACAGAGCCAATTATCTTGACAGACATTATATCTGGCTAAGAGAAAGTTCATTGGTTGGATATTCTTATTGTTTATAAACTGGTGCCAAAACTTTAGATTATTCTCTTTAAGATTCCGCATCTTATTGATATTGAAGGTATCTAGGCAATCTGGTGTAAAAGCTATGGGAAATGTAATGAAAAAGGTGTTCTTTAGACTATAATGGTTGTCAATTATATTTTTGAAAATATAAAATATTTGGTTTACACTATGTGAGAAGTGGCTAAATTTCTTATTATATAAGCAATTTTCACGGAGTATCAAAAATGTTTTGTTAATTCCAAAGGTTTCCTTAAACTGTGTTTCTGAGTTCTCAGACTTTGGGAACCATAGAAAAGTTAGTAATAGGGAATCTATTTGTTTAAATAATTTCTTAGGAGGAGGTAAAATCAACGATTGTATGTAAAATAAAATCTTGGGCAAAATATTCATTTTTATTAATGTAAGTCTGTCCTCCATGGTGTAAAACATTTTGCTCCACTTTTTAGTCAAGTCACTGATTATAGCTACCAGTTTAGTGAAGTTAAATTTAATAGTTTCATTCCATTTATTCTTAATACTTATTCCTAGATAATCTATCTTATTGTTTTCCCAGTTGAATGTATTGTATTTTTGCAAATTGCTATTTATTTTCTTATTGATTAAAAGTGTTTTGGTTTTATTTTGGTTAAAATTGAGCCCTGAGATTTTTCCAAATAGAGTTATGGAATTCATGATATGTTGTAAAGAGCCTTCTATGTTACTGGATGTTAGTAGAATATCGTCAGCAAAAAGCTGAACTTTTGGACAGTATCCCTCATTAACTTGAAATCCTTTGATATTTGGGTTATTTCTAATAAATGAAGCAAAAGGTTCCACTGATAAACAAAAAATAATGAGGATAGAGGGCAACCTTGTCTAGTTTCCTTATGAATTTTTACCGGGGATGATAGACATGAACCAATCTTAACAAATGCTTTAGAATCACTATACATATTTAATATCAATTTAGTGAAATCTGAAGTAAAGTTAAATTCTTTAAAGAATTTTTGTAAATATGACCAACTAAGGGAATCGAACACCTTATCAATATCCAGACTAATAATAGTTAATTGTTTCTTGGTTTTATTTGCAATGTCTATTAGAGATAGTAGCTTAATAATATTGTTGTGTACTTTTCTATGTAAGATAAAGCCAGTTTGATCAAAATGTATTAGATTGGGTAATATATTCTTTAATATTTTGGCCAGGATAGACATGAAAATTTTATAATCAATATTTAACAATGACATGGGTCTATAGGATGCACATAGTTGGGGGTCCTTAGCTTCTTTCAGAATGGGGGAAATTATTGAGTACTTCCACAAGGGAGGGAAAAATGAAGTCTTGTTTAACCATGGAGAATGTGTTTAATAATAACTTTATTGTGTGCTCTGGAAGAATTTTATATATTTCTGGGATTATCCCATCTAACCCTGGGGCTTTATTAGCCTTCAGATTTTTAACTTGTTCTTTCACTTCTGCTAAAGTTATTTGTTTATTTAGGGTACTATTATGTTGTTTTGATAGATTAGTCTTGATATTTTCTTATAGAAATGTATCTATTACATCGCCTGCATCTAGTGGTGATTGCATGTCATTGATTTGCTGGTAATGACTTCTAAAGGCTTCTGATATACCTCCTAAATCAGTTGTTCTTTTTACTTTATTATTCTTGCATTTAATTTCATTAATGTAATTTTGTTTATTAATTTGTTTAGATCTGATAGCTAGTTTATGTACATGTCTGGGGTTTACTGAATAGGACTGTAGTTTAATCTTTACTAAGCTTATAGCAACCTTATGATTCAATATTTCCAAATATTTCTGGTTAAGCTTAGAAATTTCAGTAAGTACTGCTTTATCATTTGATATTAAATTTAGTTTCAACTTATCTATTTTGGCTTGTAAAATAGAAAGTTCATTGTCTCATTCCTTTCTCCTTTGAAAATACCAAGCTTTAACTCCACTAAAGATGTGAACTTTTAATGCATCCCAGAGTATGATATCTGATTCTTCACCATTATTGTTGTTTTCCATAAATGCATTCATTTCTTTTAATAACCACTCCTTAAAACCTTTTAACTTAGTAACATAGGCTGAAATTCTTTGAAAAATTATCATGTCATCTTTTTTCATAGTCAAGCTGAACAAAAAGGCTTTGTGGTCAGAGAATGGACATGACTGTATTGCACCATCACTTATTTTAGAGTAAAGAGTGTTAGACACAAAAATCTTATCAATATTAGTTTGTGTGCCGAATCGGAAAGAATAACGAGTGTATTGAAGTGAATTCTGAACTCTTAAATTATGTATGTCTCTAAAATTCATTGAGGCTATAAAACTGTTTACCTTTTTAGCTTGTGTCGTTAGTTTAACTTTACTATTTTAGAGGTGTCTTCATCTGATAACAAGCAATTGAAATCTCCCGCCAGAATAATTTCTCCCTTTGCATGTAAAGTAATGAGATCCAAGTATTTCTTCACATATTTAGTTCGTAGACCAGGAATCCAATATGACTTTAAGCATTTCTTATTAACTTATAGCATTACTAAGCTTAACATTCTGTCTTTATCTGAAAAGGTGCTTAAAATTTTAGGTAGTGTATAAGTATTATTCCATAGTATAAGAGTACCTCTCCTTTTGGCTGTAAAGCAGGAATGCATGAGAACTGTAAAACCATTAAATGATAATTTTTGCAAATCCTTCTCCAGCAAGTGGGTTTCCTGCAAGAAGATTATCTGAGCTCTGTGCATTTTAATTAATTTAAATAAAGCAGCTCTTTTGACATTGTTATTTAAGCCATTAATATTTAATGATAAGTATTTATATATCATCAGTTGTTAAAGTTATATTTAGAGCATCAACAATACCTTCCAAGTATAATGATTTGAAGTAATTCATGAAGTTATGTATCATGGATGAGTCAAAAATCTTTAGAAACAAATTCTGAAACCAATAACTAAGAAAACATACATACATGGAACCTAAAGTTCCAGGTTTAGTTAATAAATTAACTAAACCACCCTTTAACACCATCTCACACACTAAAAATATACATAAATAGCTTCTGCTTTAAATGTAGTATATACAAACAATAAAGCATTTCTAAGGTAACTCCAACAAATATGAACATAAAAAGTCCATCAGGTAATCACAGTGGATTTCTATGTAATATTGTGTAAACCACTACTAGGTATTGGAAAATAAGGAGTCAGTTTCACCAATTAACCTAGTTGCTTTATCAGCATAAGTTTCTAATACCTATATATTTTATACCTGTATTACAGTCTCTTATGTTTATAACTATAGCAATACAGAAAGAAAAAAAAGGGGTGGGACGGCCATATGTTGGTCTATTAATACTAATTGAACAGAATAGAGTGACCTAGAACATTTTAACAATACATTCCTACAGTATATGTGGTCATACAAAGATTTGAATCATAGTATCATAATTATCATTGCAACTGAGTTTTTAAATCTGCATCAGTGAGAATACCTAATATAGATTAAAGTTGCTTAAGCATGAAAGCAACAGAAGGAAAAGGAGACTCAATCCTATATATATCTTTGCATTCAGAATATTAAAGAAATCAGTTGTTTAAGTAGTCAAATATTAGTATAAAATCATTTAGGGTATGCTATCAAAGCAAAGACTGGTATTCTGTCAGACTTCAGTGTTTCAAAGTAACAGACATACAGTAGCATTAAAATGCAACTTTCCTCATTGGACTAGTAAAATAATCACTCCATTAAAGTCCTAGCTTGTTAAAAATAGATATTTAAAGTGATTCCATACCTTTAGATGCATAAAAGATGAAAAAAAAACAACCTAAAAAAACAGTTACTTTTTCTTCTAGTTTCATTTTCAGCTTTACTTCCTGGTTTCTGAGTCATGGATGAGTTCAAAGGTCATGTGATGTCATTGCTCACTGTATTCCTGCCTCCAGCTTCTCTAGCTTGCTGCTAGTGCCCTGTAGATGCTCGTGCACATGAAGAAACAGTCACAGAGGCTCAGAAAAGGCACTTTTGGCAGGGATTTCAAACAACTAAGTTTTCTCCATTCTAAAGAAGCATAAAAAGTGCACGAGCAGCCTCCACATTGAAAAAAAACATGAACAGCCCTACTCTAAAAATGTTGGGAAAGTAAGATTTTCCCTATAAATCAATAATTTACATCCCTTAAACTAAATTAGGTTAAGAATTAAAATTAGAGCATTTAGTTAATGCAAAGCACTGAATGTTGATATTTTACAAATAGAAATGCAGATTTTAAATAAAGACATATATATTAATCATGATATGAAAATCTTTCAAAAATGTCAAGAGGAAACAAAATTATCTTAAGTAAACCATCTCCTAAGGGCACTTTGTTGTGGAGATTCCATACAATGTAATCATAATAGACTAAACAGTAAACTCTAAAATGTTACAACACCACTAACACACATGAATGCTTTACTTTGCAAATCATGAATTAATAGTAAGATAGCATGACTTTTGTATCCCAAATGAGTATATAATGGAGTTAACTTTGCCCCAGTTATAGTAAACATATGGTATGAAAAAAGAAGAAGAAAAAAAAATATATATGTGTATATATATATATATATATATATATATATACATATATATATATATATATATATATATATATATATATATATATATATATATATATATATATATATACACACACATGCATGCACATACAAACAGACATGCACACACACACACACACATATATCTATATATATATATATATATATATATATATATATATATATATATATATACATATATATATATATATATATATATATATATATATACAAACACACACACACACACACACACACACATATATTTATCTATATATATATATATATATATATATATATATATATATATATACATACACATGTACACATACATACACGTATACATACATACATATATGCCTATGCCTATGCAAAATAAAGACCTTTGTTTTGTAAATGTATTCCAAGAAATATTATGTAAAATAAAGACACTTTACCTTTGCTTTGTGTATATATTCCAATAAAACATTAAATAAAGAGTTCTGCAAGAAAGTATTTAGTATTATTTAATAACAATCCTATGTGTCTTTTAATTTTTTATTTGCACTTTCTTTGACAGTCCAAGTGTTCTTAGTTGCATGTCTTTTCAGACTCTGTGTAGACCATTCCATGTGCTCTATATCAGTTAGTATTTTTTCTTGTGAATAAAGTCCAAAGTCTCTGACAAAGAGCTAAAGATCTTTTCACCTTCTGGTAAAAATAGTTTTATCCTGGAGGGAAAGAGAATTTGTGCTTTGATATTAACTTTTTTAAGAGCTCTTATCAAGGGAAAACATTCTTTCCTTCTGTTGTGACAGAAGAAGTATAGTCATTGTCAAAACAAACGAGTCTGTCCTTTATCTTGATGGGAGAATTATTCCACGCAGACTTCAGAACCAAATCCTTATCTTGGGAGGACAAAAATCTAACAATGATGGATCTGGGGTTAGGAGAAACTGTTGTTGAAGCAGGTTTTGCTAGAGATTGGTGAGACCTCTCTATAATGGAGGAAAGGGATTCAGGAAGATTTAGTGCTGTTGGAAGCCATTTATTAAGAAAGTGTATCATATCAGTTCCTTTTTCCTTTTCTGGTACTCCATAGATTCTAATGTTGTTTCTCCGTGACCTACTTTCTAGGTCTTCTAGCTTTTCTGTTTTGTGTTCTATTTCAAAAGGAACTCATTTTGACTTTCACATTCCATCAGTCTGCGATCCATATCTGTTACAGATTCCTTGACAGAAGCAATTTGTTCAGAATGCTTTTTAGGGATTTCACTAAGAATGTCCATCTGCTTACTACAGTCTTGTTTAATAGTATCTATTTTAGTCTCTAGTTTGTCCATTTTTATAGGTAGTTCTTGAATAATAGTTATTAATGTTTGCAGCTCCTTCTTTACCAAACTGTCCTGATGAGAGTTCGAGTTACTCATAATTGGATATCTTGAGGAAAAACTTCTTGACAGGAAAAAATAATAAAAACTTATGTTTTAGTACCAATTTTTGATAAATAATAAAGGACCTATAGTCACAAATATTCTGATATACTTTTGGATTAGTATTTCCAAAAATTAGATTAAATTTCCTGTCAGAATAAAAATGTTATAAGCAGAGCTAATGTTCAGTGCTGCCAGCAGTCTGGCATTTTGGCCACGCCCCTGAATGTCTTTATTTTTAATAGCACGTACATGCTCACCAGTTCTACAGCCTACTTTCCTAATTGTCTTCCTTGTATAAAAACTGTTACAGTTATAGCAGCTAGCCAAATAAACAAGACCTTCACTTTTACAACTAAATCTATCTTTTGCTGTTAGGGTGTAATTAATATTTGTAAAGAAATAATGATTAGTGGGGTGGAATGAATCTTCAGAATGTACAATTCTGGCAATGTAAATTGCCAGGTGGCCCACTACTTAAGCCATATTTGTCATCTTTTAAATGTTCTATCAGAAGAGTGGTGCATTAATAACTTGGGCAATACCAAGCACTTAATGGCTAGCTGGAAAGCTAGATAAAGCATAAAACATGAAACATTAATAATTTCTTTAACACCCTGAACTTTATATATATGTCAAAATAATAACTGCTACAGGAGACAAAATGCAGCACTAAGTTGTGTAACAGTGATGTATCTAAACTCTGTAACTGCACAGAATAATGTTATCAGAAAAGCACAAAGCTTGAAATAAAAGAGGAAGGAAGAGAAAAAGAACAGGTTATGGCTGAATAAAGAAGCATAGCTTTATGGCTGACAAATTTATTGGAAATTAACAGGTAAACACTGCAGATTAATTCATTAAACAAGAGACTTTGGCAACAACTCTTTGAACTTCATCAACATGAAAAGAAAGAGTGATTTTCAGCTAGGATGATAAAGATGAAGTCACAGCAGATATGATAAAGATGCTAGGTGAGATAGGGGAGAAATAGCTCCTGAGGGTGCTAATAGCAGTGTAGAGAGAAAGGCGTATCCCAGATGACTGGAGAATAAGCATACTCATGCCAGTGTACAAGAACAAAGGGGACATCCACAACTGTCGGCAGTATAGAGACACCAAACTCCTATCACATTGCATGAAAGTTCTGAAGAGGGTGATTGATAAACGGATATGCAGAGTAGTAGAATGTAAGATGGGATGGGAGATGAGCAGTTCAGATTCAGAACAGGATGCAGCACAATTGACCCAGTGTTTGCAGTGAGACAGATACTTGAGAAGAAGCTAGAGATTATGAGATAGTTCAACTGGGCATTTCTAGACTTAGAGAAAGCATATGACAAGGTCCCAAGAAAGCTGATCTGGACAGTACTGCAGTGGTTTGAAGTCCAGCATTATCGGTGCTGTACGTAATCATCAATCTCTTAACCTGCAACACATACTAAACACTATCATAACATCTCTAGTGATGAAAGGCGGGCCATCTTTAACCTGCAACAGAACAATGGTATTGTGCTTAAACCTGCAGACAAAGGAGGTGCCATAGTAGTACTTCAAGCTGAATGGTATAGACAGAACATTTTGGAAATGTAGAATGGTAAGAAGAAATACTCTGAAGTTACCCCAATGACCCTTAAAAACCTTATAGAGAAGGTCAAAATGCAACTGAATGATATGCTAATAGAAGGCTTATTTGATATAGAGCAGTTCAATTTCCTTAATATTACACATCCTACTGTTCTCTCTATATGTAGTTTCTCCAAAACTCACAAAGACATCCAGAATCCCCTGTTATGTCGCATAGTAGCAGGACAAGGTTGGATTACAGAGACCATGTCGTTACTTGTTGAGAAAGAACTTAAATCAGTGTTAGCTAAAATAACCACTGTTTTGCGAGACACAGATGACTTTTTAATCAAGTTGCACATAGCCATTAATTCCATCATGGATTCTTACAATCTTTTGCTAACCACTATGGATGTCAACAGCCTTTTTACCTCCATTCCAAATGACTATGGGATTGAGACTATAAGAATAATATTGACAAGTGAAACCACAGGAATACATACCAGCATGTTATGTATGCTATTGGAAATAATCCTAGAAAACAACCTTTTTGTTTATGGCCAGCTTATCTTTTGGCAATGTTGAGGGGTAGCCATGGGCACCCTCTGTGCAGATAGTTACTCAAACCTTGTCCTAGCAGAATGGGAAAGGGTCTATGTACTTAGCTCTACCAATCCTTCGTACAGACATGAGGTCTTTTATGGTCGATTTATGGATGACCTTTTTTTGTTATGGGATGGTGAAGAAGAACAGTTTATTTTGTTCCTTGACTACTTAAATCATACCACCACTTTCCTGAAATTCACAGGACAATGACCTCACTCATCTATTAATTTCTTGGATGTGACTGTTACTCTGAGAAAAGTAGGTTCTATTGATACAACTTTACATAGGAAAGACACATGGAGAAACCATTATCTCAAGCAAGAGTAGCATGCATCCTAGACATAGTACCAGGAACATCATGCGTAATGAAATCACATAGATTTCGAGACGGTGTATTCTAGAAGTAGTTATAAAGAAGGAAATACAGGACTTGCAAAAAAGATTGCAACTACGGGGATACACTGAAAAGGATACCTGCCCTGTTTTGAATGAACTATCTAGAAGAAAAAATCAAATTAGTACTTCAGATGATATTATGTTCAGAGAAAAGCACAACAATTATACCAATAGACTGAGATTGATGATTACATGCAGCACTGATAATGCACAGGTTAAAGATATCATACAAAAGTATTGGCCTATCCTGACTCAAGACCCTAAATTACAGGAAATTGTGGGAGACGAGCCCTGTTTTGGATACAAAAACAAATGGAATATTAAAAGACTTTTATGTACTAAAGATGGCATCCCAAAGCCACAGGCATCTGGACCTAAGGGGACTTTTTGATGTGGAAACTGCCTAGTTTGTGATTACATCGATAATAAGAATTCCTTTCTGCATCCTAATTCTGGCGTGAATATACTTTTAAGCATAAAGCTACTTGTACCACCACAAATGTGGTTTATCTAGCAACCTGCACATCATGTTCTGCCTTTTATGTTGGAAAAAACAACCAGGTATTTAAGAATTGAATCTTGAGACATCTACTAGATATAAGTGATAGAGATGAACATAACGCTCTAGCTTTACACATAATACTTTTTCCAACACATTCTTTTATTTTTGAAGTCATTGAGTTGATTTATTCGGGAGTAAAACAAGGAGATGTCACTAATAAAAATGAACTAAGTGAAGCCAGATGGATCATTAACTTATGGGCAGATCACCCTCCTGGTTTTAATGCGGTAATTCCCTTAAAGCCAGTATTGAAGGCAAGGATACCTATGATTGGTTGATTAGGGGGTGTACCCATTCAATAGCCATATGATTGGTGCTATTGTTATGAATGAAAAAAGGAGCTGTCTCTTTTTTTATGTTCCTATTTGCTATCAGATTTTTATTAATGAAAAATGGAGTTCCTGTTTAAATATGATCTGATGAAGGTTTACTGAAAGTGCTTATCGTGTTATAACTACAAGGGACTTTGTTTTAACAAGCTTTTTTGTCTTTTTACTATCTCCTAGAGAGATTGGTTTTAATTAAACACGAATAAAGTACAAGTATTTTATCTACGATACGTTGAACGGCTTTAGCTGTTTTTATTAAGGAAAATAGTACGTTTTAGCCGTGGTGATTTTGCTTGATATTTCTTGTTTGCTGACTTTACTCTGCTTGCTACACCATTAGCAGTGGGAGATATTTTATTAAAAAAAGTAAAATGTCATGGGCATTCAGAAGCCATATACTTGAAACACTGGTATGTCCTTAAGAGATCATTTGCATATATCTCATGAGCCTCTACAACAGGTGGTTTAAGGTATTACACACTCAAGACTCTTGCATAGCTGGATGCACATTTTACTGAATGGTTTACCTGTGTATGACTGTTTTATTCTTTGATTTGAATTTCATAACTATGGAAAACACTGTGTAATGCATGTGTCAATTCTGTCTAGTACTGCTATTTAGTTTTAGTGTAAGGACCCTTGATCTGGTGTTTGCATGCCCCGGTGATGCATGTCAGGCACATTTTTTTTCAGAAATAACTGGATTAGACTTTGCTTATAAACAAGGCTGTGATTACCACTTCATAACATTAAGAAGGAGAACATAACGACAGTGTATGAGTAGTTCAGGTTTTCCAGCCTTACAATTTTTACTAATGTGGTTAGTTTAAATGCTACTAAGTAATGAATTACATTCTATAAGATGTCAGGTCCAGTGAGAGAAACATATTGGGGAAAATAAGGTTTTGACTGATTAGAAATGGAGCAGGTTGCATCAGAAGAGAACACACAATGTGGTGCAAGAGTGATACAAAACGGGTACATATAAACGTTTTACCTGTTGTATGTGCAGATTTGTAACTTATTCTCATTCTTGTTTATGTCAGTGCAGACATTGTGCCAGTACAAGCAGAAGTTAAACGGCATCTGTTTTTTACACTTGTAAATTCTGAATATTTGTTTTATGCAATAGGGTGTTCAACCTGTAATTAATTTTACATAAGAAAACCAAAGAGGATGCCTAAGAATTGAATATATGAATATCAGAATGATATAAAAATGAAATACATTAACTGCAGTGTACAAATATAGTTAGCCTTGCTAGAATTATTAGAGATTTTGATATTATAGGTGAAATAGTTAGTGGTGGGGATACAGATTTAGAACTTCATAGCAGATACCTTTTTGACAAATTTTATTGGAAGTATGTAATCCCTGGTGTTATTTTTAAAACTAACTTCAAAAGTCATAAGAGAAAGAAAATGTTAAGATTAAAATTAGTTGGATTATTTGTTTTTCTAAAATAATGTGACTATCCCCGGGATTCATGAACCTTGCGCCAGGCGCCAGCATAGCGTCGGCGTTATAAAGCCAAATATGGCCACCGAGCGATTCAGGTATGAAGCAATACCACGTGCACTACCGGCGTGCGCTGGACCTGCGCCGCCCCCGGCGTAGGTATGCTAATCACACTGTGTGCGGTATTGCACCATGCAAATGAAGGCAAATAGCGATTCACGAAGTGGGGCATGCGTAGCGTAAGGGCACGGCAATGTAAACCGAAAAAAACGGTTTACATTTACCCAAACATGACCAAGGAGTAATGGAAGACTGTCAACGTCAGGTATCATACAGGTGCAATATGCCAAAGGCGAAAGGCACCGAGAATGTCCAAAGAAAACATGCACAAACTGTAAATAATGACAAAATGTCATGCGTAGAAACCACAGCAGAACCCCCGGATATGTGTACAGAAGGTGCAAAGCAATGAAATAATATGACAATGTCCTAAAAGAGCTGTATAATACACATCAGCTGTACAGCCACCACACACCATAGTATGTATGGAAAGCCCAACTCCAGCGCAAGGGTTGTCAAGGAGTGGTGGCAGTGTTCGGCGCCGTAACCATGTATTAGCAGTCAATGCCATTCAAATGAGGCAGATAATAGTGAATCGCAAAGCAGGCGCCGGTGTAAGGATGGAGCAAACGGCGCAGCGGTACTACACCGAGTGGCCTACACGAGATACATGTCAATCGCAGAGGGGTGTGCCACTGTAGGAGGAAGCATATTGGAGGCCAGCAAACCTGGGCTGTACAATGCACATCACAGCAGCAGGACCAGCGTGTGAGGAAATAGATACGCTGAGAGTACATAATGCGCGCACAGATGCATGTGCACGAGGATGACTATGTTCCCCAACACAGTCATGTGACGGCCTCCCCGTCAACAGCCACGGATATAGGAAGGTAATGCGGAGAATATGAGGAAATGCGGAAGCAGTGTAATTGGAGCCGTAATGAGCAATCAACACCAATCAATCCAGGAAGGGCAAACGGCGGCAGCCGACAACTCTGTATGCAGACTCCTGCATAACGGGAAAGGGGAGGCATATGAATGCAAAGATAGTAGGGTATGTAGTAGAAATGCAAAGAACAAAGAACCGAAATAGCACAGCCAAGTACAGAGGTAGCATAACTGCGACAGCAGATAAAATGCATCATATGCCATGTGCCTGCAGGATGCAGTAATGTAAGATGCAAAGCTAAGCCAATGCAGGCAACTGTAATGTAACACTAAAGGCAATACCGTTGCAGTTGCAACCATAAAACACCGAAAATAATCCATGGATACGGCTGCACAGACACACCCAATGACATCACCGGGTATACAGCACAACAGTCTAAAGTGTGAATGCACACAACACACAGCGCGATTTCCCAAACGCCGCACCGTAGGGTGTAAACACACGGGGAACTTTTAATATGTATATGGTGGGTGCCGCCATGGCTGTGATGCATAGGTATGTGGCAGAGACAGACGGAGTTGCGGAGGACGGTGCCGACAACTACCGTGGGCCTAAAAGGAGAAGGGGGGTGTTCAGACCAAGGGTGACCTACCAGGGGCTGCAAGACCTGGAGATAGTAGAGCTACAGGGTGGACAGGGACACGTTACAGCAAATAGTGGAGCTGTGCCGCCACGCCTGAGAACAAGAGACAACAGAGGGGAGCCCATCCCAGTGGACACAAAGGTATGTGTGAGCTTGCGAATACTGGCTACAGGTACCTTTCAAAGGCCAACCGGGGATATAATGGGTATCTCACAGGCATCATCATCTAGGGTACTACACCAGTTCCTGGATGCCATGTTACGACATGCCCATGAGTATATACACTTCCCCAGATCTCAGGAGGAGTTGGCTAGCAATATGCGCCGCTTCCACCGTGTGGCACAATACACGGAGGTACTGGGTGCGATCGACTGTATGCACATAGAAATCAAGTCACCGCCCGGGGAGCAGGGTACACGCTACATAAACCGCAAGGGATACCCCTCCATCAATTGCCAGGTCGTGTGCAATGCGCAGGGCATTATCATGGATGTGTGTGCTGGCAGCCCTGGAAGCTTCCACGACTCCCATATCTGGCATGCCTCACAGCTGTATCAGGTATTCGCCAGGGGGGACATCACACAAGGTCACCTTGTGGGGGATGCTGGCTATGCACTGGAGCTGTGGCTGATGACAACCATCAGAAATGCACACACACACATGCAAGAACGCCATAATGAGGCACACGCACAAACCAGAATAATCATAGAGCGTGTGTTTGGGATTTTGAAATCACGGTTCCGGTGCTTGGATACATCCGGTGGAGCCTTGCAGTACTCTCCAGGCAGATGTGCCCACATATTCATAGTATGTTGTATGCTACACAATATGATTCTGCGGAAACAGCTGCTGCAGGGACATAATGGTGTAGGGTCACCAAGCCCGCCACAACTGCCAAGGCAAGCACAGGCACAGGGCGTTCAGCACCATGAACACGCTGTGCCAGCCCCAGTAGGTAGACGGAGGCGTACCCAATATGCCTACGCCCTGGCAAAGAGGGAACGCACAGCACATACATTGACAGTGTAGACCCCATGGACTGACACCTCCTTACCTGCACACACAGTGAAATGGACGCCACACAAACATGTCCGCCCGTAATGTGTACCATATGGCCGGACCTATGTGTGACTCCAACAAAGGCACCGCCCAAACACTGCACACCCACTAGCCAGCAGAGCATGGAACGCCAACACCTCACCGCACGCCTGTTCTACAGCACACGGCGTAGCCGTATGCAGCCAATATCGCCGCAAGTCGACCACATATGTACTTATGTGCATACACAGATACGGAAATAGATATCAGTACACATGTAGAAATATATGTACGCATACACAGATATAAAGTACAACAGGGTAATATGGAACCCAGGGATGCAAGTTCACAGATAAGTAAGACGCGAAATCTCCACATAGTAAACATAGTGACCGACAACCCGATCATCCGGGAGGGTGGGCAGAGCAGGTAACGCCAGCCATGGAAATGTCAACCTGCATCAATACATATCCGCGTGTCGGGATGATCACCAGTCCACGGTACAGTAACGGATATGTGTGTCATATCCATAGGATATGAGTGCGGAGATACACGCCGCCGCGGCGTCAACGTGGGTAATGTGTTCAACCGTCGGTCGCGGCGGCAAGCATACCAGTGAAGTGTATGCGTCATTATGAGGAACGTACCTCATTTGGGGTGTAAAACAGTTCATGTTCCTCGCAGTTCCTCAAAGTTCCACATTGAAAATGTCTGTCAAACATCCATTGTTAGGAATGTATTTAAATGACATCCTGGTAAATAGATATTAATCATAGTAATTCATTAAAGGTTCTTCACTGTAAGTAAATCAGCATATTTTAATCATCCTATGACCTACTTAGCTGAAGGTGTTACTATGCCATTACTATGTGTTCCACATTATGCCCATTTGTTCCACATTACTAATGTGTGTGTTCCTCATTTTGGAAATAGAAGGTTGAGAGCCATGGCGGCAATATGTGTATGTGTGAGGTGAGGTTGTCGTGTGTTCCGCTGTGTGCGTGTAATGTGTGTGCCACTGTAAAATGTGTATGTAGATGACATGTCACAGGCGGAGTGTAATAACATGCGTAGGCATACAGTACAGGAACCATAGGCGTATGTACAGCAGTACCCACAAAGTAGTACTGACATCTCCTCAGTGGCTATGCATGTGGCGACGTAAAACGATGCAAAGTGGAAATGTCCCAGAATGTACCACAGGGCCATAGCCAACAGGAGATGCAAAGGACGCATGTACAAACCATGACAGTATGTACGGCGGCCATAAGGTAGACTCAACACGATACGTCGGCAACGTTACACAGCATCAGGCATGTACGGCGAAAATACGAATGTGCTATCCCGGCACCGATCGTGAACACTTACGGTCCCGTAAATACCGCTGTGTGTTCCACGACCGTTAAGTAAGCAAGCAGCACATGAATAGGAGGCTACCGGTAGCATACAGGCCGTCCCAAGTATAGGACCACAATCACCGTAACTATCAGTGACAAAATGCCAATGGATAGTAGGCACGGACGAACATCCGCAGACATATAACCGATGTGAAGGAGGAATACATGCAGGAAGCACACATGCAGGCGATACCGACACCACACGACATCAACAAAACAAACATTCCCAGAACAACAGACAGGTAACCTGCAGCTCCCAAGCAGGGATGGAGCACACACACAAGCATATCTTGTATGTATAAATGCAAGACCCACACCCGTGCCGTCACCCACAACCGCAGATATACCCCATCGCACATATCAAAGGGATAACAGCTAAAACCGTAGCAAAAACATACAGGCAGTCAATGACAGCGGCATACCCACAACAAGCCGCATGGGAAACACTAGCAGCAGCTGATGCATCCTTGCATCCGTTGTGTACAGGAATATAACAGCTATGTTACACATCTGAATGCACAACGCCATCGACAGACGCCGCCAGGACACGGAGACCCACATGTCGAACAGAATACCATACCCAACACACACAATCCACGGCTAACACCACAGCGAAATGTACCTGACACCACACATAGCGGATGCAGTCACACAAACATGATACAATACATACCATCCTCACGGAGGTATTGCAAATAACCAACGGCCACACGAGGAATGAACCATGGCCCAGTGCCGACGCGTAACGTACGAATGGAGGGGGATCACCGGTGATATGCGCATAAGTACACACCGAGGAACAGCTATTGGCGTGATGAACCCACATGCCTCAGGTGACGACGAATATAAGGAAGACTCCTGGATATTCAAACCGTATGTTCATACCGAACAAATACCGAATACAAAAGAAGGAGTAGCAAGCAAGTACTGACGAATACAGAACCAAAGGCCGGAAAGGTATGTCGAACCCACGAGATGTACTGTTGTGTAACGTATGACGAATCTGTACAGTATGTGAACGGTGTGTGTAGGTAAAGATACCTGTCCATCAGGCAGAGAGTGGTGAAAGTTGGTTATGTAATGCTAAGCCGCGCAGCGTACCAACGACTGTGGACAACGTGTGCACAGCAGTGGGACAACATGTACACACCCGGGATAACCCCAGGTTAGGCTTGCCACCTTTTCAAATGGCCAAAGTGGGACATTTTTGGGACACATATCAGATTTTACAGGTGGACACATACCCATGGTCAGTACAAAGGGTAGAACTTTACTCTTTTGCCTAAATAAAAGTGTAGTCTTGTAGCAGTTTAGTTGCGTATTGTGTGTCTTGTAACATTTAGGAATTTACATACATAAATAACTATGTTATGCAACTCTTACATAACAAATGGGACATAACTATGTCCTACAATCTCAGGACATTTGCCATTTGTAATATGTTTTGTCAGGACACAACTGCCCAAAGAGGGACTGTCCCTTGCAAAGTGGGACAGGTGGTAACCCTACCCCAGGTCTGCCATAGGGATTTCAAACACAGAACAATGCCACCACCCGCTGATGCTGGCAGTGGATATCCAACAATGAAGTGCCACAGCAGGGGATAGGACATGTATGTATAGTGTCACAGCACACATGTGCATGGGCATACACCGTCGATGTCATCACGGAATGTGCGCACGACGTGCACGTATCCCACGCAGTAGGGGTGACTATGTCAATTATGTGTAATGCAAAGCTGTCATGATGGATATGTTCA
This sequence comes from Protopterus annectens, assembly GCF_019279795.1. Lineage (NCBI taxonomy): Eukaryota > Metazoa > Chordata > Ceratodontiformes > Protopteridae > Protopterus > Protopterus annectens. The sequence goes on from NC_056735.1 coordinate 1,535,672,227, forward strand.
GAAGTCATAGACAGTATCACAGGCATAGCATGCATGAAGGAGGGATGGCCTAATGTTATGTACATAAACAAGATATGTATGGCCTGCACATATGGGACAATGTAGTAGCAGAATAGGTACCGAAATGGAGGAACAGCAAGTAACCATGTCCAAGCGTTCGTAGCAGGTGCAATGTGTGTCACAATGAGGTCCAGCAGGGCTGTGTGTAAACACATGTGCAATGTACACAGTAGTGACACCCCATGGTAGTATCCACTGAGCGGCAGAGGTGGATGTCAACTGTATGTCTATACAGTGCGTCCGCTGTGGTGGTACCATGGGTCTGTGTCACCCTACCAGCAAGGGAGCTATCACATGACTAGTGACACAGTGTGCCCCTGTGGGATGTGCACAGGACCTATGTCCCACAGCACGGTGTGTGTCCAGTCTGTGGATGTCACACAGACGCCCGGGCGAGCAATGTGGCATGTGTGCACACATGCAGGAATGCTCCTCCCACCCTGCCCACTGCAAGCGCCATGTAGGAGTACTACATGCATCAGTACTGCGGAGAACATGGCCCATGGCAGAGTAGATTACACCCCTGTGTTAGTGGCATGCAGGTGAGTACAGATGTGTTACATGACTGTCATTTGCATATGTAAACTGTCTGAGCCGGGTAGAGATCACAGCATGACCATACTGAGACATGTAACGTTGTATCCATTGTGTAAGGTACACCACACATGTGTTATTGTAACACGGCCAGCGTGTACATGTGTGTATGGCACAGGTACAAGGGCACCCAAGGTATCAGCTAGACATACGGTCCAGAAATGCGTGGTCCTGCACATGTGTACCCACGCCATGGTGGAATATGGCAACCACAGCACCATGTGGGGCATGTGTGTGTACATCAACCATGTACAACGTGATATGCCTGTATAGGGACAGTATCCATGTGATACACACCGCATGACTGTCAGTATGCAAAGGTGATGTGTATGCACTATGTGTGATGTAACTGATGCAATGATATCCACATGATATATCTGCCACACTGACACCTGTATGGTTGTTAGCAATATGAGTAGGATGAGCTAGAATGCTGCCAGGTATGTAGATGTGGTATATGTAGGCATGGACAATACTGTGTGACAGCAGGTAGTGTCGTATGCAAATACTGAGCATGAGGGCCACATGTCTGAGGACTGTGCAATGTCACACGTCCCTGACTTGTTGTAGTTAGCATGATATGCCTGCACCACTGTGTGACCTGTACAGGAGGCACATGGCGTAACATCCCGAGACATAGGGTACGATGTGATGCTGGATGTGTACAATGGCAATAGCATAAAGTGGAATGGCGCTGAAGGGCAAAGACCGGATCATGTCTGATGTGATACCCTCTGTACCATCCCAACCACCCATGCAATAGTATGACAGGTGTCCAGCATGGGATGTGGTGTGCTGTGGCGCACATAAGCCCAACAAGGGTGCCAGTAAAGGCATGCAGGTAGTCAATGAGTGTGTGAAGCATGTATGTCAAGATGTGGCCCAGTGCCATACTGAATGGCCCAGTCATGGGTGTACAAATGCAGCCCCATACGTGCAATGCCATACCACACATGTGTAGTGTGATAGATGTGGTAGTGTGGTGGTCAGGGTACACAACGTACATGAATGGGCTAGCAGTCAATGCAGTGTGCTGCTGCAGAGACATGTAACAGCCAGGTTGGCGGGATACAACAACTACGGCGATTGGAGGTGACATTGGGACTGTGTTCCTGGACATAACATGTGCATGGCAGTACTATGTATGTGTCCACAGGGTTAATACAATGTCCAGCCAAGGATTGGAACCCTGTAGTGAGTGAGAGTGTGTATTGTTGGTAGGTACCCCATTGGCAGGCACGATGCCAGCAACATCTGTGTTGGCAATGCCTGCATGACTGTGGTATGCTGCATTGAATGTGGATGTAGTCAAACAGCAGAGACATACCACCACACTGCGTGAGGGCCCACACTGCAATGTCTGGCAGTCATGTGTAGGTAGCTAGCTGTGGAGTATGTCATGCACCATGAGGACACACCATGACTGTCAAGTGACACGCCACACACAGGTGAACATAACTACCGTGCAACAGCCTGCACATGTGCCCATACAGCATGTGTGCATGGAACAGGAATACCACTGTGGCATCTGTGAAAAGGCCAGTACCACCATGTCTCTGTGTGGAATAGCATGGTCCCTACCAGTGTGTAAATGTAGCAGAAGTGCACTGTGATCAGTGTTGGCATAGGCACGTAGACTGTCCATCGTACGGGGTGCCATGCCATCAACTACCTCTGTCAGTGGATGTCAGTAATACCGGCTGTAGAGTGTATGTACCATGCATGCTGCTATGGTTGTGTGTTTAGGGTGTGGCTAGCAGGGATGAGAAGCATGGATGTTCAGCAAACAGAGGGGGGATGTGTGTAGGCCTAGCACACAGACACATGGAGGTTTGGTGCATGCCGAGGGTAGTGTAGGTATGGTATGTGTCGTGTAATGTGTCACCCAGCTATGCGTACTGCATGGCCAAGCATGTGTGGGTACATGGGAGTCCATACTAGGGAAGGGTGTGTTGCTGTCAATACATAGCAGTAGCAACTGTCCTAGGTGCAATGTACAGTATGCCAACCCAACCAGCATGTAACCTGTGGTGTACAGTGTATTCACTGTCGCGTGTCACAATGTGCGTAGCGGTCACGAACATGGGTATCTGAACATGGATCACCTATGATGCAATGTGTCTTGGGAATATACAGTATGTGTGTAAATCACTGTGTGGTGTGGGAGCCACCCACCCGTGTGTGTTGCAGTCCAGGTATGTGCCTGGGAGGTATGATCTGTGTACAATCTGGACTGGCAGGTGTGCCGTGTAGGGCATGGAGGCAGGTCCCAGGCACTGCAGATAAATGACATGTGTGCTGTACTGTGTGTGCAGTGCTTGTGTACAGCACAGTGGAGGGTGTAAGCATTGTCACACATCACTGCATGCTGTGCCTACCTGTGACAGCCCTGCGAGGAGACAGACATGTGACACCGCTGCACAGGCAGCATAGCATGTGAAGATGTACATGTGGGCTGCACACCTTAGGCAAATGTCCACAGGTCATGTGTGCCATGGTAGTGTGGTTGAACACGACTATCAGACTGGACAAACACCACATGCCTGCATAACTACAGTATGACCATAGTCAACAGTCCCAGTGACAGAGTAGGCCAATGTACACTATCCCTGCGTGCAGACCACTGGCTACTGGACACCTGGCTAGACACACACCTGGAGGGTTAATTCACCATTGAGCCATCACATGTCCCAGTCCATGTGGGCCATACAATGTCATCACAGGGTGGTCACAATAGCAGGTGGCAAGGCAGACACGGTGTACCAGGTGATGTGTCATGTGTGCATATGTCGACTAGCACAGCCGTTCACATGTCTGCAACATACTGGTGCACGATGTATACTGTTACATGATGTATGGAACTGCACTGTCACCCACTACAGGGCTATCTGACACAGGTGTGTTGTGACTGGTGTAACCCATGTTTGCACAGGATACACACTGCTGTTGTAGGCAGCCATGCTGGTGGCTACCAGTGATATATGCAGTGGTCATACAGACATACCGTACACAGTGTTCATGCAGGAATGTCCATTGTCGTGGACGATGTGCTGCTATGTGAATGTAGGTGTGTGTTGTGAATGTTACACATCCAGAAGACACCATCTGGTGCAGTCATGGTTGTCAACACCAGTACACACATCCACAGCAGTCAGAACCCAGTCCTGACAATGTGTGTTAGTCACCCTTGTACTGTGTGACATATGTGCACATGGCGGAACACCTCCCACTGTCATCTAAGCTGGCAACATGATGGCTGGAATGTGCTGTAGAAATGTACAATGCTGGTAGCCCAATGAAGTACCTGGAATCAGACACAGTACGCTATGTCAGCCATGTAAACCATGCACAACAATGACCGCCCAACAGACACAAACAATGCATTGACACACGGAACATGTGCACATGACAACCCCTAATGAGGTATGTTGCACATATTGATGTACAATTGTCATCTATGGCCATAGCATGGATGCAGACACACATACTCCACAGGTAGTACCATGTGATGTAGGTAGGGGGCATTGCTCGTGTACATGTCACAGTAGCTGTACACACACATGTCCTGCATAGCCGTCATGTAGGGGTAGCTGTGGTATGTGACTACTGGACATGCCCATACAAATGACCATGTCCCACAGGAGATGTGTTATGTGTGTACCACATGTGTCGTGCTGACAACAAGCTGTGATGTACGGCTGCCGGTGTACCTGTGTGACATTGTCTGTGATGGGTGCAAAGGCATATAGTATCGTATTGCATGCACACAAGCCCCACATAGGTCCATAGCCTGAACATACAATACAAGGAGTGTGTGGGATGATAGCAACCCACAGGAGGAGATGGGTATGGCCGGCAGGCCACACCCACATGTGTGTGTACGGTGTTCACGTCCACCACACATGAGCATCTGAGAGGCTAGTGTTACAGCTGTACAGGGTTGCATGCATATATGTTCTGCAACATCCCTGTGTGTCCCACCGCTGGCCCGTGGACCGATGGACACCAACCAAATGTGCAGATATGACATGTGCACAGCACATCACAGATGCCTACTGTAGAACAGGCTTACCGTGTAGACATGTGCACAGTAGGTCTGTGCCAGCTGCAGTCAAACATGTAATGTGCGAACCACACCAATAGTCCAGGCCATGCCACAGATGGGCGTGTATGCATCTGTGTATGTATGGCTGTGAATGTCTCTGGCAAAGCAATATAGCTGTGTCACCGTTGTGAACAACAATATGAATGTGTCATATGTGTGAGGGGTGCGTCATACGCATATGGTCTGATCGACGATACCATCAGTGACCCTGCTATGTGAACATCCCTGTCCCCATACATGGATACCTATGCTGTGCCCAACACCACATTCACAGAGGGAGGGATGGCGGTGTGTAGTGCAGCAGCAGACATGGGGTGGCAGCAGGCACTGGATGTATACATATGTGGTACCCACATCAGTGCAGGCAACCATCCATGTGCGGGATGGCGGTGTGTGTCCACATACAGCACTGTGTTGATCAATATCCCAGCACATAGCACCTGCCAGGGTTACAGTGTATGCATGGATGTGTGATACCTGCATGCACCAGACACACCCTCAGCAAGCAGCGTGCAGCATACCTCGCTTGAGGCCAGTGTCCACACCATGGCGATAGACATGTTGAATGTCCATATACACATAGCACTGACATATGGAATGGACAGCCACCCTGCCAATATCGTAAACCCCCAGGTGGATCACAACCCAGTGCCATGTATGTGGCATACCTGCCATACCATGCAGACCTGCCCAGCGAGGCTGCATGAGCTATCACTGATCCTACATGGTGCAATGCACAAAAGGCACTCTCACTATCAACCATACACAGCAGTAATGTGGCGGTGATGCACCCTGTGGTGTCACAGGTGCTGTGTGATGCTTTGGACAATGTGTGTGTACATGCTATGCATGGCCTGGCCTGGTTACACATTGCCCTATGTCTATCACATGTGCAACACAGGTGAGCTGTGGCAAGTTGTCCAACACCCGTACAGTGCTGTGTGGATGTACATGGCACGACACATGCATGCAGGTGTCCATGTGTATGTGTACAGTGCCGCTGCTGGCGGTCACAATGGCTACCGTCGGGATGTGTACTGTCATATACACAGCGTCCAGGTGAACAGCACCACCGGCGTCACATGGGGACCTATGCCAGTGATATGGACACAGGTGCAGCCAGGTACACATGTCCACAGCTGGCTAACATCTACATGGTGCGTGTACAGTGTGATGGGGTGGCAAACAGATATGATGTGACACACACTGCTCAATGGTGTGAAGCCAACACATCGGCTGTGTCACTGCCACGATGCCTTTCACAGATTACTGTGCAGATGTCGTACTTGTCATAGCAATGTATCTCCAACAGTATGCCAGCACAGCAGTGTAAATGTGACCTGCCACCATCATTATGTCTTACAGATAATGCCACGATCCGGCTTCCTGCATTCAGTCGACAGGAGGAGGAGGTGATCATACCATACCTCCATAGTAATCATAACATGTTATTCAGTCATGTGCCACAGCAGGCACAGGAGCGACAGGAGATGTGGGAGGAGATGTGCAGGAGGGTGAACAGCCTGGGCGGATACAACCGCACTTATCAGCAGATCCGCGGGCACTGCACAGACCTGATCCGGCATGCAAGACAGCGTGCGCTGCAATCGCCAGACAACAACGTGGGACAGGTGGTGGGCCACCAACCCAGCCCCACTCACAGCCACGGAGGAGCTCCTGGCCAGTCTGGGGACACCACGGAACAACACGCAGAAACCCATGTGTCCATCGTGGAGGTGGGTGTCTCCCGAACTATGAGCTTGGAGCTGCTTGGTAAGTCAGGGTTGCATGTTTGTATGAGAAGTGGCGTGGGGTGGGTGTCATAGTACAACACATAATATAGCCATACATGCCAGGTATATGGCCACACAAGGCATACTACAGTATGCTATGTTGTGTTAGCAGACATGTGCATAGTACATGCTAACTCACAGAGCATGATGTGACATGCACACTGCTGACTGTGGCGATTGTAATGGATAATGTGTATACCTTTGTGTCATCCCTTTACAGGTACGTCTGGCGTGTCGCAAACACAAGGGTCTGTTGCAGGTAAGTCTGTTGCTAGTCAAAGGCATGATATGGTGTATTGATATTCCCCATGTGTCCAGGCATGACATGCACACCTGTGTGTGCCCCAGTCACGGTATACAGGTTGCACCACCGACACACACACCACCCATGTACAGTAGATACAACCGTTAGCGTAGAGTGGCATGACACCACACGGCCTATTGGTGTGTCATGTGCATTCAGCTATGCATACAATGGTGTAGGTGTTCCACAATGGCTGCATAGCAGATACCTTTTTGACAAATTTTATTGGAAGTATGTAATCCCTGGTGTTATTTTTAAAACTAACTTCAAAAGTCATAAGAGAAAGAAAATGTTAAGATTAAAATTAGTTGGATTATTTGTTTTTCTAAAATAATGTGACTATCCCCGGGATTCATGAACCTTGCGCCAGGCGCCAGCATAGCGTCGGCGTTATAAAGCCAAATATGGCCACCGAGCGATTCAGGTATGAAGCAATACCACGTGCACTACCGGGCGCTGGACCTCGCCGCCCGGCGAGGTATGCTAATCACACTGTGTGCGGTATTGCACCATGCAAATGAAGGCAAATAGCGATTCACGAAGTGGGGCATGCGTAAGACGCGGCAATGTAAACCAAAAAAGCGGTTTACATTTACCCAAACATGACCAAGGAGTAATGGAAGACTGTCAACGTCAGGTATCATACAGGTGCAATATGCCAAAGGCGAAAGGCACCGAGAATGTCCAAAGAAAACATGCACAAACTGTAAATAATGACAAAAATGTCATATGCGAGAAACCACAGCAGAACCCCGGATATGTGTACAGAAGGTGCAAAGCAATGAAATAATATGACAATGTCCTAAAAGAGCTGTATAATACACATCAGCTGTACAGCCACCACACACCATAGTATGTATGGAAAGCCCAACTCCAGCGCAAGGGTTGTCAAGGAGTGGTGGCAGTGTTCGGCGCCGTAACCATGTATTAGCAGTCAATGCCATTCAAATGAGGCAGATAATAGTGAATCGCAAAGCAGGCGCCGGTGTAAGGATGGAGCAAACGGCGCAGCGGTACTACACCGAGGAGTGGCCTACACGAGATACATGTCAATCGCAGAGGGGTGTGCCACTGTAGGAGGAAGCATATTGGAGGCCAGCAAACCTGGGCTGTACAATGCACATCACAGCAGCAGGACCAGCGTGTGAGGAAATAGATGCGCTGAGAGTACATAATGCGCGCACAGATGCATGTGCACGAGGATGACTATGTTCCCCAACACAGTCATGTGACGGCCTCCCCGTCAACAGCCACGGATATAGGAAGGTAATGCGGAGAATATGAGGAAATGCGGAAGCAGTGTAATTGGAGCCGTAATGAGCAATCAACACCAATCAATCCAGGAAGGGCAAAGCGGCAGCCGACAACTCTGTATGCAGACTCCTGCATAATCGCAAAGGGGAGGCATATGAATGCAAAGATAGTAGGGTATGTAGTAGAAATGCAAAGAACAAAGAACCGAAATAGCACAGCCAAGTACAGAGGTAGCATAACTGCGACAGCAGATAAAATGCATCATATGCCATGTGCCTGCAGGATGCAGTAATGTAAGATGCAAAGCTAAGCCAATGCAGGCAACTGTAATGTAACACTAAAGGCAATACCGTTGCAGTTGCAACCATAAAACACCGAAAATAATCCATGGATACGGCTGCACAGACACACCCAATGACATCACCGGGTATACAGCACAACAGTCTAAAGTGTGAATGCACACAACACACAGCGCGATTTCCCAAACGCCGCACCGTAGGGTGTAAACACACGGGAACTTTTAATATGTATATGGTGGGTGCCGCCATGGCCGTGATGCATAGGTATGTGGCAGAGACAGACGGAGTTGCGGAGGACGGTGCCGACAACTACCGTAGGCCTAACAGGAGAAGGAGAGTGTTCAGACCAAGGGTGACCTACCAGGGGCTGCAAGACCTGGAGATAGTAGAGCGCTACAGGGTGGACAGGGACACGTTACAGCAAATAGTGGAGCTGTGCCGGCCCACTGAGAACAAGAGACAACAGAGGGAGCCCATCCCAGTGGACACAAGGTATGTGTGAGCTTGCGAATACTGGCTACAGGTACCTTTCAAAGGCCAACCGGGGATATAATGGGTATCTCACAGGCATCATCATCTAGGGTACTACACCAGTTCCTGGATGCCATGTTACATGCCCATGAGTTTATACACTTCCCCAGAACACAGGAGGAGTTGGCTAGCAATATGCGCCGCTTCCACCGTGTGGCACAATACACGGAGGTACTGGGTGCGATCGACTGTATGCACATAGAAATCAAGTCACCTCCCGGGGAGCAGGGTACCGCTACATAAACCGCAAGGGATACCCCTCCATCAATTGCCAGGTCGTGTGCAATGCGCAGGGCATTATCATGGATGTGTGTGCTGGCAGCCCTGGAAGCTTCCACGACTCCCATATCTGGCATGCCTCACAGCTGTATCAGGTATGCGCCAGGGGACATCACACAAGGTCACCTTGTGGGGATGCTGGCTATGCACTGGAGCCGTGGCTGATGACAACCATCAGAAATGCACACACACACATGCAAGAGCGCCATAATGAGGCACACGCACAAACCAGAATAATCATAGGCGTGTGTTTGGGATTTTGAAATCACGGTTCGGTGCTTGGATACATCCGGTGGAGCCTTGCAGTACTCTCCAGGCAGATGTGCCCACATATTCATAGTATGTTGTATGCTACACAATATGATTCTGCGGAAACAGCTGCTGCAGGGACATAATGGTGTAGGGTCACCAAGCCCGCCACAACTGCCAAGGCAAGCACAGGCACAGGGCGTTCAGCACCATGAACACGCTGTGCCAGCCCCAGTAGGTAGACGGAGGCGTACCCAATATGCCTACGCCCTGGCAAAGAGGGAACGCACAGCACATACATTGACAGTGTAGACCCCATGGACTGACACCTCCTTACCTGCACACACAGTGAAATGGACGCCACACAAACATGTCCGCCCGTAATGTGTACCATATGGCCGGACCTATGTGTGACTCCAACAAAGGCACACCAAACACTGCACACCCACTAGCCAGCAGAGCATGGAACGCCAACACCTCACCGCACGCCTGTTCTACAGCACACGGCGTAGCCGTATGCAGCCAATATCGCCGCAAGTCGACCACATATGTACTTATGTGCATACACAGATACGGAAATAGATATCAGTACACATGTAGAAATATATGCATACACAGATATAAAGTACAACAGGGTAATATGGAACCCAGGGATGCAAGTTCACAGATAAGTAAGACGCGAAATCTCCACATAGTAAACATAGTGACCGACAACCCGATCATCCGGGAGGGTGGGCAGAGCAGGTAACGCCAGCCATGGAAATGTCAACCTGCATCAATACATATCCGCGTGTCGGGATGATCACCAGTCCACGGTACAGTAACGGGATATGTGCGTGTCATATCCATAGGATATGAGTGAGATACGCCGCCGCGGCGGCGCGCGATAACGTGGGTAATGTGTTCAACCGTCGGTGCGGCGGCAAGCATACCAGTGAAGTGTACGTCATTATGAGGAACGTACCTCATTTGGGGTGTAAAACAGTTCATGTTCCTCGCAGTTCCTCAAAGTTCCACATTGAAAATGTCTGTCAAACATCCATTGTTAGGAATGTATTTAAATGACATCCTGGTAAATAGATATTAATCATAGTAATTCATTAAAGGTTCTTCACTGTAAGTAAATCAGCATATTTTAATCATCCTATGACCTACTTAGCTGAAGGTGTTACTATGCCATTACTATGTGTTCCACATTATGCCCATTTGTTCCACATTACTAATGTGTGTGTTCCTCATTTTGGAAATAGAAGGTTGAGAGCCATGGCGGCAATATGTGTATGTGTGAGGTGAGGTTGTCGTGTGTTCCGCTGTGTGCGTGTAATGTGTGTGCCACTGTAAAATGTGTATGTAGATGACATGTCACAGGCGGAGTGTAATAACATGCGTAGGCATACAGTACAGGAACCATAGGCGTATGTACAGCAGTACCCACAAAGTAGTACTGACATCTCCTCAGTGGCTATGCATGTGGCGACGTAAAACGATGCAAAGTGGAAATGTCCCAGAATGTACCACAGGGCCATAGCCAACAGGAGATGCAAAGGACGCATGTACAAACCATGACAGTATGTACGGCCATAAGGTAGACTCAACACGATCGTCGACGCGTTACACAGCATCAGGCATGTACGGCGAAAATACGAATGTGCTATCCCGGCACCGATCGTGAACACTTACGGTCCCGTAAATACCGCTGTGTGTTCCACGACCGTTAAGTAAGCAAGCAGCACATGAATAGGAGGCTACCGGTAGCATACAGGCCGTCCCAAGTATAGGACCACAATCACCGTAACTATCAGTGACAAAATGCCAATGGATAGTAGGCACGGACGAACATCCGCAGACATATAACCGATGTGAAGGAGGAATACATGCAGGAAGCACACATGCAGGCGATACCGACACCACACGACATCAACAAAACAAACATTCCCAGAACAACAGACAGGTAACCTGCAGCTCCCCAAGCAGGGATGGAGCACACACAAGCATATCTTGTATGTATAAATGCAAGACCCACACCCGTGCCGTCACCCACAACCGCAGATATACCCCATCGCACATATCAAAGGGATAACAGCTAAAACCGTAGCAAAAACATACAGGCAGTCAATGACAGCGGCATACCCACAACAAGCCGCATGGGAAACACTAGCAGCAGCTGATGCATCCTTGCATCCGTTGTGTACAGGAATATAACAGCTATGTTACACATCTGAATGCACAACGCCATCGACAGACGCCGCCAGGACACGGAGACCCACATGTCGAACAGAATACCATACCCAACACACACAATCCACGGCTAACACCACAGCGAAATGTACCTGACACCACACATAGCGGATGCAGTCACACAAACATGATACAATACATACCATCCTCACGAAGGTATTGCAAATAACCAACGGCCACACGAGGAATGAACCATGGCCCAGTGCCGACGCGTAACGTACGAATGGAGGGGGATCACCGGTGATATGCGCATAAGTACACACCGAGGAACAGCTATTGGCGTGATGAACCCACATGCCTCAGGTGACGGCGAATATAAGGAAGACAGCCTGGATATCCAAACCGTATGTTCATACCGAACAAATACCGAATACAAAGAAGGAGTAGCAAGCAAGTACTGACGAATACAGGACCAAAGGCCGGAAAGGTATGTCGAACCCACGAGATGTACTGTTGTGTAACGCATGATCGTATGGCGAATCTGTACAGTATGTGAGCGGTGTGTGTAGGTAAAGATACCTGTCCATCAGGCAGAGAGTGGTGAAAGTTGGTTATGTAATGCTAAGCCGCAGCGTACCAACGACTGTGGACAACGTGTGCACAGCAGTGGGACAACATGTACACACCCGGGATAACCCCAGGTTAGGCTTGCCACCTTTTCAAATGGCCAAAGTGGGACATTTTTGGGACACATATCAGATTTTACAGGTGGACACATACCCATGGTCAGTACAAAGGGTAGAACTTTACTCTTTTGCCTAAATAAAAGTGTAGTCTTGTAGCAGTTTAGTTGCGTATTGTGTGTCTTGTAACATTTAGGAATTTACATACATAAATAACTATGTTATGCAACTCTTACATAACAAATGGGACATAACTATGTCCTACAATCTCAGGACATTTGCCATTTGTAATATGTTTTGTCAGGACACAACTGCCCAAAGAGGGACTGTCCCTTGCAAAGTGGGACAGGTGGTAACCCTACCCCAGGTCTGCCATAGGGATTTCAAACACAGAACAATGCCACCACCCACGCTGATGCTGGCAGTGGATATCCAACAATGAAGTGCCACAGCAGGGGATAGGACATGTATGTATAGTGTCACAGCACACATGTGCATGGGCATACACCGTCGATGTCATACGGAATGTGCTTGACGTGCACGTATCCCACGCAGTAGGGGTGACTATGTCAATTATGTGTAATGCAAAGCTGTCATGATGGATATGTTCAGAAGTCATAGACAGTATCACAGGCATAGCATGCATGAAGGAGGGATGGCCTAATGTTATGTACATAAACAAGATATGTATGGCCTGCACATATGGGACAATGTAGTAGCAGAATAGGTACCCGAAATGGAGGGAACAGCAAGTAACCATGTCCAAACGTTCCGTAGCAGGTGCAATGTGTGTCACAATGAGGTCCAGCAGGGCTGTGTGTAAACACATGTGCAATGTACACAGTAGTGACACCCCCCCCCATGGTAGTATCCACTGAACGGCAGAGGTGGATGTCAACTGTATGTCTATACAGTACGTCCGCTGTGGTGGTACCATGGGTCTGTGTCACCCTACCAGCAAGGGAGCTATCACATGACTAGTGACACAGTGTGCCCCTGTGGGATGTGCACAGGACCTATGTCCCACAGCACGGTGTGTGTCCAGTCTGTGGATGTCACACAGACGCCCGGGCCGAGCAATGTGGCATGTGTGCACACATGCAGGAATGCTCCTCCCACCCTGCCCACTGCAAACGCCATGTAGGAGTACTACATGCATCAGTACTGCGGAGAACATGGCCCATGGCAGAGTAGATTACACCCCTGTGTTAGTGGCATGCAGGTGAGTACAGATGTGTTACATGACTGTCATTTGCATATGTAAACTGTCTGAGCCGGGTAGAGATCACAGCATGACCATACTGAGACATGTAACGTTGTATCCATTGTGTAAGGTACACCACACATGTGTTATTGTAACACTGCCCGCGTGTACATGTGTGTATGGCACAGGTACAAGGGCACCCAAGGTATCAGCTAGACATACGGTCCAGAAATGCGTGGTCCTGCACATGTGTACCCACGCCATGGTGGAATATGGCAACCACAGCACCATGTGGGGCATGTGTGTGTACATCAACCATGTACAACGTGATATGCCTGTATAGGTACAGTATCCATGTGATACACACCGCATGACTGTCAGTATGCAAAGGTGATGTGTATGCACTATGTGTGATGTAACTGATGCAATGATATCCACATGATATATCTGCCACACTGACACCTGTATGGTTGTTAGCAATATGAGTAGGATGAGCTAGAATGCTGCCAGGTATGTAGATGTGGTATATGTAGGCATGGACAATACTGTGTGACAGCAGGTAGTGTACGCGTATGCAAATACTGAGCATGAGGGGCCACATGTCTGAGGACTGTGCAATGTCACGCCCCTGACTTGTTGTAGTTAGCATGATATGCCTGCACCACTGTGTGACCTGTACAGGAGGCACATGGCGTAACATCCCGAGACATAGGGTACGATGTGATGCTGGATGTGTACAATGGCAATAGCATAAAGTGGAATGGCGCTGAAGGGCAAAGACCGGATCATGTCTGATGTGATACCCTCTGTACCATCCCAACCACCCATGCAATAGTATGACAGGTGTCCAGCATGGGATGTGGTGTGCTGTGGCGCACATAAGCCCAACAAGGGTGCCAGTAAAGGCATGCAGGTAGTCAATGAGTGTGTGAAGCATGTATGTCAAGATGTGGCCCAGTGCCATACTGAATGGCCCAGTCATGGGTGTACAAATGCAGCCCCATACGTGCAATGCCATACCACACATGTGTAGTGTGATAGATGTGGTAGTGTGGTGGTCAGGGTACACAACGTACATGAATGGGCTAGCAGTCAATGCAGTGTGCTGCTGCAGAGACATGTAACAGCCAGGTTGGCGGGATACAACAACTACGGCGATTGGAGGTGACATTGGGACTGTGTTCCTGGACATAACATGTGCATGGCAGTACTATGTATGTGTCCACAGGGTTAATACAATGTCCAGCCAAGGATTGGAACCCTGTAGTGAGTGAGAGTGTGTATTGTTGGTAGGTACCCCATTGGCAGGCACGATGCCAGCAACATCTGTGTTGGCAATGCCTGCATGACTGTGGTATGCTGCATTGAATGTGGATGTAGTCAAACAGCAGAGACATACCACCACACTGCGTGAGGGCCCACACTGCAATGTCTGGCAGTCATGTGTAGGTAGCTAGCTGTGGAGTATGTCATGCACCATGAGGACACACCATGACTGTCAAGTGACACGCCACACACAGGTGAACATAACTACCGTGCAACAGCCTGCACATGTGCCCATACAGCATGTGTGCATGGAACAGGAATACCACTGTGGCATCTGTGAAAAGGCCAGTACCACCATGTCTCTGTGTGGAATAGCATGGTCCCTACCAGTGTGTAAATGTAGCAGAAGTGCACTGTGATCAGTGTTGGCATAGGCACGTAGACTGTCCATCGTACGGGGTGCCATGCCATCAACTACCTCTGTCAGTGGATGTCAGTAATACCGGCTGTAGAGTGTATGTACCATGCATGCTGCTATGGTTGTGTGTTTAGGGTGTGGCTAGCAGGGATGAGAAGCATGGATGTTCAGCAAACAGAGGGGGGATGTGTGTAGGCCTAGCACACAGACACATGGAGGTTTGGTGCATGCCGAGGGTAGTGTAGGTATGGTATGTGTCGTGTAATGTGTCACCCAGCTATGCGGACTGCATGGCCAAGCATGTGTGGGTACATGGGAGTCCATACTAGGGAAGGGTGTGTTGCTGTCAATACATAGCAGTAGCAACTGTCCTAGGTGCAATGTACAGTATGCCAACCCAACCAGCATGTAACCTGTGGTGTACAGTGTATTCACTGTCGCGTGTCACAATGTGCGAGCGGTCACGAACATGGGTATCTGAACATGGATCACCTATGATGCAATGTGTCTTGGGAATATACAGTATGTGTGTAAATCACTGTGTGGTGTGGGAGCCACCCACCCGTGTGTGTTGCAGTCCAGGTATGTGCCTGGGAGGTATGATCTGTGTACAATCTGGACTGGCAGGTGTGCCGTGTAGGGCATGGAGGCAGGTCCCAGGCACTGCAGATAAATGACATGTGTGCTGTACTGTGTGTGCAGTGCTTGTGTACAGCACAGTGGAGGGTGTAAGCATTGTCACACATCACTGCATGCTGTGCCTACCTGTGACAGCCCTGCCGGAGACAGACATGTGACACCGCTGCACAGGCAGCATAGCATGTGAAGATGTACATGTGGGCTGCACACCTTAGGCAAATGTCCACAGGTCATGTGTGCCATGGTAGTGTGGTTGAACACGACTATCAGACTGGACAAACACCACATGCCTGCATAACTACAGTATGACCATAGTCAACAGTCCCAGTGACAGAGTAGGCCAATGTACACTATCCCTGCAGACCACTGGCTACTGGACACCTGGCTAGACACACACCTGGAGGGTTAATTCACCATTGAGCCATCACATGTCCCAGTCCATGTGGGCCATACAATGTCATCACAGGGTGGTCACAATAGCAGGTGGCAAGGCAGACACGGTGTACCAGGTGATGTGTCATGTGTGCATATGTCGACTAGCACAGCCGTTCACATGTCTGCAACATACTGGTGCACGATGTATACTGTTACATGATGTATGGAACTGCACTGTCACCCACTACAGGGCTATCTGACACAGGTGTGTTGTGACTGGTGTAACCCATGTTTGCACAGGATACACACTGCTGTTGTAGGCAGCCATGCTGGTGGCTACCAGTGATATATGCAGTGGTCATACAGACATACCGTACACAGTGTTCATGCAGGAATGTCCATTGTCGTGGACGATGTGCTGCTATGTGAATGTAGGTGTGTGTTGTGAATGTTACACATCCAGAAGACGCCATCTGGTGCAGTCATGGTTGTCAACACCAGTACACACATCCACAGCAGTCAGAACCCAGTCCTGACAATGTGTGTTAGTCACCCTCGTACTGTGTGACATATGTGCACATGGCGGAACACCTCCCACTGTCATCTAAGCTGGCAACATGATGGCTGGAATGTGCTGTAGAAATGTACAATGCTGGTAGCCCAATGAAGTACCTGGAATCAGACACAGTACGCTATGTCAGCCATGTAAACCATGCACAACAATGACCGCCCAACAGACACAAACAATGCATTGACACATGGAACATGTGCACATGACAACCCCCAATGAGGTATGTTGCACATATTGATGTACAATTGTCATCTATGGCCATAGCATGGATGCAGACACACATACTCCACAGGTAGTACCATGTGATGTAGGTAGGGGGGCATTGCTCGTGTACATGTCACAGTAGCTGTACACACACATGTCCTGCATAGCCGTCATGTAGGGGTAGCTGTGGTATGTGACTACTGGACATGCCCGTACAAATGACCATGTCCCACAGGAGATGTGTTATGTGTGTACCACATGTGTCGTGCTGACAACAAGCTGTGATGTGTACGGCTGCCGGTGTACCTGTGTGACATTGTCTGTGATGGGTGCAAAGGCATATAGTATCGTATTGCATGCACACAAGCCCCACATAGGTCCATAGCCTGAACATACAATACAAGGAGTGTGTGGGATGATAGCAACCCACAGGAGGAGATGGGTATGGCCGGCAGGCCACAACCACATGTGTGTGTACGGTGTTCACGTCCACCACACATGAGCATCTGAGAGGCTAGTGTTACAGCTGTACAGGGTTGCATGCATATATGTTCTGCAACATCCCTGTGTGTCCCACCGCTGGCCCGTGGACCGATGGACACCAACCAAATGTGCAGATATGACATGTGCACAGCACATCACAGATGCCTACTGTAGAACAGGCTTACCGTGTAGACATGTGCACAGTAGGTCTGTGCCAGCTGCAGTCAAACATGTAATGTGCCGAACCACACCAATAGTCCAGGCCATGCCACAGATGGACGTGTATGCATCTGTGTATGTATGGCTGTGAATGTCTCTGGCAAAGCAATATAGCTGTGTCACCGTTGTGAACAACAATATGAATGTGTCATATGTGTGAGGGGTGCGTCATACGCATATGGTCTGATCGACGATACCATCAGTGACCCTGCTATGTGAACATCCCTGTCCCCATACATGGATACCTATGCTGTGCCCAACACCACATTCACAGAGGGAGGGATGGCGGTGTGTAGTGCAGCAGCAGACATGGGGGTGGCAGCAGGCACTGGATGTATACATATGTGGTACCCACATCAGTGCAGGCAACCATCCATGTGCACGGGATAGCGGTGTGTGTCCACATACAGCACTGTGTTGATCAATATCCCAGCACATAGCACCTGCCAGGGTTACAGTGTATGCATGGATGTGTGATACCTGCATGCACCAGACACACCCTCAGCAAGCAGCGTGCAGCATACCTCGCTTGAGGCCAGTGTCCACACCATGGCGATAGACATGTTGAATGTCCATATACACATAGCACTGACATATGGAATGGACAGCCACCCTGCCAATATCGTAAACCCCCAGGTGGATCACAACCCAGTGCCATGTATGTGGCATACCTGCCATACCATGCAGACCTGCCCAGCGAGGCTGCATGAGCTATCACAGTCCTACATGGTGCAATGCACAAAAGGCACTCTCACTATCAACCATACACAGCAGTAATGTGGCGGTGATGCACCCTGTGGTGTCACAGGTGCTGTGTGATGCTTTGGACAATGTGTGTGTGTACATGCTATGCATGGCCTGTCCTGGTTACACATTGCCCTATGTCTATCACATGTGCAACACAGGTGAGCTGTGGCAAGTTGTCCAACACCCGTACAGTGCTGTGTGGATGTACATGGCACGACACATGCATGTGCAGGTGTCCATGTGTATGTGTACAGTGCCACTGCTGACGTTCACAATGGCTACAGACGTGATGTGTACTGACATATACACAGCGTCCAGGTGAACAGCAGCACCGACGTCACATGGGGACCTATGCCAGTGATATGGACACAGGTGCAGCCAGGTACACATGTCCACAGCTGGCTAACATCTACATGGTGCGTGTACAGTGTGATGGGGTGGCAAACAGATATGATGTGACACACACTGCTCAATGGTGTGAAGCCAACACATCGGCTGTGTCACTGCCACGATGCCTTTCACAGATTACTGTGCAGATGTCGTACTTGTCATAGCAATGTATCTCCAACAGTATGCCAGCACAGCAGTGTAAATGTGACCTGCCACCATCATTATGTCTTACAGATAATGCCACGATCCCGGCTTCCTGCATTCAGTCGACAGGAGGAGGAGGTGATCATACCATACCTCCATAGTAATCATAACATGTTATTCAGTCATGTGCCACAGCAGGCACAGGAACGACAGGAGATGTGGGAGGAGATGTGCAGGAGGGTGAACAGCCTGGGCGGATACAACCGCACTTATCAGCAGATCCGCAGGCACTGCACAGACCTGATCCGGCATGCAAGACAGCGTGACGCTGCAATCGCCAGACAACAACGTGGGACAGGTGGTGGGCCACCAACCCAGCCCCCACTCACAGCCACGGAGGAGCTCCTGGCCAGTCTGGGGACACCCACGGAACAACACGCAGAAACCCATGTGTCCATCGTGGAGGTGGGTGTCTCCCGAACTATGAGCTTGGAGCTGCATGGTAAGTCAGGGTTGCATGTTTGTATGAGAAGTGACGTGTGGGTGTCATAGTACAACACATAATATAGCCATACATGCCAGGTATATGGCCACACAAGACGCATACTACAGTATGCTATGTTGTGTTAGCAGACATGTGCATAGTACATGCTAACTCACAGGCATGATGTGACATGCACACTGCTGACTGTGGCGATTGTAATGGATAATGTGGATACCTTTGTGTCATCCCTTTACAGGTATGCGTCTGGCGTCGCAAACACAAGGGTCTGTTGCAGGTAAGTCTGTTGCTAGTCAAAGGCATGATATGGTGTATTGATATTCCCCATGTGTCCAGGCATGACATGCACACCTGTGTGTGCCCCAGTCACGGTATACAGGTTGCACCACCCGACACACACACCACCCATGTACAGTAGATACAACCGTTAGCGTAGAGTGGCATGACACCACACGGCCTATTGGTGTGTCATGTGCATTCAGCTATGCATACAATGGTGTAGGTGTTCCACAATGGCTGCATATCTGTAGGGAATGTGACACCTTACACTACTATGGTTGTATGTCACATGGGCCACCACAGGGCCATGTGCATGATGTCCACCACACACAATTGTCAATGACCCAGACAGACAAGGCCATGGTCGATACCTACAGGCATGTTGCCACACAGTACATCCACAGTGGGTAGTCACCATTGCACCCTGTACACACATAGTGGGCTCATCACTGTAGTGGCCCCCCTGGACATCCGATGTAGTACACCACTGACATGGAATGCCTCTCCACAGCTACTACAGGTGCCTCCAATATCCACCACATACGTGCTGCTGAGCTTAACTGACTGACAGACATGGCAATGTAATGTGTCCAGGTCACGCATCACACAGAAACATAACTGTGTCCTGCTACTGTGCAGTGGCACAGTTCCCGCACTCCACACTGTACAGCTATGTACACAGCTCACACCAACCGTACCTGCACAGACATCCCTGTTACCCATACATTGTATCTGTAGACTGTACACATAACACTGCACCATGACAGCCATTGTGATGTGGTGCATGCGGTGGGACACCATCGTCACATGTCCACATGATACCACACATGTTTGCGGTGTACATGACATAGTGTCGGCAGACATGTGTACTGTCAACTCGCCCGTGGCCACACGGTGTATCACGGTGATGCATGCAAACTACCATGAATGTGTGTACTGCATGCCTACTAAAAGACACCTGCCTGTTGTACTGTTTCCACCAGGGCAGTGTGCATACTGCCACTAGGAATGTCTGGTCTACATTCACTGGTCTGTGGTGTGTGAATGCTGCATGCCACCTGCAATATCACATGCATGATGTCTGTGTGTGTGTGTGTGTGTGTGTGTGTGTGTGTGTGTGTGTGTGTGTGTGTATTGTAACTGACGGTATGCCTTTGTATTGACAGGTGCTGTAGGTGAGTTTCCCTCCTGCGGTCCAGCTGATGCTAGTGTCCCCACAGATACTAGTGGTGATGACCATGTGCATGAGGCACAGGCAGGGTCGTCACAGGCACACACTGTGCCATTGGATAACATCACACTTACGTCCCCTTCATCCCTGAACACGGTTCGGATGCCGACACATACCCCAACACCGTTGCCCATAGATGATGGTCAGTCAGCGTCTGTTGGCATCGAGCAGGAATGTGTGGTGGCTGCAGAAGGTGTGGGTACACACGATGTTGCCAGTGTAATGACTGGTGCAGTGCCACGCAGGCATGTGGCAGGTGCTGCTCGTAGGGGGAGCACCGCTAGACATACACCTGCCATACAGGGTGCAGCAGCTGGTATAACCAGACGCATGTTCCAGACTGTAATGGCGGCGCAGGCACGTGCCGAACGGCAGAACCAGGAAGGGCAGAGGCTGCATAGGTCTGCAATCCGTTCCTTGAATGACAACATCCAGGCATTGGCGAATGCCCAACAGCATCTTGCCGATGTTCTGGATAGGAGATTGGGTGAGATGGCTGGTATCCTCGACCGAGGCATGGCCATCCTTGAGCATGGACTGTCCGTGCAGGAACACCAGGTAGGGGTGAGGCGTAGGGCACGTGGGCGTAGGCCAGCAACACCACTTGGTGCAGGTCAGCGTGTGCGTGCCACTTCCCATGCCCACCCACCCAGTGCTGGTAGCAGCAGCAGTGCAGCTGCTACTACACCGACCACACCAGGACAGAGCAGGCCACGTGGACGTGGCCCTGGGCGGCGTGGGCACGTTTCCAGCGGACATGTGACATCGGAGAGTGGACTGTCTGTACCTACACCCGGTCATGCCCGTGCGACCCCAGGCAGGCCCGGGTCACGTCACGGCAGGCGGACACAGTGAGCCGTAACACCTGCACTGTACAGTCTGGGGCTGCCAAGCATACCCCGTGTAGGCATCACAGATTACTGAACTGTGTACACACAAACCCACACACAGCAAACACGAGTGTAGGGCTCCACCACACCCACATGCAATGTACACAGTCATGCCCAGTCAATGCACAGGCCCTTACACACACACATGATGTCATCCATTGGTACAGCCTATGCCTGTGGCACACATATCACCCTGTGCATATGACGAAGTCTCTGCCACATAACTGTGAGCTACACCATCAGTGCATGGTTATGCAAACATATTCTGATGCACAGGGTGGACAAGATAGTGAGAGGTGTATGTGATACCTGTGTCCGCATAGTACGTGATGTGTATGTTGTGGTGTGTGTGTACGGCTGGTGACAGGTGTGTATGTGATGTGGGTTGTGCACTGACATCATGCAGCAGACATACCATGCAGGACAGGTGCAGCATTCATTGATCTGTGTACACAGTATGTGTGGTGGTTACATGTGTAGCACCATGTTGGATCAGTTAACCCGTATGACAATGATGGTGTACTTGCATGTGCCTACTGGGAGCACTGTAATTAGTTCCCCACGCGTAGTCGTGGGGTACCCACAGGCATGTCTGGCAGCATCAGCATAGCACAGGTACCCGCACTCGGCATGGACCCCTACATAGGAACATAGGCGCACATGTACATAACAGGGTATGTACCCTCCGACATGTGTGGACCTAGCATGACCGTGTGTGGCTGCTAACACCCCTCAGGATGGGGATGCCACATCCATCAGTCCCCAGTCCCTCGTCCAGCACTGACACACAGATGATGCCTGGTGCATAACTATATCCACACATCCACACCTCATCATTACTCCTGGACGAAGGCAATCAGTGCCTTTCCTTCACATGGGCTGGCACTCCTCTACGTGTTGTAGGGGGTCTCCGGCCATTGACCCTGTTCCCCCAGCACGTCACACTCATCTTTGTGGTGATGTGTGTGACAGTCGCTTCTGTGCCCGTGTTTGTCTGGAGCCTAGGAAGTGGAATATGCCCATGTCACCCAGGTCAGACATGGCCGTGTATGCCAGGCACAGATCACCACAGAGCAGATGTGCCGTGAAGGTTTACAGCCGGAGTCCCCTTGGTCGTGCAGCTTGTGACACATGTCCTAGCACCGTCATCCCCGCCTTGTGTAACGTTTGCGGCCCTTCCGAGTGCTGCAGGCGTCAGGTTAGCTACAGGCCAGATGTGACAATGTACGAAGTCATTGCTCTGGTGTGTGATGTGTACAGGGGTACAATGAACACCCCTGATGTCGATGCGATTCCTTCCAGACCAGGAGGCCACAGTGGAATGTCTTCACACCCACATTGCCATTGTGTGTGTTGACAGATGTTAACGACAGGTGCCGTAGCCATTTCCATGAACATGTCCACCATCTGGAATGGCTTACCACCTACATGTGACATTGGGCCGAACATGTCCTTCAAACTGGGTAGGTCTGCATCTTCTCTGGCATGTAGTAGCAGGCCATGGCTCTGGCACCAGTTATCCATGTCTATGACGCCCTAGGTGGATGTCCGTGTCACATGGGGTGTTGGGTATGGTGGCCGGTGCGTAGTCATCTGCATACCTTGTCTGCCACAATCCCCCTATGATTGCATGCACATTGGAAGGTCGAATGCCATATGGCAGGGGTCCCAGGACTGAGCCCTGTGGGCCTCCACTGGAGACCAGATATGAGTGTGACAAGGCACCAGGAACACCAACCCTGTGTGGTGTGACCTCCAACCTTTCTGAGAAGCATTGGGTGACATATGTCCACACATGTATGCTGGCGAGCCTTTCCATGAGTCCCATGTGTAGTGTGCTCTGAACGCTCCCACCAGGTCATGGTACTGTGTGCAAACCCACGTATCCCCATCAATGGCCTTGGTGACCACTCCAGACAGGACGAGCAGGTTCGGGAGGCAGGATCCGCCCTTGACTATGTTGTTGTGGGTATGTTTCGGTATTGGCTGTACACCGCTGTCTGTATCCATGGGCACCTGTATGGACCTCCCCACAGCTTTGCAGACAAGGCTTGTCAAGCGGATAGGGTGTGGCTGTCTACAGTCCATAAGAGCACTACCCTGGCATAGTGGGACCACAGATGCCATATGACATCCATTGGGGACATAGCCCATAGTAAGGCTAACATGACACAGTGGCTGCATGTGTGGGCCGAGGCCCTCAATGAGGATGGGTAGCACACAGCCAGGGACACCATCGGTGCCCAGTGGTGCTGTGTCAACCGCCATACAGATATGGGATCACTCCAGGCCATATGAGATGTTTGGGAAGCTACACTCTGGTGGGATGGATATGTCCCCTCTTGGGGGGGGGTGGGATGTATGCATGGAAGATGTCCGCTGGTTTGCAGACAATGTATGTGGGTGAAGTGACCGTTGTACCATTCTGGACCATTTCCAGCCAAGTCAGTGTGCCCCCAACCATGTCCTTACCACAGTTAAGGAAGGCCATATGGTTGTCTCATGTGCCCTCTGCAGTACCACTCCCACAAGCGGCCGTGGATGATTGTATGTGTGGCCGTACGGTGACGCCGGTATGAATGGGAGATGGTTTCCCTGGTATTGACATTGCTCTGTCATGTATTAGCTCCAACTGTTGATGTACAGCTAGTCAGTGGCTGGGGTCCACCACACCATGTGCCTACCTGTGGTGGACAAGGTCCTGATGTTATCATGTTTGCCTGTTGCAGACATGCATGTGGGTGCTCAGAGAATGCATTCGTTAGGCGGTTGCTGGTCTGGCCTGGGTTCAACACTGGCATGGAGTACTTGTAGGGTACCACACCGGTCGTATGATGTGTGTGGTGTGTTGTGGAGAGGTCATCACTTAAGTCCCCCATGCCGGTGTTGGTTACAGGATGTGGATGACCAGTGGATCCACTATACGGTCTGGCATCACCATTGAGGGCTGTATATCCTGTGTGGGGCATATCCTCACCATGTGTGATGGGCAGAACTGTCAGACATCCCCCCCTAGTATGTATGGTGCATGGCTGTTTAACAGTGGCCAGGTGTGAGAACACCTGTGACCGGTGTTGTAGTGTGTTGTGCCATGGCTGCTGTTCCCAGTCTATGTATGGGTGGTTCATGTCACCCAATACGGTGCTGTTGTGAGAGCATGTCCACTCACCAGTGTTCTCAGGACATCTGTGCAGGTAGCCAGTGTTTGGGAGGGTTGTCTGTAGCATGCAACAAACTGTAGGCCAGTCCTACACATGGTTAATTGCACCTAGATATTCCCCGATGCAACCGCCATGTCTGTGGCATGGCCGGGTTGCTGTTGTGTGGCTGGACACACACAACGGTCCACATTCCGCCACCCATGCCGTCGCACCATGTGTATGCATGTCTGCTCTGTGCCGACTCTAAGTGTCTGAGCATGCCCAGTAGGCAACTGTGTAGATAGACACACAGCACAGTGCAAACCGCGGCCGACTGCAGTTATACCCCAGGTGCATGCCTGTATCCCCTTCGCAACGGCCACGTCTGTGGCATGGCCAGGTTTCTGTTGTGTGGCTGGACACACATGACGGTCCACATTACGCCACCCATGCCATCGCACCATTTGTATGCATGTCTGCTCTGTGCCGAGTCTAAGTGTCTGAGCATGCCCAGTAGGCAGTGATGTACTGATCAGTAGTTACTTGTTATTCCCGACTGCAGCACTAATGTGTAACTGTACGGCGACCTTGGGATGGTAACAGGCTGCGTGACTGTGCACTCTGAACTAACTCCCGATCGGGCGCATTGCCTCTGCAAATGATACCACCCACGTAGGGGTATGCCTCCTGACAGCGCTCTGCTCAGTAAACTCGGTAGCGCGTTCTGTAAATGCTTCGTACTGTAGTGTGTTCATGTAGAAAGGCGTAGGTTCGTCTCCCGTCCCTTCTGTGTGTGTGTGTGTGTGTGTGTGTGTGTGTGTGTGTGTGTGTGTGTGTGTGTGTGTGTGTGTGTGTGTGTGTGTGTTCCCAGCTGCCTCTGCGAATGAACATGCTTTTAGACTCTCCGCAACACATACCTTGGCTATTGCCAACTATTGTCTTGCGGGTGACGTCACCAGCCTACAAGTATGCCTCTGACAGTGCTCTCTTCAGTAAACTCGGTAGCGCGTTCTGTAAATGCTTCATACTGTAGTAAGGTCATGTAGATAGGCGTAGGTTCGTCTCCCGTCCCTTCCGTGTGTGTGTGTGTGTTCCCAGCTGCCTCTGCGAATGAACATGCTTTTAGACTCTCCGCAACACATACCTTGGCTATTGCCAACTATTGTCTTGCGGGTGACGTCACCAGCCTACAAGTATGCCTCTGGCAGCGCTCTCTTCAGTAAACTCGGTAGCGCGTTCTGTAAATGCTTCATACTGTAGTAAGTTCATGTAGATAGGCGTAGGTTTGTCTCCCGTCCCTTCCGTGTGTGTGTGTGTGTGTGTGTGTGTGTTCCCAGCTGCCTCTGCGAATGAACATGCTTTTAGACTCTCCACAACACATACCTTGGCTATTGCCAACTATTGTCTTGCGGGTGACGTCACCAGCCTACAAGTATGCCTCTGACAGCGCTCTCTTCAGTAAACTCAGTAGCGCGTTCTGTAAATGCTTCATACTGTAGTACGTTCATGTAGATAGGAGTAGGTTCGTCTCCCATCCCTTCCGTGTGTGTGTGTGTGTGTGTGTGTGTGTGTGTGTGTGTGTGTGTGTGTGTGTGTGTTCCCAGCTGCCTCTGCGAATGAACATGCTTTTAGACTCTCCGCAACACATACCTTGGCTATTGCCAACTATTGTCTTGCGGGTGACGTCACCAGCCTACAAGTATGCCTCTGACAGTGCTCTCTTCAGTAAACTCGGTAGCATGTTCTGTAAATGCTTCATACTGTAGTGAGTTCATGTAGATAGGCGTAGGTTCATCTCCCGTCCCTTCCGTGTGTGTGTGTGTGTTTCCTTTGCTTTCGCAACTTCTTCTGAAAAAGCAAATGGCTTACCACCTACATGTGACATTGGGCCGAACATGTCCTTCAAACTGGGTAGGTCTGCACCTTCTCTGGCATGTAGTAGCAGGCCATGGCTCTGGCACCAGTTATCCATGTCTATGACGCCCTAGGTGGATGTCCGTGTCACATGGGGTGTTGGGTATGGTGGCCGGTGCGTAGTCATCTGCATACCTTGTCTGCCACAATCCCCCTATGATTGCATGCACATTGGAAGGTCGAATGCCATATGGCAGGGGTCCCAGGACTGAGCCCTGTGGGCCTCCACTGGAGACCAGATATGAGTGTGACAAGGCACCAGGAACACCAACCCTGTGTGGTGTGACCTCCAACCTTTCTGAGAAGCATTGGGTGACATATGTCCACACATGTATGCTGGCGAGCCTTTCCATGAGTCCCATGTGTAGTGTGCTCTGAATGCTCCCACCAGGTCATGGTACTGTGTGCAAACCCACGTATCCCCATCAATGGCCTTGGTGACCACTCCAGACAGGACGAGCAGGTTCGGGAGGCAGGATCCGCCCTTGACTATGTTGTTGTGGGTATGTTCCGGTATTGGCTGTACACCGCTGTCTGTATCCATGGGCACCTGTATGGACCTCCCCACAGCTTTGCAGACAAGGCTTGTCAAGTGGATAGGGTGTGGCTGGCTACAGTCCATAAGAGCACTACCCTGGCATAGTGGGACCACAGATGCCATATGACGTCCATTGGGGACATAGCCCATAGTAAGGCTAACATGACACAGTGGCTGCATGTGTGGGCCGAGGCCCTCAATGAGGATGCGTAGCACACAGCCAGGGACACCATCGGTGCCCAGTGGTGCTGTGTCAACCGCCATACAGATATGGGATCACTCCAGGCCATATGAGATGTTTGGGAGGCTACACTCTGGTGGGATGGATATGTCCCCTCTTGGGGGGGGGGATGTATGCATGGAAGATGTCCGCTGGTTTGCAGACAATGTATGTGGGTGCAGTGACCGTTGTACCATTCTGGACCGTTTCCAGCCAAGTCAGTGTGCCCCCAACCATGTCCTTACCACAGTTAAGGAAGGCCATATGGTTGTCTCATGTGCCCTCTGCAGTACCACTCCTGGCGCCGTGGATGATTGTATGTGTGGCCGTACGGTGACGCCGGTATGAATGGGAGATGGTTTCCCTGGTATTGACATTGCTCTGTCATGTATTAGCTCCAACTGTTGATGTACAGCTAGTCAGTGGCTGGGGTCCACCACACCATGTGCCTACCTGTGGTGGACAAGGTCCTGATGTTATCATGTTTGCCTGTTGCAGACATGCATGTGGGTGCTCAGAGAATGCATTCGTTAGGCGGTTGCCGGTCTGGCCTGGGTTCAACACTGGC
Organism: Protopterus annectens; assembly: GCF_019279795.1. Lineage (NCBI taxonomy): Eukaryota > Metazoa > Chordata > Ceratodontiformes > Protopteridae > Protopterus > Protopterus annectens. The sequence continues at coordinate 1,535,700,498 of NC_056735.1, forward strand.
ATGGAGTACTTGTAGGGTACCACACTGGTCGTATGATGTATGTGGTTTGTTGTGGAGAGGTCATCACTTAAGTCCCCCATGCCGGTGTTGGTTACAGGATGTGGATGACCAGTGGATCCACTATACGGTCTGGCATCACCATTGAGGGCTGTACATCCTGTGTGGGGCATATCCTCACCATGTGTGATGGGCAGAACTGTCAGACATCCCCCCCTAGTATGTATGGTGCATGGCTGTTTAACAGTGGCCAGGTGTGAGAACACCTGTGACCGGTGTTGTAGTGTGTTGTGCCATGGCTGCTGTTCCCAGTCTATGTATGGGTGGTTCATGTCACCCAATACGGTGCTGTTGTGAGAGCATGTCCACTCACCAGTGTCCTCAGGACATCTGTGCAGGTAGCCAGTGTTTGGGAGGGTTGTCTGTAGCATGCAACAAACTGTAGGCCAGTCCTACACATGGTTAATTGCACCTAGATATTCCCCGATGCAACGGCCATGTCTGTGGCATGGCCGGGTTGCTGTTGTGTGGCTGGACACACACGACGGTCCACATTCCGCCACCCATGCCGTCGCACCATGTGTATGCATGTCTGCTCTGTGCCGACTCTAAGTGTCTGAGCATGCCCAGTAGGCAGTGATGTACTGATCAGTAGTTACTTGGTATTCCCGACTGCAGCACTAACGTGTTACTGTACGGCGACCTTGGGATGGTAACAGGCTGCGTGACTGTGCACTCTGACCTAACTCCCGATCGGGCGCATTGCCTCTGCAAATGATACCACCCACGTAGGGGTATGCCTCCTGACAGCGCTCTGCTCAGCAAACTCGGTAGCGCGTTCTGTAAATGCTTCGTACTGTAGTGTGTTCATGTAGATAGGCGTAGGTTCGTCTCCCGTCCCTTCCGTGTGTGTGTGTGTGTGTGTGTGTGTGTGTGTGTGTGTGTGTGTGTGTGTGTGTGTGTGTGTTCCCAGCTGCCTCTGCGAATGAACATGCTTTAAGACGCTCCGCAACACATACCTTGGCTATTGCCAACTATTGTTTTGCGGGCGACGTCACCAGCCTACAAGTATGCCTCTGACAGCGCTCACTTCAGTAAACTCGGTAGCACGTTCTGTAAATGCTTCATACTGCGGTAAGGTCATGTAGATAGGCGTAGGTTCATCTCCCGTCCCTTCCGTGTGTGTGTGTGTGTGTGTGTGTGTGTGTGTGTGTTCCCAGCTGCCTCTGCGAATGAACATGCTTTTAGACTCTCCGCAACACATACCTTGTCTATTCACAACTATTGTCTTATGGTGATGTCACCAGCCTACAAGTATGCCTCTGACAGCTCTCTTCAGTAAACTCGGTAGCGTTCTGTAAATGCTTCATACTGTAGTGAGTTCATGTAGATAGGCGTAGGTTCATCTCCGTCCCTTCCGTGTGTGTGTGTGTTCGTTGCTTCGCAACTTCTTCTGAAAAGCGTCTTAAACTGTTCACAATCAACAGTGTGATATTTAAAATCTTGTTAAGACTCACATTGTTGATTGTGAACATTCTTAGACTTTGCTTTTTTCTGCAGACGTTGTGGAAACAACGAAAACGTTGCATGTTTTAATAAACTGTTTAAATGTTACGAAGAATTGTGTTGTGTCGAACTACGGGGACTATACTTGCTGCAGGTTGCTGGTTTGTTTGTGTTTCATAGTACAATATCATGTAATACGTGTGTTCCTAGTATGCTTTCTGTAATGTTGACATGTGTGTGTTTCGTTAGCAGTGCATCTGTGCTTTCTATGCTGTGGCTACATGTTCACTGTTCGCATAGAAAGTGACAAATGGAAGTGTAAGGGTGGACATTTAAAGCCTGGATACTTCCATGTTATGTGTAAGTCTCACGGGGCCAACGGGTGATAGCGCATACATGTCTATGAAGTACCTTTGGATACCATATGCGACGTGTCGTGGACGAAATGTTTACGTTGACTGTTCCATCTACCTATGTGTGACATGGTTTGTGGCCATAGGGTGCCAGCAAGTCTTTCCTGTTCATTGGGTGTTTGCCATGGTCTATTGACATCAATCCTATTAATTCACCGAAGGATGTCTTTCATTGGTGGCAACGCCATAGTTTGACCATCGTATGTCATTCCCAGCAGACGTTGAGATTGTGCCATTGGTATGTTTACACAGGTGACCCATCTGTTTCACTGTATGGAAGCGTGTGATCCCCATTGATGTGCTGGCAGATTGAGTGCTGTGTACGCCGGTATCTGCCCAGCGTTCTGGCTTTGAATGGGGAGTGTCTACTGTAGTCCCTATCTGTATTTCCTGGGCTATGCCTTGCAACAGCTGTGGGATTCCCCCAGGTTTGCAGCTATGGGTGCCATCTTGGCCGTACGTTTGTCCATCCATGGGAACTGCCTACTGGACACTAGTATCGGGCTGTAAACATTTCACAGCTGCATTCTCCATTTCCGGTGGATGATCGGCATTATTATTGAGGAGTAACGCATATGCCATGGCCAGGTCCCGCACACGGGGCGGGACAACGAATCATCTGCCAATCCACACCGACACCCATTTTTGCATACCCACGATCCCATGTCTGCAACCCTCGACAGTACCCCTTGCACACCCTTCATGTGTGCGGAAATGGGATGTGAGCACGCGTGTATGGACGCAGCAGCCTGGGGAGTCCTATTCATATGTCCTGCATTTCATGGACGGTTGTCATCACCCTTGAAGACGCTTGTGGTGCATATATCTACCTGTGCTGTAGTCACGGCTGTCACCTCATCCGGTTCACACTATGCTGCCCACACTTACTTAAGGAGTAATGTTTGGGTCCTGCAATGGACACCGATGTGCATATGTAAAGTGTAGAACATGTTGGACTGTGTCCATTCGGCCAGTGGGTTTGACTGCCGCCCTATGTTCCCCAGTCCCGGATGTCTGTCTGCCTACCCATATTATGTAGTGCTACGGAACCCGTGTCCTTCCACAATTTACCCATATGGTGTTACTGTAGTACTGCAGGTTGGCAACTGCTTTAAGTAATCCTCAGAGGTACCATTGTGAACTATCCGCCACTGTATTGTCATTATAACACAGCCGGTACATGTAGAACCTATTTATTCATGACAGTATGTTATTTATGTGTGAGCATATTTTAACCATAGTATGACCTTCCTAGTTGACGTTGTTGGTGTGCCATTAATATGTGTTCCACAGGTTGCCCGTATGTTCCGAAGTGGAAGCGGTGATCCCCATACTTGCTAGCACCTTGGCTGCTGTGTACACCGGGATTCGCACGGCCGGATGGATGTCTACCGGATGTGTCTACTGTTGTTTCCATCTGTATTTCCTGTGTTATGCCTTACTACGGCTGTGTGATTGCACCAGGCTTGCTATTATGGGTGCCATCTTGTCCGTCGTTTGTCCATCCTTGGGAAATGCCTACTGGACACTGGTGTAGGGCTGTACCCATTTCACAGCTGCATGTAGCATTCTCCGGTGGATGATTGTCAGTATTGGTGGGTGGTAAGGCATGTTCTGTACCCACATCCTTCCACGGGGCGGGACAATGGATCATCTGCCAATCATCTCCAACACCCATTTCTGCATACCCACGATCCCATGGCTGCAACCCTCGACAGTACCCATAGCAAATCCTCCATGTGTGCTGGAATGGGATGTGGACGCACATCTGTGGACTCGACAATCTGTGGATTTCTGTGCATATGTCCCGCATTTCATGGACAGTTGTCATCAACCTTGAACACACTGGCGGTGCATATATGTAGCTGTGCCGTAGTCACGGCTGTAGTTCATCTTGGTCTTCCGCTTGCACCCAGTTGGCGTTGCAAAAGGAGAAATGTTTGGGTCCTACAATGGACACAAATGTGCATATGTAAAATGTAGAAAATGTTGGGCTGTGTCCATCTGGCCAGTGGTTGTGACCGCTGCTGTATGTTCCCCACTTGCGGATGTCTGTTTGACTACACATATTATGTTGTGCTACGAAACCCATGTTCTACTACGATTAACCCAAATGGTATTGATGTAATGCTGCAGGTTGCCAGGTGCTTTAAGTAATCCTCAGAAGGCCCAGTAGGACATATACGTCACTGTAATGTCAATATAAAACAGACAGAACATGCATACCCTATTTATTCATTGAAGCATGTTCGTTATATGCGGGAACGCTAGTGTTGAAACATCGTATGACCTTCGTAGTTGAGGTTGTTAGTATGCCATTAGTATGTGTTCCACAGGTCGCCCATTCGTTCCGCAGTATGGAAGCGAGTGATCCTCATGTTGTTGCTGACAGATCGAGTGCTGTGTACGCCGTTATTCGCACGGCGGTCTGACTTTGTATGGGGAGTGTCTACTGTAGTCCCTAATGTATTTCCTGTGTTATGCCTTACCGCAGCTGTGTAATTCCACCAGGTGTCCAGTTATAGGTGCCATCTTGGTTGTACACTTGTCCATCCATGGGAATTGCCTACTGGACACCGATGTAGGGCTGAACACATTTTACACCTGCTTTTAGCATTACCCAGTGGATACTTTGCATCCTTAGTGGGGAGTAAGGCACGTGCTATACCCACAGCCCTCCCACGGGGCGGGACAACGGATTATCTGCAAAACAACACAGAGCCCCATTTTGCATACCCAGGATCCCATGGCTGCAAACCCCCACGGTACGCATTACACATCCTTCATGTGTGTGGGACTGGGATGTGGATGCACTTCTATGGACACGACAATCTGGGGACTTCTGTTCATATGTCCTGCATTTCATGGACAGGTATCATCAACCTTAAACACGCTGGTGGTGCATGTCTAGCTGTGCCGTAGTCACGGCTGACACTCTGTCTGGCCGATCTCAGCGTATCGAAGGTGTAAACGCAACTATTTTTGGAGTGCTACAATGGACACCGATGTGCATATGTACAGTGTAGAACGTGTTGGACTGTCACCATCTGGCCAGTGGTTCTGACTGCCGCTGTATGTTCCCCAATCGTGGATGTCTGCTTGACTACCCATATTATGTATTACTTGGCCTATCTATATCCACGTGCCAGTAAGCGGAAATATAGCAAACCTTGCGTCCTGCCCATCTTCATAAACGACATTATTGAACATATATCGGCCAAAACAGACAATGACAAAAACGATAGACTCCACAGTCAAATGGTACGGAGCACTTTCACCTACTAACATGGGGCATCGTCGGAGCATGAAATGCATTACATAGTTGTCCCTTATAGACTTCCTTCAGAGTCAGTTTAAAGTCAAATAATCAATAAACCTGCTCATAGTTAAGTGGACAGTGCTACAAGTCTTGATTATGACGTGACATATACAAATCAGTGTTGCATACATTACTTCATGGAAACAATAATACGACAACAATGTGTTAATATAAATACAATATTGGTCAATACAATCAGTATCTTGAAACATAGTTGATAATTGTGGTGAGTAAACCTTAGAATGTAGTGTGTTGATCAGGATATTTTATATCAATGTGTATAATTGTAGCATTACGATTCCAAAGCATGGTATCAGTAAGTACTATTTAAGCATATATTGTACAATTATGAATGTAAATGAGTGGAGGACACATCCTTAACCTTCCCTGCTTCCAGTGGATCACACACGCACACTCGCATTTCCTAATTGTGGGTTACGCGCAGGCGCACATGCATAACCGTATTCTGTTTATAAATGTTTACTGGGTCTGTGTGGTTACGTGTTATGTGTTAGTTGTGACTATTCCGGTAACATATGTCTGATCCGGTTGACGGACGTGTGCAGAACGCACTTACAACTTTATACATGTAACAGTCTTTGCAGCATGGACGCATTACATACACGTTCACATCTATATGTTCCATAGTCGTAATTCAAACGTGACTGCATTCACGTTTGCCAGTTACTGGGACCACTACACGTTAGCTGTTCGGTGTCATTAATATGCATACCCATGGTACTTAAGTACATTTACATATCCCCCCCCCCCGCAGTCACGCACGTCACAGGCATCCATTCTCCTGCTGGGAAAGGTGCGTTACTGCATGTTAAACATTCCTTATTCCCCCTCGCTCATGGCCCAGGATGCATATGTCGTGACCGCAGGGATGTTCAGATGACAGGTGCTTATATCCCCTACGCATACAGGCCTTTGATTGTCAGGGTGTTGCTGTGGTGCTTTGGGTTTGGTCTTGTCCGCCCAGTGTACGGACCTGCCCTGACCGTGTACGAATGTTAGATGAGTCACATGGGCACGTTTTGTCCGTGTCTATGGTACCATGTCACCCCCCCCCAATTATTCATAACCGTGTGCGCCGATTGGCCAGTGTACCCGTTGTGGATCTTGTTATACTAATTGCACACGGTCTGGTCGAACGGACCTATTCCCATTACTAACCCTCGGTATGTATGACCTGTGTCGCAATATTACATGGGTTTACCATTGCGTGACGGCTTTCACTGAGCCACAGACATGTCCGTTGCTTGGTTTGGGCCGGTTCCGCTGTGCTACACACATTTAACATGGCGGAACAGGTTGAACAGCTCAGCCACGGGGACATCGGGTTCTCCGTCACTGTTTAGTATTGAATCGCTATGTGGAGTTTGTTTCACAAAGCGAGACAATGTCGACATTGGTAACGGACATCTCGCGCAGTACGTCCGCACCGCCGCGGGTGACGTATGTCTGAGTTTGGGCGGCGGACAGGCATTATGCTGTGCCATTATGTCTGGGAATATATGGTTTCTTGCCATAGATGATATGCCATACTAGCAATGACCCGCGGCTGGGTGTGGGTACTGCTGTATTACCCACGGGAAGAGTGGCCTTAGGTTAAGTGGTGCCCTAGGCAGAAGTTGCCACCGCAACATCACCCGCTACCCCCCTCCTGGTCAACCTACACCAAACAAAGTCTTGAAAGGTGCCCCGAGTAGAGCAACGCCCTAGACGGCTGCCTACTTGGCCTATGCCTAAGGCCGGCTATGTGTGTGGTCCCTCAGGCATCGGACTCGGGAACGCACCACGTCTGCTGTGGGTATGTCCAGCATTACCCACATCCAGCCGTGGTGTATTGCCATGATGTTCCATGTGTACAGTGGTGCCGGTTACCATACATATGCCTTTCTCAAAAGCCGATTTCACACTTCTGAACACTACTGTGGTCTCCTTTAAGGCCCCTGAGCCAGTGGTGAACATCACTCAAACCGCTGAATCACGTACATATGCCTTCCACCAGCACCTACAGGACTGCATGGATCAGGCAATCCCATACAAAACTGAGACTCTTTGTACCACAGACAAGCATGCAGCCTGGTGGACCCCAGCCATGAACTAGCTCTACAACGACAGGAGGTAGATAGTACAAGTTAAAGCGGAATACTTGTAAGGTAACACACTCTTGCTCATTATATGTGAAGAACTACAAGCTGTCATGAAATCATCCAGGGGAAATTCAACAGAGAAATTAACAAGGACTCAACAGACATTCATAAGTCCTTCTTTAGCTATGTTGGACACCTGGGAGGACACTCCCAGATATGCTCCAAACGGGTTCGCAATGATGTGAAGATGACTGAACCTACACACATTGCCAGCATACTGGCTGACATGTTCAGTGCTAACATTTCCCCCCCTCCCCCCCCACATGGAGAGTTATCTATACCTGAGACTTGTAGATCCTGGAACATCTGTAACACACAGGTGGGAAATGCTGTCTCCAAGGCAGTCAACACAGCATCCATGGGACCAGATGGTGTCCCAGCTGTGTACTCCATGAACTCTATGGGGAATTAAACCCACACTTAGGACAGCTGTTTAATCTCAGCCTCACCTCAGGATACGTACCCGAGTAGTAGCACAAGGCGACTGTAGTCACACTTCACATAGATGGTGCCTCCACTGACCCTGGTTATTACCATCCCATTAGCTTGACAAGCCTTATCTGCAAAGCCATGGAGACGGATCATAATGGAACTCATAGATAAAGACATAGGGGACTCGCATACTTTGGATACAACCCAGTTTAGCTTGGTCAAAGTCAGATCATGCCTTTTACACGTGTTTGACTTTGTAGGATCAGTCCCCAAGGCCATTGATGAGGGTAAAGCAGTCCATACAGCCTACCTCAACCTGGCAAAGGCCTTCGACACAATACCCCCCTCGGGTATCAGTGATAAACCCGTCATCTTGAACGTATATCCATACATCGCCATATGGGTTGCAAACTGGCTAAGTCACAGAACACACATGGTCATAGTTGCTGGCGCCATGTCATACTCACAGCCAGTCACAAGCGGTGTCCCATGGGGCCCAGTCCTGGGTCCACTATTTTACAGCATCTACGTTTCCAAAGTACAAGCAAACACAGGGGGGTTATGGGTGACAATGTTTGCAGATGACTGCAAACTGGGTGCCATAGTCAGACACACATCTGACACAGATATCCTTCAGGAGTGCCTCACAGATGTGGATAAGTGGTGCCCGGGACATGGCCTACAGCTACATGCCAGGAAATGCATAGTCATACCCTTCGGGAAGAACAAGGTTACCCCTAGCTACCATATAGGTGGCAATCCACTGAGCACAGGGGAGTTACCAGGGATCTGGGGACCCAGGTTGTTGTTAACCATTCGTTAGACACACACGTTGCTAACGTAGTTAGGTAGACCTTCCACATTGCCCACATCATCATGAAGGGATTCACATCTAGATCAGGGGAGGTCATTGTCCCCTTGTACTCATCACTCATTAGACCTATGATTGGGTACAATGCCCCGTTCAGAATGTATGTGACCCGACACCTGCAGCAGCTGGAAAGGCACCGACAGTTCATCGACAAACAGATGCAGGGTCTCAGGAATATGTGTTATACTGACCAACTGAAAGAATTACAGATGTATACAGTTGCATACCACTTGCACAGAGGTGACCTGTTCCTGGCATACAAGGCCATGTCGAACCCAGATCTGATGAGTATGCTTCACCTAAAGAAGTTAGATCCCTCAGAACCACAAGGGCAGGTGACGTACACCTTGACACTGTCATTAATAGAACGTGTTGGTGGGACAGATTCATCACCCAGACACTCACTATGCTGTGGAACAACATCCCAGTACATGTGAGGGCAGGCACCTCGCTGGCCTTCTGTTAGTATTTTGACATGGATGTCTGAATTGAATTATTTAAGTAACCTTCTAAATGAATATTTACATTACCACATTGTGAATCTTTACATTTCGTTGGTCTATTTTACATTAGTCATAATCATACGGTTTATCTGTGTATATTATGGTTCATTTATATTACTAGGTGTCTGCAGTTCTTTTAATATATTGGCACAGTCCGTAGAACATATATATGTAGCTTACACAGTCAGACACTTGGAAAACATTATGTTGGTTCATCTTTCATATATATACATATATTTCTATTTCTCTATGAAGAATGTACCTTTCGAAGCAATGTCTGATGTCCTCACTGTGTGGAATCTGTAACCCAAGTAAAGTTTGTTTGCTTGTTTGCCTTTAAGGCATGTAAGTAATACCTAGCACATCTAATTTACTGACCAATTAAGGGTTTTACATGTAGTAGGTTGGACTGCATTGTATGTATTCTGAATAAGTCTGCTTATGAAGCAGACGAAAAGAGCTTCAGTAAACTATGGTGACTGCATTCAATTACTGGTGTGCTCTGAGTGGTCACTGACGGTGTCTACAGTACCTCGTCTTTGCTTTGGACGTCATCGGCTGGTTGTCTGTGTTTGTTGTATGGGGAATGTCAAGTGTAGTCCCTATGTGTATTACTTGTGTAATGCCTTACTACGGCAGTGTAATTCCACCGGGTTTGCAGTTATGGTTGCCATCTTAGTCATACGCTTGTCCATCCATGTGAATTGCCTACTGGACACTGGTATACGGCTGTACACATTTCACACCTGCATTTTGCAATCTCCGGTAGATGGTTTGCATTATTAGCGGAGAGTAAGGCAGGTGCTACACACACATCCCTCCCACGGGGCGGGACAAAGGATTGCCTGCGAAACAACACCGAGGCCAGATTCCAGATACCCAGACTCCCTTGACTGCAACAGTCGACAGTACCCATTACACATCCTTCATGTGTGTGGGACTGTGATGTGGACGCAGTTCTATGGACACGGCACCCTGGGTATTTCTGTGCCTCTGTGCTGCATTACATGGACAGCTATCATCAACATTGAACACGCTTGCGGTGCATATGTGTACCTGTGACGTGATGACGACAATGAGATCACGTGAGTAATGCAGGAAGCTAGCAGGCATTCCATGAATGGTATTTTTGGGTCCTACAATGGACACCGATGTGCATATGTCAAGTTAGATGTTGCTGGACTGTGTCCACCTGCCCAGTGCTTTTCACTGCTGGTGTATGTTCCCCAATCGCGGATGTCTGTTTCACTACCCAGTCTACATGGTGCTACATAACCAGGTGATTTAGTACTGTGAACAAATGACATACATCCAAAGATGCTGGTTAGCAACTGCTTCATATAAACCTCAGACATCCCAATGGGACATATCCGTCACCGTATTTCCAATATAACACCACCGGGACATGTTGATTACCTATGTTTTCATTTAACCATGTTGTCTTCATAGGTGGGAATGCCATAGTTTACATATCCTACTTGACGTTGTGTGTGTGCCATTAGTATGTGTTCCACAGGTCGCACATCTGTTCCGCTGTATGGTAGCGGGTGCTCCTCATTCTGTTGCTGGCAGATTTAGTGCTGTGTACGCCGGTGTTGGCACGACGGTCCGGCTTTGTATGTGGAATGTCAACTGTAGTCCCTATGTGTATTTCCTGTGTTATGCCTTACCGCGGCTATGTAATTTACCCGGGTTTGCAGTTGTGGGTGCCATCTTGGCCATACGGGTGTCCATCCATGAGAATTGCCTACTGGACAGTAGTATAGGGCTGTACACATTCCACACCTGCATTTAGCATTCTCCGGTGGATGGTTTGCATTATTAGCGGAGAGTAAGGCAGGTGCTACGCACACATCCCTCCCACGGGGCGGGACAAAGGATTGCCTGCGAAACAACACCGAGCCCAGAGTCTACATACCCAGAATCCCTTGCCTGCAACAATTGACAGTACCCATTACACATCCGTCATGTGTGCGGGACTGTGATGTGGACGCAGTTATATGGACCCGGTACCCTGGGTATTTCTGTGCATCTGTGCTGCATTACATGGACAGCTATCAGCAACATTAAACACGCTTGCGGTGCATATGTGTACCTGTGACGACAATGAGTTCAGGTGCGCATTGAAATAACACATTATTCTGTTCTTTCCACAATTTTTGGGTCCTACAATGGACACCACTGTGCATATGTAAAGTGTAGAGCTTGTCGGACTGTGTCCTTGTCAGCAGTGGGTTTCACTGATGCTGTGTGTTCAGCAATCGCGGATGTCTGCTTGTCTACCCATACTGTGTAGTGCTACAGGGACCATGTCTTCCCACAACAGAACCCAATGGTGTACATCCAATGTTGCAGGTTAGCAACCACTTTCATACCCAGCGGTCACGATTGGGTGGTATTGCCACTTTATTATTGGAACAACACCTCCACACTGTGTACATCATGGGAACTTTAGGCCAGTCTTACCGGCCATTTGCAATTGTAATTAGCACACACGTGTCAATACATGTATGATAAGACATATTATCATGCAGAAGTTAATCTATGTTATTTGGACATTGGCTTCTGCTATTGGCATCCGTTGCTGCGAGTGTTGCCAGTTACCATACACATTGCTTGCTCAGAGGCAGACTACACAATTCTGCACACTACTGTGGTCTCCTTTAAGGACCCTGAGCCAGTGGTCGACAGTACTGCAGCCACTGCATCAATCACATTTGCCATCTACCAGTACCTACAGGACTGCATGAACCTGGCATTCACTTAACCAACTGTGGTTCATTGTACCAATGCCAAGCATCCAGTGTGGTGTACCCCAGCCATACACAGGATGTACAACACAAGGAGGTGGCTACTACAAGGTGGAGCAGACACCTTGTGAGGTATGACACCCTTGGTCATCATATGTGTAGAGTTACACACTGTTGTGCCATGGTCCAGGGCACATTCCACAGATATACCTACATGGACCTGGCTGACAATCATACCACCGTCAGTTGCTATGCTCAACACCTGGGAGGTCGCTCCCACATATGCTCTGACTGGGTTCACAAAGAGGTGGAGTTTACTCAACATACACACATTGCCAACAAACAGGCTGACAAGTCCAGTATGGACATCTCCACACCCTCACCCACACATGAGGAGATGTCTGTACCAGCGGTTTGTGGTCAACAAATGTTCTGTGACACACAGGTGGGACATGCTCTCTCCAGGGTAGTGGACATAGCATCCATGAGACCAGCTGGTGACCCCACTGTGTACTCCACTATCTCATTGAGGTATTAGACCCACAGTTAGGACAGCTATTTCTTTGTAGCCTCACCTCAGGTAAGGAACCCAGGTTGTGTCGCACGGCAACTGTAGTCCCACGTCACAGGGCCAATGCCTCCACTGGGCCTGGTTATTACTGTCCCATTACCATGAGGAGACCTATCTGCAAAGACATGTGGAGGGATCATACTGCGGCTCGTATATGACTGCATAGGGGACATACATACTTTGCATCCAACACGGTTTGTCTGGTTCAGGGGCGGTTCATGCCTTTAAAGCATGGGTGAAACTTTCGGGACAGTCACCGAGGCCATTGATGGGGGTGTTGCAGTCCATACAGCCTACCTCGACCTGGCAAAGGCCTTCATCACATTACCCCCCTCAAGTATCGTTGATAAACCCATTGGCTGGGATGTGGACACGTACATCACAGAATGTGTTGGAAACTGTCTATGCGACACAACCCACACTGTCATAGTTGCTGGCAGCGTGTCAGACCTACTGCCTGTCGCAAGTGGTGTCCCATGGGGCCCTTCCGTGGGTCCACTCCTGTCGTACATCTACATTTCCACGGTACAGGCACACACAGGGGTTTTGTGGGCAACATTGTTTGTAGATGACTGCAAAACAGGTGCCATAGTGGGACGGACATCTGACACAGATATCCTTCGGAGGGGCCTCCCACATATGCATATCTGCTGTCAGGGACATGTCCCACAGCTAAATGCTAAGTAATGCAACATCATACCTGTGGAGAACTACTAGGTCACCCCTGTCCAGCATATAGGTGGCTGTCCACTCAGCACAGGGGTGATTACCAGGGATCAGGGGACAGAGTTTGTCGGTCACCATTCATTCAACACACACGTTGCTATCGTGGTTGTGTGGGACTTCTACATTGCCCACCTGTTTGTGCAGGGATTCACATCTACATCAGGCTAGGTCATTGTCTCCTTGTACCCATTACGTGTTACACCTATGATTTACTACATTTCCCCATTCAGACTGTATCTGACCATACACCTACAGCAGCTGAGAAGCCCTCATAGGTTAATTGTTGTACAGATGCAGGATGACATCATTTTGTGTAATGCTGCCCCACTTGTAGGACCCCTGCCACATTACGTCACATACCTGCTGTTTAGTGTTGACCTGTGCCTGACATACGAGGCCATGTCAACCCATATGTCATGTGTATGCTTCACCTACAGTATCTGCATCCCCCAGAACCACTAGGGCAGGTGACATTTACCTTGTCACGGTCATTAATGGGATGTGTTTGAGTGACACATATATCACCCAGACACTCATAATGCTGTGGATCTACATCACAGTACATGTGAGACAGAGATCCTTCCTAGCCTTGTTCGGGTATGTTGTCCATTGGATGGAGAATTGCAGGTATATGCCAGGGATTACATCATTATCACTGCTTGACGGAGGTACAGCAAAATCATGAGTATTTTATCTGAAGCACAGAAGGTTGGCAAAGTCATCCTAACTATGGTGTAGTGTTATGGCTGAACCTGGGACGATGGCCTACCCTGTACCTATGGTCATATGAACCTATATTCATAGTTTGTCACATTTACAATTGTCTATCCCCTATACTCTCTCCAGTGTATATTTCTGTGGCACATGATTGTCCTCTGTATTACATGCAGGTATGCTGTGTACAGTGCACATACGTCACAGTTGATGACAGTGTATCTGTGTCCCTAACACTGTGCTACTGAGGATTACCACACATCCTTCACAACATTACATGCATATGTCCATTCTATTCTTCTTTGGCCTATGGGGGGGTGTTAAGGCAAACATTACACAAGTCCCTGTTTGTGCATGCTTCATGTTGGTGTTTGACCAGGCTCCGTTGCAGTCGTGTGTTGGACAGTAGTATTTCTGTGTGTTTGCCATGTGTTTTTATTGCCGGTACATCTGTGGGAGTTGTGGTTGGCACATGTTCCTCTTTGCAGGGACACCCATCCTGTGGTTTGTGTCATGCATCTGCACTTGGCACCTGCCATATGTCCTGTACTATTCCCACAGTCGTGTATGCCTTCATGCACTACTACTGCGTGTTACTGGCTGTTTGTATGTGGTACACATGGACATTGTGATGGTTGGCTTGACCTATTCCCATGCTAGAACGTACACATCTGTCAATTAAGTTGTTTAAATCAAACTGTAACACTCATTCATATTTTCAAAATGACAGTCAATGACACAGGAAGCTGAGATTAATAACGTTTTAGTACTGTGCAGCAGGAGGCAAAGAACTATGCAGTAAAAGTGTAGACATTTGTTGTACTCTATACATGTTACATCTGTATGAGCATTGTGTATATTATCATCTTTTGCAAACATTAATGATGTGGTCAGTCACAAGGCATTTACATTGCTAGAGTCCACAACGTTGTATTCCTACAACAGTGCTCAGGTAATGCTTATTAAATGTTTTCCCATGAGGATAGCACAACCGTGCGAGCCACATATTCAATTAGACTGTACTTCGGTATATTCTGCTCTGTCACGGTTCCAACACAGTTCAGATCCGGTCCTCACTCCATTTCCTACTAGGTTCCTTTGTCTCTTTGCTGAGCAGCTGTACTCTGTGTTACAGCTCACAAGCCTATCCTCCTCAGTGGAAGGATGACAGATATACCTGTACATACATGTATTATTCTCTAACCGAGCAGATGACTAATGCTGAATGACATACACCTGCTGCACTGGTTACTGCTAGGGTCAGGGTTCAATCACACTGCAGCTACACTGCAGGCAATTACATGCATGATAAGCTCTACTGCCATATTGTACGATAGAATAATATGCATTATACACTATTTGCTTCTAAAGTTGCACGTCATATATATGTTTAAATATGTATTTTGCTAACATTCTCCCTCCTTTGATTGCTTCTATTCTATCCAGAAACATATACAACATTATTTCATTCCCTAGCCTCTTCCTCTCTGGAACGTTTAACTAGGCAAGTAATTTGTAGTAAATTTCAAGAAGGATTGCATTTTCTATTGACAAATACCACTACAGGTCTTGATACAAAGTCTCGGGTACAGATATGTCGCCAGAGTCCCTGACTAATACTTACATGCAAAGTATCCCGCAATAGACACATGCTCCCAATATGAGCAGAACAACACAAATGGCAATCATGATATTCAGTATGACTGACCCCATCCACCAAATGGTTTGTGGAAATGGTTCGTCAGTGGCTTTGGGCCTGGTTCCGCCATGGATGACACCTGCTGTATTACCTCTAGGTGGGCGTTGATTTTGGTCTTTTCATGTGGTAGTTGGACACAGCGATCTTCTTTAATAAGCGCGTACCAATTCTCGGCGCCACGGTGCAGTCGTGCGCTATTACATTTTGTGACACAACAGTTCTCATTGCATCCAGTTCATCAGTCACAAGTTCAAGAGTGGAAAGTCACATTCATCATCCCTCCGACAGGTTTTGATAACTTCCTCTGTTCCCTGATTGATTTCACTACTCCACAAGCTGGGAGTGTTCCAGCCCAGGTTATGACGCTGTCACACAAGTCCATATGAATCAGTATTCCTTTATCTCTTGCAGAAGACTGGAATGTCAGAACAGCTTCCGTTTCACCCACTGGATTACTAGGTGTCTCGACTGTGTTCCCAGTTCTTCGAGCTATATGTGTTATAGTACGTTTCGCACCCAGAGGCAATTGTGCAGTATGTCATGTGACTGGAGCCAGATAACCCAAATAACAACTGCCGGACCAATTCCCAGGTAACCATTGATATGCTTTTTTCCCACAAACAACATAACAATATTCTACTTTACTACTGATGCGGGTTACCTCTGCATGTAACATTTCCCTGTCTCTAACAGAGGACTGTTTATACAATTCAGGATGTTTATGCACATCCTTCCACATTGTTCTCATGATGTTTCAATACAAATAATGAATGGTGCTACAAGTAGTACTGTGATCTTTGGCTGTTATATGACATTCGTAAGACACAGTTATGTTACAAATACTCCCACAAACTGAAACTGTATCATGTTTATGATAACATACAATTCCTTTTTGTGTAACAGGTGAGTACAGTGCCACGTTGTCCTGTGATCTCACAGAACCTGTATCAAAGTGTAAATATTCACAAGTCTCAATCTATCCCCAAGGGGACAACATGCATCGGAAGTCCTCCATATGATGTACGTATGGCAGTACATACACAGCAATTTAAAGTGTTCATAGTCTGTATATGCACACACGTCATGCCTAGGTATTTGTTGAAGTGTGGAAGACACTCTGTGGCCAGTTCATCACGTATCAGTATTTGTATCCGTGTAGTTATGTGCAGGTAAGGTCCCAGCAAATGTAAAGTAAACACAAACATGGTTAATAGGTGTATAACCATTAGGACAGCAAACAAAAATGTCTTTGCCCGGGTGATTCAGGCTCTATGGTATATCAGCTACAAGATGTCAATCAGACTTGATATCCTTTACCGGTTTGAAAAATGTGAGCTGGACCCAGGACGACCTCTCTGCAAACTTTACTGCAGTAGGCATTGCCAACAGGAGCTGGTACAGACCTTCACACTTTCCACTTGCCAATAATGTTCTTTGGATAACAGTGACATACACACAGGATACTGGTGTCAGCTATGCGTCCGTCTTCATTTGCTCTTTATCTGTAAAAGACTTTAACTGAAGAACAGTGTTATTGGTTAACAATCCTCTCATGTCACCTGCTAATGAGCCATCGACCTCTGGCTCTGCAGGCATGACAGCTTTCCACTCTGGCACATGATATGCCATTCCACATACTACTTCGAAGTGCGTGCAGCACTTTACATTTGGAACTGTTGTCATGCTCAGCAATGCTAGAGGTAGACAGCACATGTAAGTCGTCTGGATGTCACCCACCAACCTCCTCTAATTATTTCTCGGGATCCCACTTTACGGCGCCAGCAGTCATGCTGACTGTGGGTTGTACATGCAATTTACATTCATGGAAATACAAAGTAATCCCCCAGGTTGCGTGATTGTCTGGTTCACTACATGTGTTCTATTGTCACTGTAGCTTCTTTACAGCATGCCAGATCTAGGGATACTTTATTTTACTGGCACCTTTGCCACTGCTGCTGCATCAGGATTCATGGTTGGGAATGCTTCTACCCATTATGATTATATATATGTGTAATCACTAAACAGTATTTGTTCCCTTCACATTTATTCAGACGTATGAACTCCATACAAATAGTACGGAACAGTTATGGTGGTGTAGGTAAACTCACTCCCTTCGGTTTAAATGCTCCCTGTGCATGATATCTACTGCAAATGTGACACGCTGCTCATGATGTTTGTATGTGGTTCATAATTCTGTATGTTAGGGGTATTCTGTTAACCAAATGTACCATCCCCCCTGTTGAGACATGTCTCTACCCATGGCTCCACAAAGCCGCATATCTGTATACATTAGACGTTAATATTGGCTTTATCACTGTGGATATGTGCAGTCCGTGTTCAGGGATTGCTCCTCGTCATACCCACGTCGGCTTTTCTGCTTTCGTAGTTGATGTTTGCATTGTTTGTAAGATTTCTACATCTAAACTGTCTGAGGTTTGTCATTCCTCATTCACACAAACACTTTCCAACTGTGAGGCTGCTTGTTTTGCGGATGCATGAGCTCATGCCTTACCTTTCCTACTGTTATCCTGTTGCTTTCTATGACTTGCACATTTACAATTACCTACTTTAGTGGGTAACTGAATGGAGTCTAATGCATTCAAGATCAATTGCGCATGATTAATCGGTTTACCGGTGGATGTTATCATTCCCTATTCTTCCACTGCTGCTCATAAACATGCACTGTACAGACAACATACTGACTATCGGGACATATGTCCACACATCAGTTTTCCACTACAGTACAAGCACATGTTAAAGCTATCTATTCTGCTGCTTGAGCAGACACGTTATGCTGCAGGGTTTGGCCGTCTACAATCTCATTATCAATAACTACTGCATACCCTACTTGATTCGTTCCTGTTGGACTCTGTCTACATGATCCGTACACATTAATTGTCACCTCTGCATCATCTAGGGGTATATCAGTGATATCATGTCTGTGTGTAGTTATTTAATCCATTTCGTATAGGCAACTGTGTGGTGTGCCATACACAGGTATCGGACGTGACGTTGATAGGTTTCATGTTGTACAACGTTCAATCACCATATGAGGTTGACTCAGTGGTATGGTCAAACAAGACAAATGTCTAGCATGGGTCTGGAATGCTATCTTCTCTTGCAGCAGACTGATCGCAACTGCATGACACATTCTCACAGTGAGAGGGTGGTCTAGTAACATTAAGGCCGGGCCTGTACTGCCATGGGTGCTACAACAACTGCCTGTACACAATGTGGCACTGACCATGCCACAGTGTCCAACTGCAATGAGTAGTGAGCTATGTAGCGTTGCTTACTTCCATGCTGTTGCGTCAAGACTGACGTCATATATCTCCGCTTACAATCTACAGTCTGACAACATGTGTTATGATTATTCAGAAGACCTACTACAGATGTTGAAGCTATCAATCGTTCTAGTCTGCAGAAAGCTGTTTCTGCTACTGTAATCCAGTGTAGTATGTGTTGTGCTGCCATAGGTGTATTAAAGATTAAGGCAGACAATACAGCGGATTCCAAAGCATTGTTTGGTAACCAGCTTTGACAAATGTTAGTCGGCCCAGACAGGACTTCATTCCCTTCTTGTTAGTTGGCTTGTGTGCTTATGAGATTGCTACCGTCCTATCGTAATGTGATGTTCTACCCTACTTGGATACCACATATCCCAGGTACTTGACCTGTATTCTCTGTAGTTGCAATTTATGCTTGCTTACTTTATGTCCCTGTTCTGCTGAATATGTGAATAATGCTATTGTATCTTCCATACATTACTGCTGGGTAGGGGCCGCAAGAAGAATATCATCCACATAAAGTAAAACTTTACTGGCCCCGGGTGGAGTTAACACCGGAATGTAGCTAGCCATCTCCTGTGGGAATATCATTGTACTTTCACGGTATCCCCGCGATAGCCGGGTATGGCTGTATCTGTTACCCTGAATGTACATACAAAGCAATACGGACTATCTGGATGTATAGGTATTGCAAAGGAAGCATAGCTTATATGTACCATGGTAAGATACTTCTGTGGCATGTTCATAGCATTGAATATAGTGTGTGGGTCTGGCACCTTCACTACCCTAAGTATTATTACATGATTTACAGCTTGTACATACTGTACCATCCGCCATTCCCCCTTTGTTTTCCGATCAGAAGATACAGGGGTATTGCATGGTGAATAGCGATTACTTTGTAGATGGGGAATTCCCTCTGTGACTTTACAGATATCTTCTGGTGTCCACGGTCTATACACTACGGGGGTTGGGTCCTGGCCTTCCTGTCCTGCATGAGGGTTCGGTACTTCAATTAATTGACAGATATCCTCACTCTGTTCTAGTGACTGTCTTCTTACTCGGGTGTTCCTAGGTATGTTACGAGTTCGGGATGTGGTTTCAATAGCTTCTGTTACATTTGGTCGTTGTGCTACCTCTGTTGCCACAGGATAACGTGTGGGGACTAGCCTGCCCTCCCGCTTCATATCCTGGATGTGGTATCGAAGGTGGTAGGGTGTTGTGGGGGGGGGGGCTATCGGTACTACTGTATTATGATCTTCTCTGTGTACGTATGATGCTTTGACATTTGTAGTGTCTGTTCCCTTCAGTTCACTACCTCAATCCACCTATGTGCATGACGGATACCCAATTGTCGCTGTTTTGCCGCCTGCACATCTTAGGGCTGCCACCTTTTCAAATGCACATTGTGGGACATTAGTGTTCGGAGCATGTAATTTCCCAGGAAAAGCATACCCACGGCCAGTACATAGGACAGGATTTCACTTTTTGCCAGGAGAGCGACCAATTGTTGTAGCATTTCAGTTGCTTATTCTGTTTATTATGATATTATGTTGTTCCAGATACAAAATTACTGTTTTATGCTACCATTTTGAAATATATCTGGGAAATGTTTGTCCTGAGATATCAGGACATTTGCCATTTGTTCGGTTTGTTTGCAGGACACAACTGGCCAAAGAGGGACTGTCCCTCTCAGGGTGGAACAGGTGTTTACCATAGAACATGTGCATCACATTTTCAGGGATTACAATGTTTCAGTAACGATATTTTGTGTAATATACCATCAATGTCGTATCTATTACCCCATTTTGCTGGATAACTCACATTATGTGCTCTCTGCGATTGCATATACTTCACGTCACCCGTCAAACGCGGATCACATGATCTGTTTCTTCAATAGTCTCCCATATCCTCTACACGACTGCTACGCACTTCTCTCATACCACGTGGTGTCTCCTTCCCTGTATCCACTGTAGTGTCTACAATGACTATTTACTCTGCTGTGTGTTCCCTTGACCTATGTTCAGATTTAACAGTATGTGGGTAGGTCTTCGACCCGCTATCACAACTGTTAACAGAAACACAATGTAGTCTGGTCCCTGATCTACAATAGAGACAAAGAGGCAAACACTCCTTACCTGAGCCTCCTGTTTAAGGCTGCACAATTTCTTCTTGGGATCCAGTTTTCCGCTTTTCAGCCACAGATCAGACAGTAAACAGCCTCTTTACACACAACAATTCAGTCGGAGGTCTTTTCATTCAAGAAGTACCATTTAGGCAAATTCTCCTGCGTAGATGTCTAACCAGCCATGCACTCTGACCTGTAGCTTACCAAGGGAATTCCGGATTACAAGGATCACAATGTCAAATAAGTTGTTAAAACCAGACTGTAGTTGTCAGTAGGCTTTTCTAAGTGACAGTCAATAACACAGGAGGCTCGGGTTCAGAAAGTTTTAGTAGTGTACACAGGCAGGCTAAATCATATACAGTCCAAGTATGAGAGTTTTGTCTGACTCTATACAGTAAGCAGTTTCTTTATATAGTGTTTACAATCAGCTTTTGCCCACCTTACTGACGTGGTCGGTCACAGGGCATTTCCATCACTATGGTCCACAATAGTCTATACATACGTGGGTGCTGGGGTCGTGCTTTTAAAATGTTTTCCCATGAGAATAACACAGCCTTGCAAGGCACCTTGTCAATTACACTGTCCTTCTGTGATTGTAACTGTTTCAAGGACCCTAGACTGTTCCGATACAGTACTCAGTTAATTTCTTAATACGCTGCTTTGTCTCTCTGGTAAGGAGTTGTACTGTTATCTTCCATTGAGCTCACAAGGCCATCCTCCTCAGAGGTAGGGGTGATGTTATGCATGTACATACATTTATTGTTCTGTAACCCAGCAGATAATTAATGCTGACAGACATAAGCCTGCTGTACTGGTTACTGCCAGGATCAGAATTCCATCACACTACAGCTTAGCTTCACCAATTACATGCAGGCTTACTTCTACTGCCATATTGTACGGTACAATTCAATGCATTATATAGTATTTCGAGTCTAAACTGGCACTTCATATGTGTTTCTATATATATTTTCGAACAACATTCATCCGCCATATGCATGTTGTTCCGTCCTTTACCTTGACCGTGTGTATTTGGCCGTCCGCAACGCTACTCTCCACATGTGATGTCCCACCTTCCCCTTCTTTGCCTGTAGCACCCTGTTAGGACGTCCTGTTTGATAGGCACGTGTTCCGCTATATGTGATCGACTTCACTGCATAGCTAAACATCGATGCGGTGGTTCAACAACCCGACTTGTCCACATGTGTACAGTTATGTGCACCGTGTCGTATGCAAACCTATATGGTTTCGACGGGTACATACCACATGCGGGTGTACACATTCTGCAGACACATTCACATGCAGCCATTTACATATCTGTACCTGAGGTGGGTTGGTGACATGTGGGTACGATTTGGCCACGTGGCATTGCCTAACACAAACATCTTACCACATTTCAGGTATGCACATTGTGTGTGGGTGTATAGCTGCACACGGATGCTAGCAGGTTAGGGTGCACAGGTGTACATGGGTGGGACTGACATGTACAATGAGGCTATTGTGTATTACATCTGAATGCATGGGTTCTGCTTCTGGATATTACACTTCAACATACGCCATCCAGTGTATGCGACAGAGACGTTGCTGGGTGTGGGATATGTTGCTATGCACATGTTTGCCTGTGTTTAAGGTATCTTGATTCCTTACTGTTGTTATGTCGACACAGCTACCCGGCTATGTACTCTCACAACTGCTTGTGACCATTATGGTTGGCACCTTTTCCAATGCCCATAGTGGGGCATGTTATGTGGAAACTTCGGAATTTGCAGGACTACACATACCCACGGCAAGTGCAGTTGACAGAACTTCACTTGTTTGCCATACTATAAGCTTATTCTGTAAGCATTTGGGTTCCTTATTCATTTTCTTATGCCATGTATGTGTTTCATATACAAATGTATATGTTTTATACTACTATTACATGTATATTGCGGGAATAGTTTTGGCAGGGGATCTGGGGTCATTTTCCATTTTTCCGATTGTTGCAGGGACACAACTGTCCAATCAGGGACTGTCCATGGCACATTGGGACAGCTGGTACCCTGGTGACCATGCCCATGTCGCTACTGGGGTTGCCACCTTTTCCAGTTTCCAAGCTGGGATATTTCCGGGACTCACATCTGACTTTACAGGCCGACACATACACACGGTCACTATATAGCATAGAACTTCACTTGTTTGCCTAAGTAAAAGCTTATTGTTATGGCAATTTGCTTGCTTATTCTGCTTCTTGTGACATTTAGGTATTTCAGTTACAGAAATAACCAATTCATGCTACCATTACATTAAATACGGGATATCATTATGTCCTACAATCTTAGCACATTTGCCATTTTTAATACGTTTTTTCGGGACACAACTGCCCATAGAGAGACTGCCCTACCCCAAAGTGGGACAGGTGGTGACCTTAGTCGCTGCTCCTATGTCGGTGCGGCGCGCTGACATGCTGCTGTACACCTTCTCTGAGTGTAACCACTGACGGTGCATTGCGGGACAAACGCGGTCATATGCATATCCTTTGCTCCTTGGATGGGTACACTTAAGCCTTCATGGCTTGTATTTGCTTCTCCATTTATTTGGGACGGGTACTATGCTGCATACTCTACGTGCGTTTCATTCTGCACGGGACCTGGCTGCTGCCATTACTATTATGGGCGGACCATGGCTGTCAGCACATTAGGTTGCTCACCTCATGCCGGCTTAGACACGCCTCCAGACGCATCCTACCTGGGCTCGCTCACGTACACTACGCACATGTCTGTGGTTGCGGTGCACTCTCATTAATATGCATATGGCGCTACTGCGCCGGCTATTCACTGCACCGCCGGCGCAGACCTTACGCCGGCCTTGCGCCAAGCTTCATGAATCCCGGGGTATGTTTTTAACATCTTTTATGAATGATTATTTTACTGGTTTGCATATTCACATTTTATTCTTTTAATGTGCCATTTTCTGCCATTCATTAGCTACTATTTGTCTGATAATTAGAAATGACTTTCAGAATTAGATAGACTACATTATATGCATTTTTGACTTTATAATGTACACTCAGGTTAAAGTGTAAATTGTCTATCAATGTCTCAAAATATTTAATTATAGTTTCATTTTCTATGATTTGGCCATTTAGTTTGTAATTATAAATTATTTCCTTGTTTTGCAAAGTTCCATTATGTTACATTAATAAACATAAAATATCAAGTTGTTATTATTAATACATCTATTTGGAAAGCAGTAGTAGTTGAAAATAACATGTTATTGAAACATTTATGTTAATCACTTTGTAGTCATCAGTATATTTGGTTATCTACCTTCCATTTCCTGATTTTATATATGAAAAGTATAGAAGTGTTTATAGTATAAGAGTACCTATGTGACAGCCCTAGTGTTCTCCACTAGTGTAGACAGATAACATTACTCAAAGGAAAACACTATTGTTCTTCACTGGTGTAGACAGATAACATTACTCACAGGAAAAACACTAATGTTTTTCACTGGTGTGGATAGATAACATTACTCAAAGGAAAAAAACACTAGTGTTCTCCACTGGTGTAGACAGATAACATTACTCAAAGGAAAAACACTAGTGTTCTCCACTGGTGTAGACAGATAACATTACTCAAAGGAAAAACACTAGTGTTCTTCACTGGTGTAGACAGATAACATTACTCACAGGAAAAACACTAATGTTCTTCACTGGTGTAGACAGATAACATTACTCAAAGGAAAAACACTAGTGTTCTCCACTGGTGTAGACAGATAACATTACTCAAACGAAAAACACTAGTGTTCTCCACTGGTGTAGATAGATAACATTACTCACAGGAAAAATACTAGTGTTCTCCACTGGTATAGACAGATAACATTATTAAAAGGAAAAAAAAAAGATGATTACAATGAAGCAACATATCACATTTCCTTCTTGAAAAAAGTAAGCTACAATGATTTAAGAAGAGCTGACAGAAATATTAGCAAACAATAGCAACAATTTCTTCTGATTTTAACAGACCTAAGAAGAGATTTTCATGCTTTTCAGTTTTTGATCCTGGGGAAGGAATTTGTGATATTTTAAATGATTATTGGAAAGCAAAATACAACATTCTACTTTTGAAAAAAATACATATATTAATGATTCAGTTGCTGTGATTTTAGGCTGGAAATCAGTTTTCTTTCACATTTCCACCTTCATAAATTAGTCCCTTTAGGTTTCTGTAGAACTGTTCTTTTCATGCAGCCATCATTTTAATTTTCATGCCTGTGTTGTACGCCTCACTTCATAATCTACTATTACTGCTAATCTTTTACCGCTAATAAAGCTGAGCTGGAATACCCTTGTTATACAGTTCATGATAATGGAGAGTCAGTAGACAGCAATTTAAAATGACCACATTTGATGATTCAGTGTTTTGCTGAAGTGAGGTATCGATGCTTTTGACTCGATGATTTGGGCTTCAATATTATGGGCTTTCGATGTTTTGAAGTAGACTCCATGTTTCACATCATCACGTAGACCACAGCAAACCAATCATCTCCCCACTGCTGATGTTAGCAACTGCCTGCACATGGATCACTGACCTTCAGATCTGCTGATTAATGCCAAGTTTTGGTTCCAATTCAGACTCAAACCTGAAGCCATTGAGACACTATAGTCTATAGGCTATGCCTTAGGGTACAGACACACATCAGAAAAGAGCACAACTCACAGATGCCATCTGGGTTGGGGAATTCTGTGCAGGCTTGGTGGGAGACAAAGTTGCAGATATTTGTCAAACAGTGGCGAGAGTGTGGTATCAGTCTGCACTTCCACAGGGGCCTCATTTGATGAGGATGTATATGTGTGAGCCTTTCCATGCTGCTGTTAATGAAAGGGCTAGTAGGTTATCAGACCACGCCATGTGCACAGTGCCATCAGTTTTAGCCTCAGAGGTGACCATATGACATCATTCATAGCCTGTCCTGTTATGCTGAACATTTAGCTAGTAGAACCTGAGAATACTCAAAGACAAGATACCTGCGGCAACACTGAAACATGTGCCTAACACCCCCCCTCCCACTAGCAGGTATACTGGTGCAAGACATGTGGCGATAGTTACATACATACGTTGTTATGTAAGATGCTGCAGTTGCAGCTTGATGGTATCTTGATTAGAGATATGCAGAAGACTCTTGAAGAACAAGTATTGCAACACCTGTAGTGAACTGAACATGCAGTAAACAATATGCAAATGTAATGGCTATTACTAATGTAGTGCATTCTCTGTAGATATTCTGCAATCAGCACCATCTCAGCTCCCATGTCTGAGCCATCACTGAGTGTGAGAACATGTTCCCCTTCCCCTGAAGAGAAATCCAGGAACTCTCCATCTCATTGAGCCACTTCTGTCTTGGTGGTCCACCTGCAGTGATGGACATGTCCTTTGCAATGCTCACTGTCTTGTACTTGGCATGAAACATTGTACGGTAACCCTTCCTTACACCTGTTGCAGAATTCTGTTGTGGCCACCTGTTTTGGCATGAAATATCATATGGTTACCCTTCCTTACACACTTGTTACAGAATCCTGTTACGGCTACCCAAACCATATAATAAGGGCCTCTTTTCAGAGTGGTTATGCTAATTTGGTAATTTACCAAGGTTTTCTTTGAAATGGTACCATTATGCAATGTGCCACCCACTCTGAATGACATGTGTTAATGCATGCAGTCAGTAACATGGCTCTTAGCACTAGTGTGCCACCTCTATGTAGTGATGCTAGACTCATGACAACTAAATATGCTCCCATGAGATAGACAGTACCATTGTGCTCCTCAAATAAACTTGTATAAGTGGAAATTACCTCTCCAGTTGCTTGAAACAGGAAGGCTCTTCCAGGATTTTCTGGATCTTCCTCCGCAAAGACTTTGATGAGTGCTTGCTGGGGCATTATGATGGTCTATTATACAAGGTGGATGACTGGCATGAGATTGCCAGGTTTGTTAGTGTAGTTACTACTATCACAGTCTGATGAAGGGAAGAGGTACCGTTACAGGGCTGATACTTGGTATAATGGTTAAGGTGCTTACCTCCCATACTGAAGGTACAGATTTTGATTTTTATCTTTGAGGAAAAGTGACTGGGTTTAAAATGGCCCACAGGGGCAAGTAGACTAGTATATACCTATGGCCCTACAGTGTCCTGTGCTGGTGCCACTCAGAACTATTTTAGACAGTGGGAGAAAGAGGCTAGGGGAGAGATAGAGCGAGAAAAAGAAAGACAGACAGAGCTTTATGGCAAACAATTATTTTTTTCCCTGTTTGTCAGCTGGGTCATCAGTGCACTGAGTTCTTCTTACTTTGATCTGCAGTAGCTGAGGTGTGGAAAGCTAACAAACAAGGATATTGCAGGAGGCAAGTGGGTCTTTTTCACCCTTCAGTGGGGTGCATATGGCACATGCATTATTGCACCATTATAACATTTTATATGTAAAAAATGTGTATATGTAATAATGTGTTCTCTTTTTCTCTTACTTCTACAGATTCAGTTGTGACTACAGCAGAGTAATGAGAGTGGTTCCTTCACTTATTTCACCTGATCCTCCTGAAGCTGGGTTGCCTGTGGTTGGGAAGTCTGCCACTTATTAATGGAATTAAGGTCAGTCTGTTAAAGTAATCTGGAGAGATTACTTGTGGCCTTTATGGCTACTTCTAAAGTTATGGGCAGATGCTCGTCTTCAGAAACTGACCCACTGTTGTTCTCTGTGGTCTTGTGATGGTATGGACAGAGGCAGGTATCATTCAAGGTATTCTGACAACTGGAAATCATTCTTACTACTCTGAAATCATTCCTGGTTTGGATGGTCAAGTTGCATAGCTGGCAGGCCTTGACCATTGTGCTACTGGATGTGTAGCCAGGACATAATGTCAGCCCCATATGTTTTGGATGTTTGTGTGGCTGGACTCTGGACAGGTCTGACATATGCCAGATTTCCTACTGTCTCTCCCATCCAGGTAATATCCTGCCTTATAAGTCCCTTCCTATACCTTGTTTGCAGTGCATCACTTGCTATAATCAAGTGGCCACCCTCACTGTCTCTATCCATCCATTGTTGTCCCTCCTTTTTGTGTCACAACCACCCCGCCTGTATAGGCATTTTATGTTTGACTGCCCATGAAACCTTCCTTTCTCCCTCTGTCTCTCTCAGAGCCATTAGTCACTACATTCATCAGCTCACTTTCATCTACATATCTAACAAATGTTAGTTTTTCCCATTATAAAATGCCCCTTCCCCTGCTTGCTATTCCTTATGGTTATACCCTGTGTGTTTTCCTCTGCTTATTATTCTCCCTTTTCTAACTTTCCTGTTTCCAATCTTATTCCTCGTTTATAATATGAAATGGGATGGATCTTTTCTGGGTTTGACCCTTCTGGGTGGTCAGTGGCTGCACATGTGGCAGTGATGCACTATATTGTTGCATGTGTGAGCATTCATACTCTTGGGCATGTCTGGTATACTTGGCCTTCTTGTAACTTCAAACACTCAGATCAGATGTACTCTGCTATCATGGCTCCCACACTCCAACTATCTAATGCTTTTTTATCCCCATAACTGAGATCCACTAATTTACAGTGCAGTTCTTTTCTGAGACTAATGGCTCTATGCAGGAACCCCTGATCAGTTATTAGTTGCTCAACATTTAGCTCTGCACAGTTATTGCCTTTTACCTAGCAAGTTTTATTGTGTAGAATGAAGCTCAAAAATGCACACAAAAGTGCTATAGGGTCACTACTATCGCAGAGGGAAGTACAATTTTAAAAAAAGGAGAAACTCTCTGATTTCGTCAAATGTACCTTGAAATTCAAGTCAGTGATGAGAACCTTAGATTCAAAAATTTGAGTTTAAAAATTTCCTCCTTCAGAACATCAAGGCAAAGAAGGTTTTTATTCTTTCTTTCTTTAGTTTGTTGTTAGAACATGTCAGAATAAATTGCCATTAAAAAGGTGTTGTAACACCTTAACTACCTTTTAAAGAAGACTTGATTCTTGGGATGGTCCCAAAGCATTTTCCCTTCTGTGATGGAGACTGTGCTCCACACTTCCCATTAAGATCTGGACACAGGATCAGCTAAGTTGTGGAGATATGCAGTTTTGAAATGGACTGATTCCCACATAGGACTGCATTACTGTGTATTTATATTATTATTTATAGTGTATATTTTCTATAATGCATGACTGGAAGATGTATGGCTTGAAAGCTGCAAAGGTTTACTTTTTATTTAGTGTTAAGAATGAAAAAAAGGTAACTAACTTAAACTGTCTTAAAGTTAATCTTCTTTTTCTTGCTTTTCCCGGTTAGGGGTCTCCACAGCAGATCACCTGTCCGCTCATGAGTGGCAGTAGAGTTTTTACAGTGTCGAGTTGCCAGCCCCACACCCAACCTTCCACAGAAAGCACACAAATGCACAGGGCCAATTTAGAGTGTCCAATCCACCTACAGTATGTCTTTGTGCTGTGGGAGGAAACCGGAGCACCAGGCAGAAACCCACACGACCACAGAGAGGACATGCAGACTCCTCACAGAAGGCACCCCAGCTGAGGATTGAACAGGAGGACCTCTTGCTGTGAGGTGACAATGTTAATCGCTGCGCCACCGTGGCCGCTCAAGCTGTCTTAGAGTTAATACAGAAGATTAAGGCTCTGAACTGTTACGGAGCTGCTTCCTGTGACCAAACTATACCACCCTTGATTCTTTTCACGTTCATTTGTCAACTCTATGCCACTCTGGGCTGAAAAGCAACACTTGTCTTTAGTCAGCTTACTCATTAAGCATGTGAGGGTGGGGGGCACATAATGATTAAGGTGCTTATGTCACAGCTATGATGTAACACCTTTGAAGGGAAATTGGCTAAGCTTAAAATGGCTCACACATTCCAAGATGGTGGTCGGCTAGTTAGCACCCTAACCACGAGCTCCTACCGTTAATTTTTATTTTATGTAGCCTTAACTGTTTCTTAATGGTAGTAATTATTACTCGCTGATATAAGAGGCTAATATAATATACCTGAAGTCGTTTGGTGGTCTGTTTTCTGGTAAAAACTGTATTTTTTACCTTTAACCAGTTTCTGGGATAAGGAGTACGAGTATTCGAGAGGCCTGTGTGAAAATTTTGTGCCTGACAGGATTCGCACTTCTAGCAGTTGGCGCTCCTTATTTCTGTTCTGTACATCGGTATCCAGGTATGACAGAAAGTGCGGAGAATATGGATGCCCAGAGTACCAAGGCAAAAATCTCCTCAATTCTCTCCCCTGAGAAAGATAACACTTGTAAAAGGTTGAGAACTTCAAAAACAGTTGTGGATAGTAGTTCTTCAAATAATAAAACAAATGCGAAGACAAAAACTGAACCGAATCTTCACATCGACGATCTGAAAATAGCGCTTCAACCAATTCATGATGCTATCCAGGTTATATCTGACCAAATGTCTGGTCTTACTAAATCTATTAACCAGTTAGTACAAAGAATGGACACGCTAGAGCAAAAAACACAAAATAATGACTTTAAAATTAGTCAAGTGTCTGATGTAACAAAAAATAATTCTGTGCTTATTGAGGAATTACAAACTAAACTAACAGATCTTGAAGCGAAGCGACGTAATAATATTATTATTAGGGGCTACCTGAAACATATGATAACCAAAACCTTATTTTAATTTGTGGTCAGATTTTCAGTGCACTTTTGGGTCCGAGTTTTACAGCTGATAAAATAATAATTGAGAGGGCACATAGAGCCATTAGACGTAGACAGGATTCACAAATCCTCGCATCATCTATACCAAACTATTGAACTTTCAGGATGTTCAAAATATTCTACAGTCAACAAGAAAGCAAAAATATTGGTATGGAACAGTCATAAAATTACTTTTACTCAAGACTTGCCACACCAAATAAAATTGAATAGGCAGAGGTTAGCTCCCTTTTGTGCTGATTTAATTAAAAGAAATATAAGGTTTCAGATGAGATACCCGAGTGTCCTTTTATTTACATATAAAGAGACTAAATATTCAGCGAGTACACCGTCTGAAGCTAAAGATGCTTTTATTAAAGCCTTCAATTCTTATCCAGTGTTATAAAAATGTATTTGGTTAACTTTTAGTTTGCCTTACAATTGCGCTGTGGAGAAATGCTGTTCGTTTACAAGTGCTGATATATGCAAGTGTTTTATGCGAGTAATCATTTGTTCAGCATGAGTGGTTGCTCAAGGACTATTTATCTAGGCTGTCAAGATTTATCTTTTGGCAAATATACAAACAAAGTAAGTAAGCCTTGCTGTTGGTTTAACACTGGTTTTGGTGTGGCATGATTTCTTTGTTAACTTGAACTATAAAGTGAGAAAACTCGAATAGGCGTTGGATGACTGTATGATTCTTCAGATGCCAGTAAACAACATGGTGTTCCGGAATTGGTGACTGTAAATGGTGTCATGATTAGTTCTGGTGATTATTTTCCTGATACATTTCCTCCGTGTGGAGTTGCGTGAGAATTCTGGCTCTCATTTAACTGTAAAAGGCGGAACTACTGCTTATGATTCTGTCGCTGAGATGCTGATATGCTTCGCTTCATGCGGTTCTCACTGCATGAAGTTTCCTACAGTGACAGTTCATTGTTCTGGACTTCATTCTGTAGTTATTTAAGAAATGGTGGATACATTTTCTCCGTGTGGAGTTGCGTGAGAATTCTGGCTCTCATTTAACTGTAAAAGGCGGAACTTCTGTCGCTGAGATGCTGATATGCTTCGCTTCATGAGGTTCTCACTTCATGAGGTTTCCTACAATGACAGTTCATTGTTCTGGACTTTATTCTGTAGTTATTTAAGAAATGGTGGTATAATTTAATATATATCTAATGTATTACTTGTTAATGTCTGCCTTAATGCATGCGGTGGGATCTGGTTTACATGACTCAGTTAAGATATAAATGCTTCTCACAGTTTTTTCTTGGGGTATTTGCAACTTAGTTCAGTATGTGCATGTATTATGTCCAGTGTTCTTATATGTCGATTTTCTATCTTAAATTCTAATTTTTACTAGTGTTGTTGAATATGCACTAAAATATAATCTTAAAATTTAAAATACAATCTTAAAGTTATTTTAGGTATGTACCATAAAAATGTTTACATTTTATAAATAATATTTTTTTTAGTTTTAATTTTTTTCTGAAAAATCGCATATTTATAGGTTATAGTTAGTTAAGTTAATTTCACTTTTCCTTTTATTTATGGCTAATTTCATTGTTCTGAATATGATCTCGTGGGTGTTGGTTTATGGGTTCTAACATGGCTGTGTCTTGGAAACACTGTGTGATGTATATATGTACATATTGTTGGAGTATTAGTTTGTTACTTAATTTTTATTCTTTCTTTTGTTATAACAAGAATTATTATGCTAGCATTTCAAAAGCTTCACAGATGTATTATATATTATTTCCTTCCATTAGTTTTGAGGGGTGGGTAGGCACTGGGGAGGTATGGAAGGATTCTCTTTGCTGTCATATTTTGTTTTTTTCTTTGTCCCTTTTCTATTCTTGCCACTGTCATTTTGTGATTATAGATAAAGGAAAGTATGGAAAATATAGGAGAAGATTGAAAATAAAAGTCAGCTATGTATTTACGAATAAAAATGAGCGCTTTTGGTTTTTACAAAGTCACCGTCTTTATTTTTTTTTAGGCTTTTCCTTTCTTCTAAAATAGGTGTATACTAGGCCTACTAAGCTTATTGTATTATGACTTTATATATAGATTCGTGGAATATTAGAGGGTTGCAAAATAAGTCTAAAAGGGCGCTTATCTGTCACTTGATTTTTAAATCATATGCTAATATATGTTTCCTGCAAGAAACACATTTGTATGATAGGGATTGGGCAGGAGTAAGAGAAAAGAAATGGGTGAAACTTATTATTTCTTCAGGTAATAGTTCTAGTGCTAGAGGAGTAGCGATAATTATTAAAAAATCTTTCCAGGGTACCATACTTAATACAAGGTCTGATGTAAATGGTAGATGGTGTTTTTTCACATCTCAATTTCCTAATATTAATAAACCTATTCTATTTTTTAATTTATATGGCCCGTGTTCTCAGCAATATATTTTTATTGCAGAAATTCATAATATTTTAGCAACCTTTAAAGACCATTATATTATAGCTGGGGTGATTGGAATGCTGTTATTGATCCTATTGTAGATCGCTCTAATAAATCTTCCTATTATTGGTACAATACCCAATCCTCCTCTGCCTTGGAAGATTTGATGTTTGACCTTAGTCTTACTGACCCTGTTTCTTTGAAGGACCAGATAACGAAAGAGGAGTTATACACTTATTATTCAAAATGCTCCAAATCTTGGTCAAGATTGGACTTCTTTTAATCTCGAATTTCTTACACACTTTGATATTGTTCTATTCTTGGATCCGAGATCCATCTCTGATCACTCTAAGATTTCAATAAATATTAACCCTATTCAAAAAAAATTCTCTAAATATAATAATTGGACACTCAATAATAATTTACTTCGTAATAAAGACATTATTCAGGAAATTACTGAAATACTATCTAATCTTACTCTTAATCTGGATAGTTCTGATATACCCTTAGATATACAATGGGCAGCCTGTAAAGCCTATATGAGAGGTATTTTAATTAATAAAGCCTCTTTTCTTAAAAGGAAATATAAAGACAAAGAAATGGAGCTTACAAATAAACTTCTCGAACTAGAAAAACAACAAAAAATAAATGTAGATCCCAATAGAGATAATTTAATAAATAACTTACAATTCCAATTACTTCAACTACATAAACAGAACCTAACCATTTTTGAACAAAGGATGATTGCAACCTACTCTGAATGGGCACAAACTCCATCTAAATTTCTTGCAAAATTAATTAGAAACAATCAAGAACCTCCTAAGATATCTCGCTACACCTTAATAATAAGATTTATAACTCTGACCAAGAAATAATACAACTTTTTCTAACCTTTTTCTGACATATATTCTAATGGAAATACAAGTAGTACTACGCATAAAAATATGATTGAGTTTCTTAATTCTATTAAATTTCCCTCCATAAGTAAAAGTCAAGGTGACTTGCTTTCAGTTCCTATAAGCCTACAAGAAATTCAAGAAGCTATCTCGAATCTTAAGGCAGGAAATCACCTGGTCCTGACGGATTTACAGCCGAATTCTTTAAAACTTATAACTTATTGATTTCTTCTATATTATTAAAAGTATATAATTATGTAATAAAACATGGTATCTCAGATCTTTATTGGAATACTTCGAAAACGATTTTAATTTTAAAAATCAAAAGGACAAATCAGATCCGCACAATTATCGCCCCATTTCTTTGATTAATATTGACATTAAAATTTTAGCCTCTCTTTAGCAAATAGGCTTAGGAAAATTCTTCCTTCTATAATATCCAAGGAACAATCAGGCTTTATGTCAGGTAAACATACTTGGGATAATACCTTAACTTTAGATTCATTAATGCATATTCTGAAAAAAGACAAAAATCCAATTTATGCCTTGATATTAGATGCGACGAAGGCTTTTGATAGGGTTAACTGGATGTTTCTTTTTCTTTCCTTATCATATTTCAATATTCCCCCTTCTTTCCTAGATATGATTAAAGTTTTATATAATAACTCCTCGACTTGCTTGTGGATAAACAAAATTTTATCAAAACCAATACGAATAACTAATGGTACTAGACAGGGTTGTCCGCTATCTCCTTTCCTTTTTAATATATTCATTGAACCCCTATTTCTTTATATAAAATCAAATACAGTTCATGTGATTCCTAGAGTAATGAATACTATAGTTCCTCTGTCAGCTTTTGCTGATGATTTAATTATTTACTTTCAACTTCCTAACACTGATCTTCATAAGATTGAATCCTCCATTGAGGCCTTTTCTAAAGCTTCAGATTATCAAGTTAATTTTCAGAAATCTCACATCTTTCCTATAAATCCTCAGGGGTATAATCCAAGTTATTTTCCCTTGTCTTCCTTTAAAATTACTTTCGATATTAAATATTTAGGGATCTCCTTTAATCATAATGTTTCATCTACATTTCAAAATAATCTCCTTAAATCATGGTCCAAAATAACTCTCGATATTCTTAGGTGGCAGAAGTTGAAATTATCTCTCTTGTCTAAAGCTGCTATAATTAAAATGAATATTCTACCTAAAATTCTCTTTCAATTCAACTCTGTAGATCAGGTAATACCAAAGTCTTTTTTGACTAAAATATGTAGGGATTTGTCTAAATTTATCTGGTATCCAAAATCTGTGAGAATTGCATATAATAAACTAACTATTCCCAAATCGGGTGGAGGACTGGGACTGCCAAATTTTCAATTATACTACTTCATCATTTCGGCAAGTAGGTTATTATGTATTTCCAAACTTAAGTTAGTAGATTATAATTCTTATCCCTTATGGTCTAAAATATGGTTTCAACATGTTATAAGTCTGAATTTGAATCCGGAGGCTCTCCCTTTTCTCGTAAAAGATTCCTTTAAAAATCTCAAACTCTCAAATAATTTAAAACATAAGATTATAATTTTTCAAAACTTAATGAAACTTATAAATTTGGATAAAACCCTTCCCTTACTTCAACCCTTACATCTAAATCCTAATATTACAATTAATAATCTTCCTGTTAATCTTTCTAAATTCCTGGAAATTAAAAGCTTTGTGGTCTGGGATTTACTTAAACATAATAATGAATCATTATCTAACCTATGTGTGATATTGAAGATAAATAAAAAATATTTATCGATAATCAGACAATTGAGAGATATTATTAAGTATAAATTTATACACCTTTTTGATAATGGACAAAATATATCCTTATTAGAATCTGTTTTGCATAATCTTACTCTACCCAAGAAAATGGTTTCTAATTCATATAAACTTATATCATCTATGATAAATAATAGTCCATGTCTTTTTTCAAACTATTGGAATAATTATCACCCTCTTCTTTCACATAATCAGAAGCTTTTGTCTATAAAATACACTATTAATTTCTCCCCATTTAAGAATCTTTTACACACAATTGATGATTAACAATAATACATATTTTACTCCAGCTAGACTAGCAAAAATCGACTCCAATAAATCTCCTTCTTGCTCCTGCTGCTCAGCACCCTATGCTGATTTATTTCATATCTTTTGGTCCTGTTATCATACTCATAAACTTTGGACTTCGTTAAAGGTCCGTCTTCAAAAAATGGGATACCACAAATCAACCCTTTGTTGGGAACTAGCCATCCTTCACATACCTATGTGTACTCTTTCTTTAGTTGATACCCATGTTTTGGTCTTTTTATGTTCTCTCATGAAACTGTACATCTCTAGAAATTGGATGGATCGTACTAAGCTTTGTTGGAATAACTTTAAATCATTGGTATTTACATACATGGCTGCTCACAAATTTATTAGTAAGAGTCCTAAGAAGAATGCCCTTTATCTAAAAATTTGCTCCAAAGTTAATACACTTCTCCTTATTTCTTCTTGATTTAATTCAGTGGTTTGTAGTTTTAATTCCAATATTTAGTACTATTTAATTACTGTTATATTATGTTTTTCTGACAGCTTGTGGGGTTGCTTGTTGAAATTTTGTGATTTTTATTAGTATACTGTGTATTTTATTTATCTTGTTATAACTTGTTTGGTTTTTATTGTATTAAAACAAAATTGCCAATAAAAATTTTTTTTTGAAAAAAAAAAAAATAAAATGGCTCACAAGGACATCTATCTTTGTACTTACCTAATAACCCATTTAAAAAAGGGGATAACATTTGGTACATTTAAAATGTTTACTTTTGTATATTGTTTCTTTCGATTAATCTGAGGTATCCTTCTCTCAGCCACTTTAATTAACATTAACTCTACTTAGGAATTTCTTAATGTCTTAATGTTAGTGTTTAAAAGATTGTACATATTCAGAGTTAAAGTTTTCACTTTTAGCGTGAATATTGTGAATCATAACAGTATCTATGACATTAACAGTGTGTGTGTGCGTCTGTGTGTGTGTGCGTGTGTGTGTGTGTGTGTGTGTGCATGTGTGCGTGTGTGTGTGTGTGTGTGTGTGTGTGTGTGTGTGTGTGTGAGAGATAGAGCATGTGCATTTCTGTTGTGTTGATAAATGGGTGTTCTGAAACAGAGGTAACCAATGGAATTTATGTCATAAATTGAAAATACCTTCTGACATCTGGTAAGGATCTTTCTACATTCTGTGAAAATATTGCTTCAAGTTATGGAAAATTCTTAAGTAGTTTACATAACAGACTGAAAATGTCAGCATGGTTTTAATTAAACATAATAATTCACAGTGTTAATTAAAAAATCATGCACCATTTTTTTAAAACTGGAACTTTTATTTCATGTGAGATTCACTGGCACATGTTCCTGTAAAGGAGTATTCCATGAATCACGCTGTACAAAATGGAAAGGGTCAGATTCAAAAAAGTAGCAAATGACTAAGCCAACTGGCTGAGAATAAAAGCCATGCTGGGAACAATTTAACTGTTGTTTTAATGTGTTTCATTATAAGGAATCCAGATTTCCAAGGTTTATATACTATTTAAGATATCCAGCTACAAATAAATTATCTTTATTTGTAATAAGAGGATCTAAGATGAAACTGTGATGTCTGACTTCTACTACTACCAGTATAATGTTAACCCTCTTTATCTAAATAAGTGAGCTATCGACTATTTTTTTTTATAGTAGCTGTTTCTAGAAACCGTAATGGTTACTATATAATTACACACCTTTAAATGGAGATGTGCTGTCCATCAAACAGTGCTTTGATGTCATAGCAATGGTCAGTTTTTTCATCAGTTCATATATTTAACCAAAACTTTACAACTGAAAATAGAGACTGTTGAACTGTAGGCTAAAGGCATTTCTCCTTGTTCCTTAGGTTGCAGTCTTGGAGTTAGCATATTCAGTAATGCAAGCATAGGTTATACAGGTGCCATTTTGTAACTTCTAGCTGCAGCCAGTAATGAGAGATATGCTGTATAGTTTTGACAGAACTGCTCAAAACAAAATGTGCATGTGATATATAGTCATATACCCCTGTAAACACTTTTAATGAAGATACCTGAAAATTCAGGATGCCAACTATCAGTAAAGGGTAATTAGAATATTGTAATAATCATATTTTACTTTAGGAAAACAGTATGTATGACAAACTACATAGTAAGATAAAAACATAAATAACTGAAAAATGATGCTAAATACATGTGTACAAGCAGCAAAGATTTTCTACATAATTAATTTTCCAGTCATTAATCATGAAAATAGTACTGTTGTTATAGCATTTAATAAAACAAAAAGAAAATATTTTAATGAATATATATATACACACACACACACACACACACACACACACACACACACACACACACACACACACACACACACACACACACACACACACATATAAAATATATACAATACAAAATAAAATTAGCAAACTGAAATATGGCAAGAATTACTGCATAAATTATTTAATAATATGGTAAGCACTTTCACAGGTTCAACCACCCACTTCTTCAGACTGGTCCATTTATATAGATTTCAAGTTTGTATACCAATATAATAGATACTGTGCAAATTAAGGAAAGGCTTATTCCATAACTGAGAATTCAAGCACTTCACTTGTTTTATCAGAACTGCACAACTTCTGGGTGCAAATCCCAGATGTTTCAGTTCCTGTTTTTCCGTATAATTTGAGGCTGTCTTGAAAAAGCAGTATTCCAAAATACTCAGACATTAGTCATGGCAGCAGGAAAATGGCTGAGATATGAAAAACTAAAGGAGATATTTACCTGTGCACCATCTTTACTCTGTATTTTCTGTGAATGTGTTCAATCCCAAAGGAAATCGAGACTAATGCATTCCGGTGAAGACGAACTATATGTCATGCAAAGATTATGCATATTTTGTGTAACCCACTTGCTTGTCTGTTATCATAACCTCTGTTAGATCTCTGACGATGCCCATCATGTTTCTACCTAGTTGTTTGCTCTAACCTTGGTTATTCCTACAAAGCATGTCACTGAACCTACTGCACCCCAGCAGATATATAATGTGCATTATGAAAGGGCTGAGATAATGACATGGTAATCCACGTATTCCCTACTCTCCTGAAGGTGGAAATATTGTGACGTATCTGTTCATTTTTTTCAATGGTGTGTTCAGATCTGCTGTAAAACTGTGCACTATAAGAGAGAAAAGCATGCTTTTGAATATTTATAACCTTTGTTGGGATTTAATTTAGTTCATCAGTAGATACAGCTTTCATTGTTTAAGTCTCTTTTGCTGAATGATATATCTATTGGTAACATTTTATCCACCTGTCTTCCACTCCAGCTATGTATGTCAAGGACAGCATACCATTGCTAACCATATTCTATGTGTGTGGGTTGCTCTTAAATTTTAACCTAGGGCCAAGGATTAGCAAATGTGTAGTTGTTCTGCACTATGAGTGGATCCCGGTCACCTAGGCTTCAGTTTTCTTTTTAACTTGTGTCCTAATCTGATTTCTCTTAGTTGCATGTTCTGATTTGTCACTGACTATATCATTACTTTTCAGTTTTATACTGTCCTGTGTTTTTTAAGCATGAGTGTTTTACATATTTCTCATGACTATGACCCTCAACATTTCACCTGGTGATAATACGCCACTCTACCCCTGAAGGACTTCACATAATGTATAACAGTTACATCTGTTTATTTAACTTATTTAGTTACTTTATATGTGCATTTATTACCAATTAGTTTTATGCATTATTACCCTTTTTATAATCTTATATTAATGACACAAAATGTATATGTGACTTTCACTTACAGTTTTATCTTTCTAAACAGGCACTTGGGAATAGATGTTAGAGGTTTACTTCATTTAAGATTAATGGGTTTCTGGTTCACAGTAATTAGGGAATCTCTCAACAACTGTCACAGGCTCATTCTAAATGCTATGTTGTATGTACTTTAATCATTGCAAGGATGTCTTGTATGTAATTTAAACATTACGTGAAGAAGGAATTCATTACTAGACACAACTATAATGCTACTGAAGTGCCTACAGTCTTCTGATTATAATGCTGTACATTTTTGTAGATGCCATATTATAGTCAACTGTATGCATAAAACTTCTTCAGCTTGTACTAGGGTATCTACAGGAAACAGGATATTTGAAGGAGGTAGCCAGCATTCATGACTGTCTCCCTTCTTTCTCAGATATACAGTGTATATGATGAGTTCCCATCTAGAAGCCTGCTGTGACTCTGTTGATCAACCCACCACAGAAATGACTTAAACTACTACAGTCTGGGAAAAGTCAACTGCACATTGTACAGAAACTGTGACAAATACTGGGTGATCCATTTATTCCCCTGTCATTGTGACCAATATTAGAGCCCTGTAGATGTGGACAGTATGGTATATTTAGTATGTTAACATTTAAAAGAGATTTTGTCTAATGTACCACCTACCAGATAACAAAAAAAAATGTAAGCAGTGTAAATTAAACTGTATCAAAACAATTTATAGTATGGGAGATAGGAGTAAACTTTTTAATACCTGCACCCTTTGTGGAGGTTTCATTTAGTTCAACTTATTTAATACTGTGTTGGCCACTCTTTTCTATTATTATTGTGCCATCCACAGTAAGACAGATGGTTTTATACAGGGCAGATTCCTTTCTTTTTATGTCCCTTTTCCCGTGTGTTATAGCTACATAACTTAGTAAGCTTTCAACTTGGTGTATCTAACTTTTTCCATGTACCTTGAAAGCTACTTGGTTTCAATGGCTTCCATTATGCTGCAAGTAGTCACCTAGGTTCACTGCTCACACTGTTTATAGGTTTATATGTTCACAGAAGGTTACTATGGTAATAGCCCTAGAGCCCTTACAAACCTAGACATATTTACCTGAGTTGCCTCAGTTGTCAGTGGTTAGGTGAGTAAAGTTCACAGGAGTAAGAGTCTATGGTAGCTAATAATGATTTTCTCTGTCCAAGAGGGACATGGGTGCTTCCCCTGGAGTGAATTTGCAGTCACCCATCTGATCTCAGAGTTGGCATATATAATTTGAAGGAGGGAGGGTGTGTGGCACATCCCCTCACATGGGGGGGTGCAGGGAGCCATGCCTTCCTAGCAAAAACATAAATAAGATAGATTTATTTATTTTTTTTAATGTTTGAGTTTTCGGAAATTTGATCATATCATCTCACCGATATCAGTTTTGAGTTTCTGAAAACTTGATCAATATATATATATATATATATATATATATATATATATATATATATATATATATACATAATATATAGATACACACACACACATACACACACACCTGTTTTTTTTCTCTCTCTCATTATATTTACAAATATAAATATAGATATATATGGCAATGTTTATAATAACTAAAACTCCCAAATGTCAACATCTGTTTTTTGACACACTTTGACAAAATAGATGGATGACAGGTGTGTGTGACAGACAATTCCTAGGGTTGCAGAATTTGTTCCTTCCCTGGGAATTGTGCAATTTTAGAGTAAACAAAAAAAAAAAAAAATATATATATATATATATATATATATATATATATATATATATATATATATACAGGGGGTATACAGGGGAGCTTGCTCTCTGGCTGTGCCTTAAAGCATGGTACACAGCACTGCCTTGGAGATTTAACTTGGTCTGAGGCTGTATCTTGAAGCATGGCATACAGTATTGCCTTGGAGATTTATTTTTTATCATTAGTTATACTCTTATTTAATTGCCATTCCTATTTAACAGCTACAGTTAAGACCAAGAGATCTTTATCTTTATAACATGCCCAAATAAGATCTCTGACTTATTTCCCCACTCCCATACTTGAATAAAAGAAACATGTTTATGTGTTTTGAGTAAATAAACCATTCCACTAACTGAACTGAAGGACTGACATTATCTAAGTATCTTCAGTCACTATCAGTAATGGATCTGTGTATGTATTCAGAAATTTCAGAACGTAGCTGTTTTGTGTTTGCTGTATTGCTTTGTTTTGCTACTTTATTTTAGTTATTTGATCACTTTCAACTTTTCGAGTTTTAGCTAAGGGTTGGTGTGAAATGATGCATGATAGCAAACTCTATGCTTCTATTTTTTTTCGTTGAGGTCACATGCAGGTTATGGAAGTCCAGCAAATGTGGTGTAAGGCTGTAGTACATATTGGAAAAGGACAACAATGGAAAACCCACAATGAGAGAAAACAAGATCTTAACAATTGAAACAAAATGGGTGTGGGGGATCACGGACATCAGCTGTCCTGGACTACTGGAAACAATCAGATGACAGAATGGAAATGAAACCATGTTCATCAGTGTGACCAACATAAGAAGGTAGATCTTAAATATTACACCATTCACCAACCGAAAAGTTAACTGGACTTTATGCAAGACTAAATTAAGTATGCAAAGACTAAATAATGTTACCTTGTGTTTAATTAAAATGAAATATATCGATTTAATCTCAGCAAGAAACAAGATTAAGGTCTACAAAGTGAGTGTATGCCAAGCATTAGTCTGAGCTGGAGTTCTACATAAATTAATGTAGTCAGGCACAGCAGCAAGGCAATCCTGCAAACTTCATATTGCACTGATCATTGTGCATGACACAGCCTGCCCATACAGGTCTTTAACCTCTGATGAAAGGGAGATGCAAGGAGTCCCCCACTGGCATCTAGAAGATGATTGTTGCATTCAGTGCAGCTTAAATGAAGCCGAGTATCTTCATACTGATACCTGATACTTTCATAGGGTATCCGTCGGTTGCTTGTATTCCCTCTGCAAAATTGTATGCTGGAGCAGTCAGGGGTTCAGCATGTCAAATTCATCCATAGAACCAGGTAATATACATACATGCATACATACAAACATAAAAATATTTCAAGCATGGGAATTAATGCCCTTCTAGCTTGCCAATATACCAAAACAGTTGTTCCCATAATAAGTGTCCAGGCGGTTCTTAAAAATATCTAAACTAGAACTTACTTTAATGTAATTTAGTAGTCTGTTCTATGCATCAGCTATTCTGTCAGAGAATCAGTCAGTACACTTTTCATTCCTATAGAATCTTCTACATAGGTTGTCTGATGATTCTCTAGTGCTTTTTGATAACCCCAAACATTCACAGAGGTAGTTGTCTCTAAATGCCCTATATACTTGAATAAGATCTCCACTTAGATATCTATAAGAGACACTGCACAAGTTCAGGTATTTTAGTCTTTTAGAATAACTTAAATTTTCACATCCATGAATGCTCTTGGTATATTTCCGCTGTACTGTTTCCAGTTTACTCATGCTTGTTTTCTTATAGGGTTTTAATATTGTTATTCCATACTCAAGTTTGTGTCTAATTTAACTAACAAACTTTCCCCAGGATTCATGAAGCTTGCGCCAGGCTCAGGCATAGGGTAGGCATTCTAACGTCAAATATGGCCACCGAGCAATTCAGGTATGAGCCGATTTGATGTGCACTACCAGCTTATGCCAGAACTGTGCAGCTCTCGGTGCATGTATGCTAATCACCCCATGCGCAGTAGTGCAGCATGTAAATGAAGGTACATAGCAATTCATGAAGTGAAGTGGTGCAGGCATAGCATAAGCATACAGAAATGTAAACCAAAAAAAAAAAAAAATGGTTTACATTTTTTCAAACAGAACATCGGAGCCATGAAAGTGGACCAAACTTACGTATTACAAAGTTCACATATCCCAATGGCTAAATATACAGCCAATGGCATAAATAAAACACGCAGAACACATAAAAAATAACATTTAATGTCATGGCCACACTAACGCAAAGTACAACTGCAGTGAATGGGTGCACAAACAGGAACACAAGGAAAATATATATAGATGTCATAAAACTGCAATGTAACACAAATCATGATTTCGCCATAATAGTCAATAGTATGCATGCTACACCACAACCAAGGTGCAAGGGTTGCTAAGGGTCTGTGACAGTGTTCCGCACGGTAACTAGGAATTAGTAGTCAATGCCATGCAAATGAGGCAAGTAATACTGAATCGCAAACGCCTTGTCGGCATAA
The DNA here is from genome assembly GCF_019279795.1 of Protopterus annectens. NCBI lineage: Eukaryota > Metazoa > Chordata > Ceratodontiformes > Protopteridae > Protopterus > Protopterus annectens. Next base: position 1,535,744,721 of record NC_056735.1, read on the forward strand.
GGCTGTACCACACAGCGTAGCAGTATAATACCGAGGAGTGGCCTGGAGGTATACATGACATAAGGAGAGGGGTGTGCCACCGTAGCTCTAAGCACATTGGAGCATTGCTAATCCGGGTTGCCCATTCCTAAGCAAAGCCGCAGGATAGGGGTGTGGATGTAGCCATAGCTTTGCTTAGCTGAGAGCACATAAGGTGACCAAAAGCGCATGTATACGCGGATGACAATGCACTCGAAACCCGGCAAATGGCTGAGAGCAGTGTGCACCACAGCTGAAACAGGAAGGCTACGGGAAGACAAAAAGGAAATGCTACAGCAGGGTAATTGGAGAACAACTGAGTAATTAACACCTATTAACTCAAAGTGAGCCATTGATGGTAGCTAACAAGGCTGCTAGCAGCAACCTGCAGAACAGGAAAGGGGAGGTGCCGGATTGCAAAGAAAAGAGAACTGCCACAGCAGAACAAAGCAAACCTGCAGTAGATCAGCTACAGAACACATTTCACAACACAATCCTGGGTTGGGAAAGTACAAAATCAAGAAAGCAGGCTGCTGGATGCATGCCTGACAATGGGAGGGGAATCGGTTTGAAAAACGAAGGCAAGGGCAAGAGGTGATCCACGGCAGCCAAGTGTAATTCAACACCAAAGGCCCCACGATAGCAGTACCTGCAGTAAAACCCATAAGTGAGATACCCTGTAGGTCAGATTGTACATACACAGCCTATGACATCATCAGCTTCCAAAGCACAATAGTATAAAGTGTGAAGGCATCTCACACACACTTGTGTATTTCCAAACACTGCACCATTGGTGTAAACAGACAGGGAACTTTTAAAATGTACATGTTGAGAGCTGCCATAGCTTTGATTCATCAGCATGTGTTGGAGACTGAAGGTGGTGTTGAGGATGATGCTGACAACCACCTCAGGCACCAGAGGAGGAGAAGAGTGTTCAGACCAAGGGTAACCTACCAGGGGCTAGATGATCTGGAGATAGTAGAGCATTACAGGGTGGACAGGGACATCATACAGCAAATCATTGAGCTGTGCTGACCACGCCTCAGAGCCAGATACAACAGAGGAGAACCCATCCCAGTAGACATGAAGGTATGTGTAAGCTTGAGAATACTAGCCACAGGTACCTTTCAAAGGCCAACTGGAGATATCATGGGGATCTCACAGGCATCAGCATCCAGGGTACTCCACTTGTTCCTGGATGCCATGTTATCACATGCCAATGAGCATATATACTTCTCCCGAATGCAGGAGGAGTTGGCCAGCAATATGCACCTCTTCCACCATGTGGCAGACTACCCAGTGGTACTGGGTGCAATAGACTGCACGCACATACACATCAAGTCACCACCCGGTTAGCATGGTAGGTGGTACATAAACCGCAAGGGATACCACTCCATCAACTGCCAGGTCATGTGCAATGCCCAGGGCGTTATCATGGATGTGTGTGCTGGCAGCCCGGGAAGCTACCACTACTCCCACATCTGGCATGCCTCACAGCTGTACCAGGTATTTGTCAGGGGGGACATCCCATATGGCCACCTTTTGGGGGATGCAGGCTATGCACTGGAGCCATGGATGATGACTCCCATCAGAAATGCACACACACCCATGCAAGAATGCCATAATGAGGCACACACACAAACCAGAATCATCATAGAGCATGTATTTAGGATGCTGAAATCATGGTTCCGTTGCTTGGACATATCTGGTGGAGCCTTGCAGTACTCTCCAGGCACGTGTGCCCACATCTTCATAGTATGTGCCATGCTACATAATATGATCCTGTGGAAACAGCTGCAGCAGGGACATAATGGTGAAGGCCCTCACAGCCCATCACATATACCAAGGGCACCATAGGCACAGAGGGATTTAGACCACGAACACCCTGTGCCAGCCCCAGTAGGCAGACAGAGGCGTGCCCAGTATGCCCATGGCTTGGCAAAGAGGGAAAGTATAGCACATACACTGACAGTGTAGGCCCCTATGGACTGACACACTTCTCCACCTGCACACACAGTAAACATGGATGGCACACACACACGACCACCTGTAAATTGTCATGTATAGGTGGTCTACTGTGCGCATCCTACATAGGCAGCACTCAACTATTGCACACACAACTGCTATTGGCACAAGGTAAGTCAATACCTGAACAGTAAATTAAGCTAACAGCATGTGTTGATACTGTATGTATAGGTTCCTAGGTACATCGGTAGGTACATGCCTAACTGTCAGAGGCCATTCATAAGCCTAGCCAAAATGTGTCTGTTGTCGCCACCCCATTGATTAACTAACTGCCCCTCTGTGGAGCAGAGCCAATTGCAGGATCCCAGGGGTGTAACCACTGTTCCCCACCCACTCTGCAAGGAATCCCTGGTGTGTTAATGAGGGGGCTCCATATAATGTAATCATGGATGAAGTTCCAAAGCATGGGGAGTATCCATGACAGATATCTGTCAGCCCAGCATTCTCCAGTTATGGTTGTGGAAAGGAAGTAGCTCATTACAGTGTGTGGCTCACTGTGACATGGATTCCCATAGCTGGAGCATATCCATTAAGCCTCACTTGGACATACCATTAACAGGTATCATCCATATGTACACCAACTGAGTTACACATTTGTTTGCAGTATGGAGGAACAGCCGTAGTACACTCTACATACCATAACACTTGTACATATCCCAGATGTCTCAGTGGTAAAGCCACTGACTGTGTCGTTCATGGTCCCGGTTCCACGATCTGCAAGGGCTGTTATGTAATTCTGATGTCCCGAATAATGGATGTTGGATGCAGGTCATTAAAGCACGTTTAAGCACATGTTAGCGGGTTTTGCTCCAGTACGTGCCGGTAAGCGGCGTTTAAACATGACTACATGGATATGCGCAACACAGGTCTAACCTTTGCTGAATATCATGCAGATCATCTGGAAAGCTGCCCAGAACTGCTGAAATGTGCATTATTTACCCTTGTACTAATAGTGCCTGCTCTGAGAGGTAAAACAACCACTGCCAGGAGAAGAACACGCAACCATGTATACAATCTTCACAATAACCTACCACTAAGCTACCTGAGATATACCAATGGCAGGTGTGTACTGTAACAGGCTAAAACACAAGAGGGCGGACTTCGGTAAATAGTATACACTGCCATGTATCCAATGAAAGGTGTATTCTCTCTCTCTCTCTCTCTCTCTCTATATATATATATATATATATATATATAATAATATACAGAGAGAAAGGGTGATAGAGAGATATATGTCGATATATATGGATATACATATATATGCAAATATATAGATAGGTTAACAACATCTACACAACCATGGAGGTACATATAAATAGGATACTACCAAATACCGAATGCTTTACATACCAATGTGCGTAAGTACGAGGCTTAAAGACCTAAAGACCACAGTACCGAAACACCAGAACCATGAGTTCTATTATCATGATGTTAAGGGACATTTAGGTAGTGCTTCTGGTGCTGCAGTTCAGGTAGGTACTGTGTTTAAGTTTGTCTCTGATTGCTGTAGTGTGTGTAAGTGTGTGTTCTGAGTGTGGTGTGTGTTTGCGGGGGACTTTAATGTGTGTGTGTGGGTTTGCTTCTTGTGTCTGTTTGTGCTATCTTGAAGGTAGATTATTAAAGTAGGTGTGGTGTGGGGTGCGCAGCCACCCACATGGGGGGTGTATGGGGGCATGGCCACCTGGTCATATGTAGTGTAGGATGGTTTGTTTGGATGTGATGGGTAGCAGTTTGAGGGTTCAGTATTGTGGGGTTTGGGAGTATGGGAATGGTAATGTGGTCGTTGGAAGTGTCTGCATTCCTAAATCCGTGGGTATGCCATATACAGCGGTTGAAGTCTTCAAATATGTGTATAACATGGACCATAGCAATCACATATTCCACCATGACCGAACATTATGAACAAAGGATAATGAGAGTATATATGTCTATACACTATTACAAATATGTGATATGGACATGAGCCAAAGATAGGGTTACCACCTGTCCCACCTTGCGAGGGGCAGTCCCTCTATGTGCGGTAGTGTCCTGACCAAAATGAGTACAAATACTAATGTCCTACAATCTCGAGACATTTGGCATGTTCCATATTTCATGTAATTGTTGCATAAAATAGTCATCTGTATCTAAAATACCTACATGTAACAAGAAACAGGATAAACAAGTAAACTGCTACAAGAATAAGCTTTTATACAGGCATATATGTAAAGTTCTATACTATGTATTGACCATGGGTATGTGTCTGCATCTAAAATCCGATGTTTGTCCTGCAAATGTCCCACTATGGCCATTTGAAAAGATGGCAACCTAAGCCAAAGAGGTTCAGTCACCAACACAACTCCAATGAGTGCAAATATTTGTGGCAGAAATACACGAGACAGCTTTTATGTAGCAACATTTCATTACATACCGATGTATTTCCGAAGGGATTGAAGGACCAACATCACCTGCATGCTATACAGGAACCAATTAACAATGGCATAATGAATCAGCCTGCAATTACCATAGTATTAGTCCACTAAAGGATAGGTCTTCATTTATGGAAGGAGCCCTCACACACTTATCGAATATGTATAAATGCAGTTCCTACACACCTGCATCTGCTATGTACACCCACCTACATCTCCCCCACACCTGATACAATTGCAATGCATACTGTAATAACATCACAGATATATACTCACTATGACATCTGCAGAAGACTTAACATACCTTGTCAGAGACACACTATAATGGCCCTATGTGAAATTGTTGCTGTTGTACAATGGAACAGACGCCGATGTTGCAGGGTTTGGTTGCAATAATCCCATATCAGATGGCTGTGTGTACACCATATAGTGTTACCAATTACTGATTAACAGCACAGTATGATACACATGTACAGTATACCAAAGATGTCAGGTGAGCACAGTTCAAAGCACCTAACGTTCTATGCATAGCCACACAGCCTTGAGCTGCCCAAACATTCTTGCCAGACCTAAATATTTGCAGATGTATCAGGTACAAACTCTGCAGAAGTAGCAATGTTCAGAAATGTAACAGCTAGATTCACATGTAGAATGACATCCTCTAGCCGTTACACACAATCCACAGGGGCCATGAAGGTAATATATCTCTGTGTGTCTCCATATAGCTGTGGCAATTCATCACAAACAACACATCCAGGCCATCTTCCTCGAAGGTAGGGCAAAGGGACAACGCCCAAGTGGAGTATTCAATCATACACCACTGTTGCCTTGTCATTGGCTAATGGAGTAGCTGCACAGCTGATGCACATGTAATCATCTACTCCGGAACACCAATTGGTGACAGGATACCACATGTTACTGATATTTAAGTATAAAAGGATGGCTTGTCATACATTCAAACTGTCTGTACATACCAGAAAAATGTTATAACGAGGATTGCGGCACAAATGATTAGGATTTATATTACTGTCAACGACAACTCGGGTTACTAATAAGGTATGCAGAACACTCAGCATGTCAGTGTATGTAGTACCTGTTCTGTAATAATTAAAGTGAACGCAATGCATATAGTGGGTAAAGGTATTATGTAGTGATGTATTGTTGAGCAAAGTAATGCTCGTAGAAATTGTGTGCACTGCTGTAGGCCACAAGGTAAACACCTCATACACCACAAGGGTTGCTATATAAGGACTTTGAACACAACAGCTCCACTCCAGTCACTGTCAGTGGCAGGGTTGGTCCAACAAGTACGTGCCATAACAGGGGATAGTATATGCTGATATATTGTAACAGTAGGCATATGCATGGGCGTATAACTGAGAATAACATGTCTAAGGTGGTCCTGCTGTGCAATTATGATTTGCATTGTGGGATATTGTGGCAAAAATGTGTAATGTACAGTATTGTAGGTAGATATGTCTAACATTTTACATAGCATTACTGTTATGTTATGCAAATATCAGGTATGTCTATTGGCATGTACAATACACAATAACAGGATGCATATGACTTGTAGTCACCAGACAGTGTATCAGCATGATAGCTAATTGAAATGGAAGAGCTAGTCAATTATCCATGCACAAAGGACATGTAATAGCTTCATAGGTTCATATTTAGATACTATGCTGTCTGGCCAAGGCCATTCATAAGCCTAACTACAGTGTTTTGACTTGTGGCACCTCCCTAGGTGAGTTTCCTTTGCCTGTGAACAGCAGAGCCATTAGTTTCCTGTGCCTCTGTAAGCAGAGCCACTGCAGTGATCCCTGGTGTACATGTCTGTCTCCCATCCACCCATCGAGGTATCTCTTGAAGAGTGCTAGTGAGGGTCCCTGCCTGATGTACATAGGAATCATGTTCCAAAGCATGGGGAGTGTCCGGGTCAGGATATCCCTCCAGCACGTCCTAGTCATCATTGTGTTTAGGTACATATCTCAGAGCACGTGGCTCTCAGGGGCTTTTGCTTATGTGGAGCATATCCATTAATACTGTTTTGGACATGAGCCTTGTATGTTCAGCAGTGATCACTTCTTAGTATGCGGTATGCAAACAAGTATAGTTGGGGTTTCTGTAGTCGGGCTGCCTATGTCATCCTTCGAAGGTCAGTATTCCTGTTGGTGGGGTAATGTTGTGGTATTTCAAGCCGTTGCTATTGTCTCGTAAGGTGCATCCCAAATGGGGTGTTGTACCCTTTAATGTGTTTCATAAGTCATGAGTAGAGAGTCACAATAGCTGCTTTGTTCTGGTTACAAACCCATTAGAGATTAGGGGGGCCACTTAGAAGGATATCCACACCACCTTGCCAATATGGTTATAAAAGGAGTGAATGCTATCTACTTGGGTTCTAAGATCCCTTATTATGTCTTATGTATGTAGGGAACTACCACATATGTGACAGTCCCTGGGTGATTGGTGTAATCCAAAGGGAATGTCTATGCACCTTGTGGTATGCAGCTTGAGGCCATGTTATTGACACCAGGTATCCGTCCTAGTAACACCCTTATGGAGGGTGTCTGTATCAGCTGGGGAATCAATCATGGCCCCTAGTTTGTAGTCATCTGCTAACCTTTTCAGGGTAAGTCTTCCTGTGCTAGCCTGTACCTCAGAGAAGCATATACCGAACATGAGGGGCCCTATGACCGAGCACTGAGGGATGCCAATTGTAACTGATTTACAGTAGGACCTAGAGTATGCTACCCTCACTGTGTTGGTTCTGTCCATGAGCCACTTTGCATAACATCTCGTGATGTAGGGGTTAATGTGCAGGTGGATGTGTATGTTGATAATACCGGAATGGGGAACAGTGTTGAAAGCCTTTGAGAGGTCAAGGTAGGCTGTGTGGACCTCTTTATGTGTTGGTCCATGAGTAGGTATCCCAGTTAATGGTGGGGTAGTGTTAGTCGCACATCAGTAGTGTGTCTGTTTGAACCCTACTTTCCAGTACACCAAGAAGAGAGGACCATTAACCATGGGCTATGATGGGGGATCTGTAGCAAGCTGCAATTTGTATAGCAGTTATGGCCAGAGTTAGTTGCACTTGGATAACCTTTGATGCATTGTGCTAAGTAACTAGCCTGGAGGTGTGGATATCCTTAGGAAATATGGACACACCTTCGCCGTGGGTGTTCCAGTCCTGGTTACATGACTGAAAGATGTGGTATGAGTAATAGTCTGGTTGTGCAGGGGTGCTCTCAGGAGCCTATAAGCAGGTCCCAGTCACTGCACAGATATTAAAGTGGTCCATTACAAGGAGTGCCTCGGGTGAGTGCATTTGAGATGAAGATGTCAAGCATTGACTAGCATTACCCTCAGGTTTTGCTTGCCTGTTCCTGTTATGGTGGTGAATATCTCATTTGAACTGTGCCTAAAACAGGCATTATAGGAGCAGCAAGAGCCTTAGCCATTATCCAGAATCCCAGGGTCGACAGGTGCAGGCCATCTGTGCCAAAGCATCATGTTCTGTCGACCATGTCATTCAAAGCAAACAGATACTGGATACCCTTGGAATGACACCACAAGCATAGCCAATTGTTAAAGTGGATGATGGCAGAATACTACTCAAGGCTAGGGCGATACCTACCTGGGCTACAAGATCAGAGAGCTATTCCATGACTATTTACATGCAGTCCAGGAAGATACATCTCAGGGCATTCACACTAACATGGACAATGACGCAGTCATGTTGTACCTGTTGAGGAGTCACCTGAGTGCATAGGTTATGTTGCGGATCCTGTTACCTGACAGGCAGCTGACAGTAACTATCTCCTTGTGTAGCCTGGTGAGTGGGACATCAGTGTGACCGCCTATAGAGTCACCTATGACTAGTGTGTTGAGTACGTTATTTCGCCCTATTGGCTGTGGTTGATGGGCACACTGAGACTGTGGGCTATAAGTAATTGGTGTTGTGTTGGGGGATGGGGGCTGCCTGCATTTCTGCTTTGGAGTTCTTTGTTGCCTACACAGAGTAGTATTGAGAGGCTCCGCAAATGTTGTTGTCTTACTATGTGTGGCCTGTGGTGGTGGAGATCTAGTGAGACTATGCGATGAGTGTGGTGTGGTGCAAATGTTTAACTTCCCCACATGATTGTCAGGTTAAGTCTGGGTTGGAGAGAACTTTACCTCCAGCATAGCTAGATATGTGCATCTCCCACAGGTTGTAGTGTTGGATGTTAGGAGGGGAGTATTGACTGTGTACACAAGACAAGTTATATATTGTCTCATGATGCCCATATTCATCATATAGACAGGCGAGAACACTGGGAATTGACACTTGGACATGCCTAAATATCTAACTATTTCCCACTAGATAAGTTAGGAAAGTGTGTACAAGAGCTGTTTTACTCTAAGCAAGCGGGAAATGTAAGTACAAACAGTGTTTGCCTGTAGGTAACGAAGAGGATTGAGTGCTATAGTAATTAGTAGCTCATGTAGTGCTTACATGTTCTGAACAAGTGCTGAACATGAATAAGCAATACAGATAGGGTGTTGGATAACATAAACACACTGCCCCCCCAACAGGTACACAATCATATATCCATGTACACTACAGAGTCCCTGTAACCATAACTATGATGGTACAAGGTGCTACCTGTCTACATCCCTGGTTGTATCATACACATATGGCAAAACAGTTTGCTGTACACATACACACCATGTAAAACATGGATTCATGTCAGTCTGTGAAAATACTGAATGGTGCACACCAACTGTTATCACAACCCACAAAGTGGAGACACCACTCATAATGGGAGGCACTGCACTACTACCCTGCTGAGTCTGGTCTGAAAGGCCATGATCCTTAATCAAAGTATATCTTGTTATCAGTACAGACGTAGACAACAGTACGGATGATTTCACACTGCGCATTATACGTGTGACAGGTCATAGGACATCATCACCCATACTGTGTTCCACCTACACTCAGTATACTAGATGTACATTTGTATGTCACAGGAGTGTTCTGCCAGTGGACTGTTGACAGAACCAACACTACAGAAGGTGTCAGATTAATATGTGCATATCACACCAGTGCCAGCTACAGTAAAACAGGGTTAAATAGTTGTACTCCCCCTCAAAGTAGCCCATACCACACAGACACACGGGAGGCATCTGCCTATGTACGTATGTGAATGACTATGACCTAGGAGCAATAGCTGACTCAGTGTTGTGGACAACATACAAACAGGGCTTTGTGGGTGAAGTGTGTGACATTTGTGCACAATCTGACAGCTGCATACTGCATTGTCACCACTAGGTTAATAACCCTGTACCCATGAACTACCACATAGGCAGCGGTCAACATAATGGACACTGTGTGTAAGGGATGCTGCTGTGCAGTTTACCTCCCTGAGCTAGTGATGTCACCAAGCCTATTAGGTAGTCATAAGTGGCAACCCTAGTCATGACAGGGTGCCATCCATGAATATAGAGATCATTGTTCAGCCATACTCATCACTCAAGTGACCTATATCAGATCATATATCACCTTTAAGAGATATTGGCTATGTTTGGATGGCCGACATCAGCCTTCACAATCCTCATCTCCACTATGTAGCATGATGCCTACTCTGCATAAAGCCATGTCCAACACTATGATGTTGGACATGCTACACATACATATCCTAATCTCAAATACATACGTCATGGATATCCACCTTCCTAGTACAAGGATCGCCACATGCTGGACAGATCCTTGTGCCATACACATTACATACTCCTGCCATACTATGCAACCCTGTCCAGCAAAGCTGCACATTTCACCTCTGTCAGACATGGTGTGATAGATGTATCATTAACCGTGTGGATCAGTTATGTGGCACTGCTTCACCTGGCGCCAGAAACATGGCTGTCAGCTACAGCTAGGAAACCTTACATCCTAGGGAAATATATGGCCCAGGACATACAGACTACTAGATGACCTTGGCCGTACATGCTATAGTTGATAACCATCCCTGAAAATACCACCAGGCTAGCCAGTGTCCCATGTGTATCACATGTGCAACACAGGCGGTACGTGGCAGGATGTTGAACTGCTGTACAGTGCCGTGTAGATATATATGGCAAAACACATGCATGTAAAGCCTTCTGTGTGCATGTCTGCAGTGTCACAGGTCATGTCCGTTAAGGCAGTGTATGTGTTTATATGTGACACATACACAGCATCAAGGTTGACAGCATTAATGTGGACACATCCAGGCACGTGCTGATAGGTAAGAACACCAGTACAGGCAAACAGACATGCCCACATCAAGACAGCATCCACATGGAGTATGAGCAATGTAATCAGGTGACACACATATATGGTGATAATATCCAATCTCCATTGGGTGTCACATGTGTGTGACACAAACATGTCAGTGGTGTTGTGTCATGAAGATTTGCAAAGACAACTATTTATATGTAATAAATGTGATACGCATGTATGTGCAGCTGTATCTCTGTGCATCTCTGAGATACTGTGACCTGTCTCCATCATTATGTCTTCCAGGTATGCCACGAGCAAGGATACCATCCTATACACGCTTGGAGGATGAGGCCCTTATACCTTACCTCCAAGACAACTATGATGTCCTGTTTAGCCATGTGTCACAGGATGCACAGCAGCAGGATGACCTTTGCAGGAACTTCGCAGGAGGGTTAATGATGTGGGTGGCCATAACCGCACATACTAGCATACATGCGCAGACACTGCATGGACCTAATCAGATGGGCAAAACAGTGTGCAAATACAATTGCCAGTGAACAAGGTGCAACAGTTGGTGGGCCACCAACCCAGCCCCCACTCACACGTACCGAGGAGCTACTGGCCAACCTGGGGATACCGGCAGAACAGCATCCACAAGCCTTAGCTGACATCATGGAGGTGGGTATCTCTCAACCACCAAGCCTGGAGTTGCCTGGTAAGTCACTATTGCACATATAACTATTTTATCCCATATAGTTGCATGTGGTGGTGCTGCGGTAGCGTTGCCCCCTCACAGTAAGATGCTGTCCGGTTTGATTCTCAGCTAGAGCGTCTTCTATGTGGAGACATGTGTGAATGGGCATACCTTCGTTGAAGGTTGTGCATCAGGCCTGGCAAGCTGGTATGTAAAAATCAACTGCCAATCATTAGCAGACCAGAGTTCCACTGTGGTGACCCCTAACTGGGAAAAGCCGAAAGACACAAACAAAATAGTTGCATGTGTCACTGTATAATATGTTACTCTGTGTATGCACACATGTGCATACTCCATAGTATATCCTATTGTACTGGCAAATGTGTTAACATGCACATTGCACCCTGTAGCTGTCATACAAGCGTGGATAATGATCATACTGCTGTATCACCCCTATATAGGTACCTCTGGCATTAAGCTAAGACAGCAGGCCATTGCAGTTGAGACAGTTATAAGTATCAGGCATGCCAATGCACAGATCTATTCGCCATGTGGCCATTTAACACATGTACACATAATGTATGGTCCGGTCACAATATACAGGTCGCATCTGCAATCCATCACAATGGCTACCCATGTGCAATACTTACAAACTACGTGAAACACTGACATGAAACCTCAGAAACTGTCATTGCTAGATGTGTGGACAGCTGTGCATACAATGGTGGAGGTGTTGTTCAATGTAGGAACATGTACTACACATCAGAACTACACATGTAGGGTACACAAACAGTGCCACACAGTCAGCTGGAGTATGGGCAGCCCACAGGATTCACCATTGCAGATTATGCCCCTGCTATGAGACTGCACACATTGTGATGTGCCATCTGACATGTCCATGACATGTAGTGGGCCGGCTGCAACATTGTCTCACTATCCCATAAAACATACCCCACATATCAAACATACAACCCTTTGTCTGCATAACCCTGTGGACAGTGGAGTATATGACATCTATGGGTGTATGTCATATGGGACAACACAGACATTCGTAGGTTCGTAGGTTCATACTAGGCTATCTGCCCTAGGGCATTTATAAGCCTAGCCAGAGTGTGTGTGGCTTTCACCACTCCTTAGGATGAGAATACTACGCCCATTTAGGGTTTAGTTTACTGTGCCTCTGTCTAGTAGTGACACAGAGATGACCCCTCGGGTAAACCTCAATCATTGGCCTAATAAGAGATGAGTACAGGGGCACAATGACCTCTCTTGATCTAGATGTGAAACCCTTCATGATAAGGTGGGCAATATAGAAGGTCTTCCTAACCACTTTGGCAATGTGAGTGTCAAATGAGAGGTTACTGTCAACCTGGGTCCCTAGGTCCCTGATTATCTCTTCCGTACTTAATCGATTACCACTTATGTGGTAATTTGTGGGTACCTTGTTTTTCCCAAAGGGTATGACTATACATTTTTTGGTGTTAAGCTTAAGGCCATGGCTCTGGCACCAATTATCCATTTCTATGAGTCCTCTCTGAAGGAAGTTTGTGTCCGCTGGAGTATCAATTATGGCGCCCAGTTTGCAGTCATCTGCGAACTTTGTCAGCCACAATCCTCCTATGTTTGCCTGTACCTTGGAAAAATAAATACCAAACAAGAGGGGTCCCAGGACTGAGCCCTGTGGGACACCGCTTGTGACTGGCTTAGAGTCTGACATAGCTCCAGCAACTCTGACCCTGTGGGTTCTGTCCTTGAGCCAGTTTGCAACCCATCTCGTGACATATGGGTTTACATTTAAGCTGGTGAGTTTGTCTATGATGCCCGAGTGTGGTATTGTGTCAAAGGCTTTTGCAAGGTCAAGGTAGGCTGTGTGAACTGCCTTACCTTCATCAATGGCCTTAATGACGGTTTCAAAAAAGTCAACCAAGTTCTAAAGGCAGGATCTGCCCTTGACAAAGCCAAATTGGGTAGGATCCAATGTCTGTAGGTCTCCAATGTCTTTGTTTATGAGTTCCATAATGATCCTCTCCATAGTTTTGCAGACCAGGCTCGTCAAGCTTATGGGGTGGTAATTTCCAGGGTCCGTAGAAGCATTGCCTTTGTGAAGTGGGACCACTGTTGCCGTACGCCACTCTTTGGGTACGTAGCCTGTAGTAAGGCTAAGATTAAACAGCAGCCTTATGTTGGGGTTTAGTTCCTCTTGGAGTTCATGTAGCACACAGCCCGGGACCCCGTCCAGTCCCATTGATGCTGTGTTTTTAGCTTTAGAGAGGGCGGCTCTCACCTGGGCATCTGAGATGTTAGGGAGGCTACACTCTGCTGGGATAGTTATTTCTCCTTTTGTGGGGGGAGGGGGAGGAGAAATTTGCACTGAACCTATCTGCCGGAATGTTGGCAATGTCAGTGGGTTCAGTGTATTTATTGTCATTTTGGACTAACTCTGAGCATATCTGGGAGTTTCCACCCAGGTTTCTAACATAGCTAAAGAAGGCCTTGTGATTGTCTTTTGTGTCTTTTGCGATTTTTCTCTCAAAGTTGGCCTTGGATGAATTTATGAGCGATCGTAGTTTTTTGCTAGTACTGATCAGAGATGCCTTCCCATTTAGGGATTATGCTCTGTCATGTAGTAGCTTCCTCCTTCTGTTGTAAAGTTTGTTTATGGCTGGGGTCCACCAGACTGGGCGCCTGCCTTTGGGGGAATGGGTCTTGGTTTTATTTGGGATTGCATGATCCATGCATTCTTGAAGGTGCCCGTAGAAGGCATTTGCAAAGGATTCAGCAGTGTGGGTTGTGGTTTCCACTGTCCCAGGGACCTTGAAGGATACCACTTCAGTCTTAAGAAGTGTGAAGTTGGCTTTTGAGAAGTTCTTCATGGTGGTCTTTTGTGCAGGGGGTGGGGGCGGGGGCGGGATGTGGATTTCCAGTGAGATTAATTTATGGTCTGATCTTATCAATGAGGGATATACTTCCGGTGTGGAGCATTTTGTCCCCATGTTTGTGATGATCAGGTCTAGTATATTGTCTCCTCTTGTGGGAATGGTGACTAGTTGTTCCATCGCATTTGAGTTTATGAATTCTAGGAACCTTTGGGCTAGGGTGTTTGGGCTTGAGTAATGTTCCCAGTCTATGTTTGGTTAGTTGAAGTCTCCCAATATGATGGTATTTGGAGAGACATTCATACTCTCCAGTGTCTTCAGGAAGGCTGTGTGGGTTTCCTGAGTTTGAGAGGGTGGTCTGTAGCATGCTACAAATTGTAAGGCAGTTTTGCCTATGGTTAGTTGCACCTGGATGGTCTCCGATGCTTATGCGTTGCCACTAACCTGGAGGTGTGGGTATCTTTGATGAATATGGATACTCCCCCCTCCTTTTGTGGTTCGGTCCAAGTTTTGGGGCCGGAAAGCATAATATGAGGTAAAACCTGATAGTGCTGGGGTGCTCTCCGGAGCCTTGAACCAGGTTTCAGTCACTGCACAGACATCGATGTTCTCCATACTGAGGAGGGCTTCGAGGGTGTGCATCTTGAGGTTTAGACTTCTGGCATTGAGCAGCATTACCCTTATTTTTTTTCCACTTGTGTTTTCTAGGGAGGTAGGTTTGTCATTTGAGCCTTGCCTAAAAAAGGCACTATGGGGGTGGCAAGAGCCTTGGCCAATATCCGGAAGCCCAGGAGTGACAAGTGCAAGCCATCCCTTGCGAAGCAGCGTGGCTTGTCGAGCATGTCATCCTAAGCAGACAGGCATTGGATCCCCTTTGAATGACACCAGTAATTAAGCCAATTGTTAAAACTGATCATTTTGTCTTTGTACTGTGGCATCATTCTTGGTAAGGGTAAGATGCTGCTCAGGGTCAGAGTCATACCGGCCTGGGCTACATAATCAGAGAGCTCCTCTATGTCTCTTTTCATATAGTCCAGGGAGGTACGTCTCAGGTCGTTCACACCGGCATGTACAATGCCTGAGTCATATTTGTACTTGCTGTGGAGTGAACTGAGTGCTTTTGTTATGTGGTGGATTCTAGCTCCCGACAGGCAGCTTACTGTGACCTTTTCCTTGTTCAGTCTGGTGAGCGGGACGTCAGTGTGTCTGACTATGGAGTCACCTATTACAAGTGTGTCTGGCATGTTGTTTGGCCTTAAGGGCTGTGACTGTTTAGCACACTGAGTTTGTGAACTATGTGTTGCATGTGCTATGTCTTGAGGTGGCGGTTGCTTGGGTGTCTGCTTTGGAGGCCTCTGTTGTTTTGGTCGATTTTTAATCAGCGCCTCCGAGTATGTTTTTGTGTGTTTATGTGTTTGGTTTGCAGTTGTGATAGTTCTATGTGAGACTGGATTTGTGGTGTGCGTGGTTACCTTCTCCTCCTGCCTGGTCTTGCCAGTACTGAATTGAGAAAGCTCAGCCTCCAGTTTGGCTATATAGTTGCATCTCTTGCATATATTTGTATTTTTTGGGAGGAGGAGAGGGTTGTCTGTGTACATGAGGCAATAGTAACATTGCCTCAAGATTCCCAGATTCACCAGCTGAACAGGAGAGGATGCCAGCAACTGACCCTTCGACATGCTAGAATAGTGAAAAAGATTTCTGTGTAACTGAGTCAGAAAGGATCTATAGGGAAATGGGTACTCAAGGGAATCTAGGTGAAAGAAGTACTTTCTTTTGTTTAAGAGTGCTTTACCTGTGTAAAAAATGCTTTATGAGCAAGTGCTGAGCTTTTCAGTTAGAGAATAGGCTGTTTAGATTGCAAGTAGAGCAGTTCTAAGGGAAAAATTGAAGAGTAGACTTTACGGAGCCAGAAATAGTTTAAACTTGATTAACCTGCCCGATGCTGCTCTATGAGCAACTTCGCGCTAATTCGCGCTAAAGCACGCAAAAGCGGGCTTTATAGCAGGGGGTTGAAAAGAGCCAGGAATTGACCCAAAATGGCCAATAAACTACAAGTTGCTGGGCTGGAACCAATCCTCTAGGGACAAATAGGTTGCTCAGTGCTCCCCACTCCCACTGGTGAACAAAGAAGCTTCCTCTTATCCAAATAAGGATATGGATAGTACAGGACCTAAGACAAAGCCCAGAGATCAGCAAAATCTGAAGACTGGACTATTCTAGTTCAGAAAAGCGGGAAAACAAGGATTTTTTTTTTTTTTTTCTTTTTTTACAGTGAAAGGAGAAAAAGATACAGTAACAAACAGTAAATGCTATAAAACGGCTAGCGCACTTGAGTGTGTTAGCCTAACAATTAAATTAAACAAAAAATAACTTTTTAAAGTGCTAACAGTATAAATTCAACACAAGTACAGTGAAAACAATATGCAGAGCTGATTTTTAAGCGAAATGCAGTCGAGATGCAGTAATTTAAGCGAAAGCCAGAAAAAAATACTTATAAATTCAGGAAAGTCACTCTTTCACTCTCTGCTGCTTGTAGAACTCTGCAGGACACCACGAGGAGCTGTGCTGAGTCTTTTACAAGTGAAAAAGTGCGCAAAAGCAGGCTTTATAGCAGGGGGTTGAAAAGAGCCAGGAATTGACCCAAAATGGCCAATAAACTACAAGTTGCTGGGCTGGAACCAAAACATGTGAGCTAGATGGCCATCACAACCATTTGGCCAACACATGTTCACACATGGCCATGGAGGATGGCCAGAGACATGAAGCAACACACAGTAGATGTGATGTGTTTGTGTGTACACCCTGTTGTACATTGGCTACACATGGCCCAACTATAACCTTTGTTGAATGGTTATATTGCAGATGTGGAACACTGGACATCCTACAGGTCTGTGCACAGCTTGTGGAGGTGTAACATCATTCGACCACATAAGATGTGTTGAACATCATGACTGTGTCACAGCATGACAGTAGTCACCTGTACAGCATCCACATACATACATACACAGACAACCACATCAGGCCACAAATACGGTACATTTCCCTTGCTGCTGTTGGACATCACTGTCAGCCGTGCACCTCATGTGTGTGGTACAAAAATGTCATGTGGGACATGGTGTATTGACAAGTATGCCATGTGTGGACATGGTTGCCAGGTAGTTAAAATATGTTTGCAGATGTGCAGGGGTGTCATCCGTATGGCCTTCAGTGACCTGTGTCACACATTCCACATCATGGTTTAGTCTGTATACATCTCAGTGATGTGGGTCACAATCCACAGTATATATGTATTGTGTATGCACACAGTCATGGCTATGCACTGTGTCTGTAATTCACACTGTATAGCAATAGAGACGCCTCAAGATTCCATGCAATGGCACTGTGTCTGTACTTCACACTGTACAGCAATATATACACCTCATAATACCCTGCAATGGTCATGAACATCTGCTAAATGTGCATTTATCTGTAGGGCAGACAGACAACATTGCAATGTGACACCATTACCTCACTGTATATGTGACAGGACACCATTGTGTTAAACATGTATGCATGTCAATGCACACAAAAGCAGATTACATGTCATACTACATGTTAATGTCAAGGTCATATGCCACACATCAGCCGTGTGTACTGTTATCCTGTGCTGATCCACATGGTTTAACACAGGGATGCATGCTTACTACCATCATTGTGTGAAATGCATTGCTTCTGCTATGACACATGCATACTGTTGTGTGCAACCCAGGGATGTATGATAACTACCACTATTATTATCTGAGCTGCATGCCGTCTGCTGTATCACATGCATGTTGCATGCCTTCTGTCAAATTACATGCATGGTGTGTGTCTGTGTGTGTTGTTGTGTGTCTGTATTGTAATGCAAAGTCTTTGTCTGCCCTCACAGGTGATGTAGGTGTGTTACCCTCCTGCGGTCCATCTGATGTTAGTGTCACCACAGACTCTAGCAGTGATGATGAACATATGCTTGAGGCACAGGCAGGGTTGTCAGGGGCTGAATCTGTGCCATTGGTTGCCATTCCACCTATATCCCCCTCATCCCAGCATGCAGATCTCATGCCAACACATACCCCATCACCAGTGGCCATAGAAGAAGGACAGTTGGCATGTGGTAGCTTAGAACAGTAAAGCGTGGTGGCTATGGAAGGTGTGTATTCACACCATGGTGTCAGGCAAATGACTGGAGATGGGCCACACAGGCATGTGGCCAGTGCTGCTCATAGGAGGACCTCTGGCCGACATGCCCCTGCAGGACAGAGTGCAGCAGCTGGGGTCACCAAATGCATGTTTCAGGCTGTAATGGTGGCACAGACATGTGCTGAATGGCAGAACAGAAAAGGGCAGAGGCTTCAGAGGGCTGCTATCCATTCTTTAAACAACAGCATCCAGGCAATGTCAAATGCTCAACAGCACATTGCTGAGGTTTTGGACAGACGATTGGGTGACATGGATGGAATTCTTGACCGTGGCATGACAATCCGCGAGTGTGAGCTATCTGTGCTGGAACATCTGGTAGGAGTGAGGCGTAGGGCACGTGGACATTGGCCAGCTACATCACCTGGTGCAGGTCTACGTGAATGAGCTACCGCAGATGCCCACTCCCATAGTGGCGGTAGCAGCAGCAGTGCAGCTGGTGCTGCACTGTCCACACCATGACATAGCAGGCCACGTGCATGTGGCCCTGAATGATCAGTACCCAATCTGCACCTGTGCTTGATAGTGCCCGTGCAACCCCTGGCAGGCACAGGTCACGTGGCGGTGGCCGGACACCGTGAGCTGTAAAACCTGGTCTGTACAGTCTGGAGCTGTCAATAATACCCTGTGTAGGCCAGACACATGGCAGAACTGTGTGCACACATACACACACACACCAGAAACATCTGTAGGGCACTGAAACACAAACACATGCATAACAACCACACATGGCCAATTAGATCATAGGCCCTAACCCACACACATTATGTCATCCTCTGGTGCAGCCTAGGCCTCTGGAAAACATTATCACCCTATGCATATGATGATGCCTGTGCCACAACCCTGTCATCCACACCATCGGTGCGGGGACATGCTCATATGATCTGATGCACAGGGTGAACAGAATAGGGAGATAAGTGTAGATTACAATTGTTGTGTACTGTTGACATGCAGCAGACATACCATGTAGTACAGGTTTAGAATGCATTGTTTTCTGTTCATAGTATGTGTCTTGGTAACAACAGTAACAGCATGTTGGTCATGATGTCCAGCTTCTCTCCTTCAGGTCTAATTGCATGTGCCGTTGAGTGTCAGTGTTTGCAGTTAGTTTCCCATGTGTAAATGTGGACTACTCACAAGTATGTATGGCAATACCAGCATGCTATTCATAGCGTCAACCTCACTGTTAGAAAGGCTGACATTCCAAAGATGTCTACACATCCACTGATCCAGGAGCATGGGAGCTGTGTACTAAGCTACAATGGATAGAGATGTGACATCCATACCGGGTGACATCACAGGTGCAGTTACATGGGGCGGGGAGTTTACATAGCAGTCTAGCTGATGACAAGGGTAGAGGCTAGTTGATAGCTTGAGGTCTCACTGTGTAGCAGTAATACACATTCACATTACAGGATGAGAACACACAACTACAGACACACACACACACACACACACACACACACACACACACGTATTCACACACATGTATTCAGACACACAGTAACATGCCCACACTCATGGAGTCAACGACACTTTAACACACATACACACTTGATAATGTTGAGGTGAGGACCCCTGCCTATGTGGTAATCACCATTACAGTACTGTGCACCCACATGATGTGACACAGAGAATACACATGTACAGGTAGTCAGTAATGCCTAAGTTTGATGGCATCAACAGGGTAGTAGATTGCATCACCTGGAGGGGTTAGGGGTCCTATCTGTTCACTATGGTAACATACATCCTCACTCCATGGACCACACAGCCATACATACCTACACACACTAAGTCCACAGTTGAATGCACCTATGTCATGCACATGCAGATAGCTCACATGTGTGAGATACACACCCCACCCTGCCTATGTCTTGCTTTCTACAATGCAGTATGTACAGATCTCTACAACAGTGTAGAGGAGAGTGAGTAACAATTGGGATGTATTCCCCACCATACGTGGCATATATGGACACACAAGCAAACGCACATGGCAATACTGTGAATCAAACACCTGCTATCTTATGATATGTATGACAGACATGCAGCAGTATTGCCCTCATTACAATGTGTACCGATGCTACCTTTGGCAATTGTGCTGATATATACACACATGAGGTCTTAAGTGTTACAGGTGTCAAGCGATTTACAGTCAGTGACACCCTGACCACTGTGTAGGTTGTATGTGTCCCCCTTCAATTAAGAGA
The DNA here is from genome assembly GCF_019279795.1 of Protopterus annectens. NCBI lineage: Eukaryota > Metazoa > Chordata > Ceratodontiformes > Protopteridae > Protopterus > Protopterus annectens. The sequence goes on from NC_056735.1 coordinate 1,535,765,408, forward strand.
AACATAGCTTAGTGTTTACACATGTTATTGTAGGACTGCTTGTGACACACCTGTGAGCTGTCCTCAGCAAACATCCATCTGCAAAGATGGCCCACCACTTAGTTATGTCCACACATCCATCCATACCTGATGTACATCTTACCGTACTGTCAGTATATCACCATATACAGTTGGCAATGATGGTGCTGCATTGCAACTGCATGTTGTAGTAAGACACACGTCACCTGCAAACATCAGCTACTGCACACGCATGGTAGCTGAACACACACCACTACATGTACATCTGTGTAGGTCCTACATTCCTGTCATTTAGCCATGTTTGTAGGCATTGCAATTGGTGGACATGTGTGATGACATACATGACACATGGACTGTTGTATGATATGATAGTCATCATGGGTAACCAGTACAGAGGGAATGTTAACTCCATCAACATTGACATCACACCTTATGTACTGTTGTTAGCATTCAACAGCCATGGACCTACCTTCCATGTGCATGTGTGTAATTGCTGTAGCCACCTGTCTGCACGAAGGACAGCAATAGCTATGCTATATACATATGTGTGTGTGTGTGTGTGTGTGTGTGTGTGTGGCATGTACATATCCATGGCAGGTACATGTATGTCATATCCAAACATGAGGGTGTTTACTGGTGTACAGCAACAGCCATCTGTTACTGCTGTATATGACCCAGGGCCCCTGTTATGTGTACAGCTGACCTGGTTATGAACAGTAGTATCATTGCATTGCATAATGCATGATGCAACTGTGTCAGTACATGGGTCATCTGCACAGTTGATGTAGAGCTAGGTACAGTCCACTGGTCATGGGTCACATGGTGTTGTACTATTATATGTTCTACCACATGTATGGATGTGTGTTGCTGGTTTAAGGACATGGTGATGTCTGAGGGCTGCATCCTAGAATGTGGCTTTTGACACCGTGATCTGCACCTGACACATCTGTGATGCCTTTTGAGGGTGTACTGGTCAGTACATGTGAGTGGCCTTCATGTACGTGGGGACACCACCACCTGGAGTGGTCCGTATCTGTGTTATGGCCCACATGTCTGTATCCATGGTATAAGGTGGTAGTGATATTGTGCACAACTGAGCCTTCAGCCAGGTGTTCCTCACTGCACAGATGTCAGTATTCCCCACTGTTGGATCTACATTGGGCTGCTGTGATTATAAACGCTACACATGTAGCACTGTTTAGCATACACATACAATGCAGTTGCCCTCTAGGTGTCAGGATGTTAACCTGGTCTCAGGACATTCGACTATGAATGGCACTATATGGGCGAAGTAGTCACTCCTGGCAGGACATCACCACGGGTGGTAGTAGTGTGCCAGGTTTAGATTGGTACATCTAAGGTGACAGACAGCAGCAGACATTGTGTAGAAGACCAGTGTCAGTTATATGTAGTGCAGTGTTCCTGCTAACAATGATAACTATCGACACTGGAATCCATTACAATGTGTTGTTCACGTCTAACTGTAATAGCATGGCCACTGTGCCCTTCTGTGTTTAGAATAAGAGTGCATGCAAAACAGCCCTGTGCTACTAAGTGTGTGAGCATGCCCAGTATAATGTTGTGTAGATGGACACATAGTGCATTCCAAACGGTCGTGTGCTACTAAGTGTGTGAGCATGCCCAGTGACACCTTGTGTCGGTTATGTGCCTCTATATGAATGGGCATGGCCATTGTAACCCTGTATAGAGATAGTAGTTGTCCAGTCAACAGATGGCCATACCCCACTTCAGGATGGATTCCTACATTGAACACACAGGTTCACAGGTATGTATATCATAACTGCCAGCATCCATGTCGATGTCTGCATTCCTAGAAGGTCATATTGACAGTCTTGAAAGGTGTAGTGTCCGTGGCGCGGCTCGGATCTATGTAGTATTGTAATAGTGGTCCATAGATAGGCAAATGTCCTGATCCCACCACTGGCGTGTGTTTGTCTCCATCTGCATGGGGACACAAATATGCTTTTAGACTGCTCACACTCCATACAATCCTTATCACATCTTTGCCAATGCTGATGATGTTACCCACCTAGAAGTACACCTCTGGGAGTGTTGTGTCCCAGTAATCTTGGTAGCGCATTCTGTAACTACGTAATGCTATAATGTAATAAAGTAGTTAGGGTGTTGTTCTAATCCCAGCCATGCCAACTGTGTGTGTGTCTCCATCTGCCTGGAGACAAAAATTTGCTTTTAGACTGCTCACACTCCATACATTCCTTATCGCTGTCTTTGCCAATGCTGATGATGTCACCTACCTAGAAGTACACCCCTGGGAGTGTTGTGCCCCAGTAATCTCAGTAGTGCATTCTGTAACTGCATAATGCTGTAGTGTGATAAGGTATTTCGGTCAGTATTCTAATCTCAGCCATGCCAACTGTGTGTGTGTATTTTTCAGTCTGCCTGGAGACAGAAATAGGCTTTTAGACTGCTCACACTCCATACAATCCCTATCGCCTGTTTGCCAATGCTGATGATGTCACCCACCTAGAAGTGCACGCCTGGGAGTGTTTGGTCCCAGTAGTCTTGATAGCATGTTCTGTAACTACGTAATGCTATAGTGTGATAAGGTAGTTAGGTCAGTGTTCTAATGCCAACTGTGTGTTTGTGTGTGTTTCTGTTTGCCTGAGGACATACATATGATTTTAGACTGCTCACACTCCATACAATCCCTATGCGCCTCATTGCCAATGCTGATGATGTCACCCACCTAGAAGTACACCTCTGGGAGTGTGGTGTCCCATTGATCTCAGTAGCGCATTCTGTAACTGTGTAATGCTGTAATATGATAAGGTAGTCAGATGGGTGTTCTAATCCCAGCCATGCCAACTGTGTATGTGTGTCTCCAGCTGCCTGGTGACAGAATAATGCTTTTAGACTGCTCACACTCCACACAATCCCTATCACAGTCTTTGCCATTGCTGATGATGTCACCCACTTAGAAGTACACCTCTGGGAGTGTTGTGTCCCACTAATCTTAGTAGTGTGTTCTGTAACTGTATAATGCTGTAGTGTGATAAGGTAGCTGGGTTGGTGTTCTCATCCCATGTATGCCAACTGTGTGTGTGTGTCTCCGTCTGTCATGGGGCAAATTAATGCCTTTAGACTGTTCACACTCCATACAATCCCTATTGCCGAATTTGCCATTGCCGATGATGTTACCCACCTAGAAGTACTCCTCTGGGAGTGCTGTGTCCCAGTAATCTCAGTAGTGCTTTTTGTAACTGCATAATGCTGTAGTGTGTTAAGGTAGTTAGGTTGGTGTTCTAATCCCAGCCATGCCAACTGTCTGTGTGTGTGTGTCTCCATCTGCTTGGGGACAGAATAATGCTTTTAGACTGCTCACACTCCATACAATCCCTATCTCTGACTTTGCCATTGCTGATGATGTCACCCACCTAGAAATACACCTCTGGAAATGCTGTGTCCCAGTAATCTCAGTAGCGCGTTCTGTAACTGTGTAATACTGTAGTGTGATTAGGTAGTAAGGTCAGTGTTCTTATCCCAGCCATGGCAAATGTGTGTCTCCGTCTGCTTGGGGGCAAAATAATGCTTTTAGACTGCTCACACTCCATACAAGCCCTATCGCCAACTTTGCCATTGCTGATGATGTCACCCACCTAGAAGTACACCTCTGGGAGTGCTGTGTCCCAGTAATCTCGATAGCACGGTAAGTAACTGCATAATGCTGTAGTGTAATAATGTAGTTAGGCTGGTGTTCTCATGCCAACTGTGTGTGTGTGTGTGTGTGCGTCTCTGTTTGCCTGGGGACAGAATAATGCTTTTAGACTGTTCACACTGCATACAATCCCTACTGCTGACTTTGCCATTGCTGATGATGTCACCCACCTAGAAGTACACCTCTGGGAGTGCTGTGTCCCCGTAATCTTGGTAGCACGTTCTGTAACTGCATAACGCTGTAGTGTGATAGAATAGACAGGTAGGTGCTCTATTCCAAGGCATGACAGGTGTATGTGTTTGGCAGTCATATCCTATGTGTTGGTGTCTGTGAGTGGCTAGCTACTGGGTGTGTTGAAAAGCATGTTTTGTTGTTTTTCCTATATAGTGGCCATAAATGTCACAATCGGCCAAGAGACTGGGTTGGCAAGACATAAACATACATTCAGCAATAGATCTGGTGAGGAATGTTAGCAGCCCTACTCTTACCCTTAATACAGTCTGAACCCATGTGACGCACAGAAACACACTTGCCTTGATATTAACATCAGTACATAATGCAGGAGGCGCATGTGGTTTCCTTTTCATTCTTGTCTAATGCGTTGGTGTCATGTGGTCCACTGTTGAGATATATATTCTATATCTACGTATTTGTGTGTATATCTATATGTGTATATATATATATATATATATATATATATATATAAATATATATATATATATATATATATATATATATATATATATATATGTGTGTGTGTGTGTGTGTGTGTGTGTGTGTGCGTGCGGACATTAGCACACATAAATCTACATGATGGAATACATGTCCTATAATGTTGAATGCCTGTGCTGGATGATCTGTACGTGATAACCTCAGATGTATGTATATCTGCCATGGCTTAGTGGTAAAGCACATCATCTGTAGTTTGCAGGGTCCCGGTGTAGAGGCCAGTTGTTTTGTTGCTGGGAAGAACAAGGGACATTGAATATGGTGATAGTAAGGCACTTTTAACCAGTTGTGTGCGGGTCTGCACGACAGTAAGCAGTGGTTATTTTTGTGGAGACTCAGTATGGGTTATGTAACTATGCATTAGAAGACAATACTATGCAAACAAGGTGGAAAATAGTGAATCCCATTTAGCCCCAGGGTGTGATGCAGGTCCCAAGAGTGTATGTGTATAGATAGCTGTGTGCAGGACTCGAATATAGGTGAAAGCAAGGGGGTTGTCAGGCATACTGTACATAGATTGGAGCCCTGTGTCTTGGGATTGCTCCTGGCTTAGCACACCTAAGCTAGGGCTGTGTCTATACCTGCCTAGTGCAATTGGGAGGGACAACAGTAGTAGGAGAGTAGTCAAGGTGAGCAAGCTGGGCAAAAAGGTGATATTTATCAGAATCAGCAGATTATAGGCCCAGCAGACCAGCCCAGCCCAGAACACTACGATAAAGTGAGCAAGCACCATCCCCTTGGGTTTTTCCACACTCTACACCACCAGTGTATACATGCAGGGACATTTTACCAAACTATCCAACAAAATGAGAAGGGCTACAGCAGGCAACATAGACCAACATGTGCAGGAGGCTGAGGGTGGTGAGGATGTGAATGCTGCCGAACAACCCTCAGTGAGGAAAGAAGGAAGAATGTACAGACCCAGGGTAACCTACCAGGGGCTACATGAGCTGGAGATAGTGGAGTGTTATGGGGTGGACAGAGACCTCCTACAGCAGATTGTTGAGCTGTGCCGGCCACACCTGACACGTCGAACAGGCCGAGGAGAACCCATCCCAGTGGATACCAAGGTATGTTTAGGCCTAGGTATACTACCCGCAGATACCTCCCAAAGCACAACTGGGGATATCATGGGGATCTCACAGGCATCTGCATCCAGGGTATTCCACCAGTTCCTGGATGCCATGTCACCACATGCCAGTGAGCACGTACATTTCCTCAACACACGTGAGGTGTTGACCAGCAATATGCGTCTCTTCCACCAAATGGCAGACTACCCTGGGGTAGTGGGTGCTATAGCCTGCACGCACGTATGCATCAAAGCACCACCCAGTGAGCAGGGTAGGGCCTACATTAACTGCAGGGGCATCCCCTCCATCAACTACCAGGTTGTATGCAATGCTCAGGGCATTATACTGAATGTGTGTGCTGGCTGCCCTTGAAGCTATGATGATTCCGATATATGGCATCTGATGCAGCTGTACCACAGCTTTGCCAATATGGACATCCCCTACGGTCACTTAGTGGGGGATGCTGGGTACCCACTGGAGCTGTGGCTGATGACACCCATCAGAAATGCACACACACCTGAACAACTACGCCATAATGAGGCACACGCACAGGCCAGACATATAATAGAGCATGTGTTTGGGAAGCTCAGGTCACGGTTCTGGTGTCTGGGCACATCCGGTGGAGCCTTGCATTATTCAGCAGCTACATGCACCCAAATTGTTATGGTATGTGCTATGCTACACAATATGATCTTGTGGAAACAGCTGCAGTAGGAACAGCATGGAGCAGGGCCACATAACCCCCCCCCCCCACCAATGCCAAGGCCTGTACAGGCACAGAGTGACTCAGAGGAGGAACAACCTGAGCTGGACCCAGTAGGTGGAAGGAGGCATGCCAATGTATGACCTGGCCTTGGCAAAGAGGCAACGCATAGCATATGCACTGACACAGTAGGTACCCAGGGAATGTCACCCTCTCTGACTCACACATGCAGTAAAAGGGATGCCAAACATGACACTACCTCTGCTCAGCCATGTATAGGAAGTGCACTATGTGCATCCAACATAGGCAGCCCTCCAGCACCATCCTCAGGTCTGGTACACCCTCAACGTAAATCAATCAACCTACCAATTGGCAGCTGTATTAGAATGTGTTGTTACCTGTAGCTATGGTATGGATGTGAGCATGCAAGGGAATTTGGTGGCCGAATGTTAAGGCAGCAAACAGTAGACATTCATAGTGGCACCATGACATCTGTAGCACATACTGGGGTCACCATAGTAGCCAGTAGTACACAGGGTGTCATAACCCACTGAGGTTAATGGGCTGAGCACCATGTGTGTCCATACAGCCCATACAAGTCTCAACCAGCTGGACAGGTGTAGACCAACATAGACAAATGGTGTACTATGGCCTCTGAATATGCCCAATGGATGAACCCCCCCCCCCCCAGACCCACACAGACAGACTACAGCAGGCCAGGCAGTTGGATGTAGGTTGTGAAGGCTAGGATGGCTGAAACTAATATGTTGGTAATTAAAGCTAAGATCTGGAGTACACTGGTATGCCTCTAGCCAGCACAATACGTAGGTCTACACACTGAAATGGAGTACCTGACATACCAGTACAGTAGTAGCAAAAGTGTACAAGCGTCAGGTCTGCCCCCTTCCAATGTGCACATATAGCAACAGTCAGGTGCTCCCCCCGGTGCTGTGTAGGAATGTGGATACAGTCGGATGCCCCCCCACCCTGTGCATAAATGTAGCAACAGTCAATGCCACATGACCGATGGATACCCTGCAGAGACAATATGCCATCTGTCAGTGTACAATGCATAGGTCAGCACCACAGTACTGACTACCTGGGCATGTAACACATGCGATACAGTTGACCATACTGGGCATGCTCAAACACATGAAGGTTTGATGGCAATATCAGTCAACAACATGCAGAATGGTCATACTGGGCAAGCTCATACACATAAATACAAGATGGCCAGGTCTGCAAATACCAGTGGTCTGGACATATCTGCTGGTACATTGATATACTGTTGGATGACTGTGCTGTATGGTATGTGAGTGGTACTGTCTATTGTCTGTATATTTGCAATGGTGTATTGGTAATTCACATTAGGTGTGTGCACAGGGTGTTGTTACCAACACTTGCAAAGAACGTTTATTTGTTTGCGGACAGAACAAGCCCATTGGATACGGAGTAAGTAAGGCACATTGAAGCAGTTGGGAGCGGTTGTGCATGGGTTTGCACAGTGTTAAGCACTGCTGACCTCTGGTTACAGCTTCTTACACTTGGTTAGACTCCACATTTCTTTACCAGTGCAATACTCGCATACTGGTAGCCAAATACGCTTACACCCACGTGCTCCCTCACTTGCACATGCACCGACATTGGTGCTTGCATGTGTCACTCACGCTTGGTGGGTATGATCCCTTGTGATGCCTATTACATCGGACTACATGACTAGAGTATCGGGTATGGCTTACCATTAGGCGACGGCATGGCATTCGACTATACGGAATTGGCGGCCTGTCCAGTGAGTTAATCGTATTATATCCATGTTCCTCATACAATCTGCTCCCATCTGGCTGATACATGGGAACCGATACTCTGCAATGCAGACAAGGAAATGTGTTTTGGAACCCACATCCATCTGCCGGGTTATGCTACTGCATACCTATTGTAGGTTTGCCACCTTTTAAATTGGCTGAGGTGAGACTTTAGGATTAACACCTATCCCACTTCCACTGATAGTTTCCTGCTGGTGGTCTGGAAAGCAGCGGTGTATTTACCTTTATTGTGTGCCTGTATGTCTCACCGGCCTAGCTGGGGGTGTGTGGGAGGTAGATGTTTGTTTAATGAACCTCCCACTAACATATGCTTGGTCTGACCATATCTTACCCATAATTGCTGTAACGTAACCTAGGTATGTACATGTGTATATTTACAGTAAGATATATATGTATATATATATAGATATATATATATATATATATATATATATATATATATATATATATATATATATATATATATATATATATAGCTCTATATATATATATATATATATATATATATATATATATATATATATATATATATTTATATATAGCTCTCTCTCTCTCTCTCTCTATATATATATATATATATATATATATATACATTTTTTGTGTGTATATATGTGTGTGTGTGTGTGTGTGTGTGTGTGTGTATATATATATATATATATATATATATATATATATATATATATATATATATATATATATATATGTTTGAATATATATGAATATATTTACATCTGTGTGTCCGTTGACCAATACATTTCCCACTCATATGCACTTACACATGCGTATTGGGTTTTATATATGCTTCACCAGCATACTGTTGCCTTAGTCATTATGACACTGACACTTCACTCTGGTTATCTTGTAATCGGTATTTAGCACGTTATACAGCGGACAGATGTCGCAATATGTTCAAGTATGGATTACCAATGGTAATTGGGATGTGATACAGTGTCATGTGACCTGTTCCTCATCTGCACAGCCTATTATTCCAGCTACTGTCTTTGTTTGTCTGTGCACATTCATATTATTTCTGTCAATAAATGGAGTGCATGTGTTACAGACAATGTACTTCAACATATTGTTGTCTGCATGTGAGTATGCATATATACCTATTACATACTAGCTGACCTACACAGGGTGATCCATTGGAACCAGGCCAAACAACCCTGGCACTCCTGGATCCAAAATCGCATACCCATAGTTCCTCCACCCCACCCGTGTTGAGTTTCCATGTGTATCAGCCATTATCCACTTGATATTGCAGCCATGACACACCTTTACACATTGCCCTCTCCAGAGCGTTTGGGGCCCTACACACATTTTGTCCCACCGTGTGTATTCACAGGGTCTCCCACCATTTATATTTGCACATACGTGCCTTTCCTGGTGTTATGAATTACGGCCATTTCCGGTTTACAAGTGTGGGTGGTCCCAACATGTACTATATTCCGTCTGTGTGTAATGTAGATGTAGCAGTTCAACGATGTTATGCCCACTGGTAGAACCCAGCCTGTGGTGTGAATAGTGGTGCTCTGCTCACTCTTGGGCAGCTTTATCTGACATACACTGCAAGCACTATATAATACCTTAGTTGATCTTGATTCTCTTCACAACCCTTGTGCATGCTTTATTCTTACGGCATTCATTCTTCATATATATATATATATATATATATATATATATATATAGATATATATATATATATATATATATATATATATATATGTCTGTGGATATATATCTATATACACACACACACACACACACACACATATATATATATATATATATATATATATATATATATATATATATATATATGTGTGTGTGTGTGTGTGTGTGTGTGTGTGTGTGTGTGTGTGTGTGTGTATATACATATATATATATATATATATATATATATATATATATATATATATATATATATATATGTATATATGTATATATATATATATATATATATATATATATATATATATATATATATATATATATATATATATATATATATATATATATATAAATTACATCTGTACATAAAAACATTTTTTATTTTATTTATTTATTTTACATTTGTTGACCGGGCTAGTCCAGCTGGATGTATGTCCATTTTCAGTGGAGGCCCGGGGTGAAAAGCTCCAATGGTTATTACAAGTTTAAATAAAAACATAAAAGGATAGAAAGATAAAAGGATGAAAACAAAGATGAAAAGATTATATACAAAATTGTGTTAGAAGATTGTATACAAAATTGAATTAGTACACGTAAAACACATATGAGGAAATAGCAATTACAAGATAAGATTAATAATCAAATAAGTAAATACTTGCAATACACAAATGATAAAACATAGCGTGGGTAACAAATTGACAAAGAAATGTGATAGAATTTTTTTTTTTTTTTGTACAGTATTTATGAGATTAAAGAGGGGAACAATCAGGATACAGGAAAAAGAGAAGGAAGAAATGATGGTAGTGGAAAGGAAGAAGGAAAGGTCAATCAGGGTTGGTACAAGAACAAAACCAGTGTTTATTAAGATGCATTTCCAGTTGTTTTTTAAATAGTGGAAGAGTGGACAAGGATGAGATATCAGAAGGAAGTTTGTTCCACATTTTTCCAATAGAGTTGGAAAAGAGGCAGTCACCTGCAGATTTATTGGGTTTGGTAATATTAATCAGCATTTTGTTTGAAGAACGTAGGTGTTTCAGGTTATTATAAGGAGTAATGAGGTTAGAGAGTATTGGTGTTTTGGATGGTTGATATAGAATTTTGTGAGCTATTAAGAGCTGTTGACAAATAAGCTTGTTAGGAAGTTCAAGCCAACCTAGCTGTTTTAGGTTCAGACAGTGGTGAGTTCTAAAAGGGGATCCTGTAGCAAATCGAGCAATATTATGGTAAGATGTAGCAAGTTTGTTAAGGTTATTTTTAGAAAGATTAGTGTAAATAGGGGAAGCATATAGAAGGGTAGAGATAAGGTGAGATCTAGCTAAGGTGGTCCTAGCTTCAGGTGTAAGGAAGGGTTTGATTCTATAAAGGGATCCAATCTTTTTGTTAACTGCTTTTATTGTGTTGTTGATGTGAGAATCAAAGTTAAGATTGTTGTCAATAGTTATACCTAGTAGCTTAGTAGTAGAATCAGGAGAAATAAAAGTGTTATCAGTGGCAGTGATAGAGAAATTTAGAGGGGAAGATTTACGGGTAGGTGAAAACAGTAATAATTTGGTTATCTTGGGGTTGAGGAGTAGGCAATGGTTCAACAGTGTTAAAAGCTTTTTGGGTAAGAGACTGGAGTTCAGTTTGAGAGGAAGCAGTGCAGATTATAGTGGAATCATCTGCATATTGTATGCAGGTAGCGTTAGGAATAGCTGATTGGAGGTCGTTAATAAAGATGGAAAATAGAAGGGGACCCAAGATAGACCCTTGAGGTACTCCTAAAAGGATAGGAAGGAGATTAGATAGTGTATTTTTCCAACATACTGCTTGCTGACGGTTTTCTAGGTAAGATGTGAACCATATTAAGGAAGAGGGATGAAGTGCGAGAGATTGTAGTATATGCAGAAGAAGTTTGTGATTAACCATGTCAAAAGCTTTTGATAGGTCTATGAAGAGAGAAGATGATAGATTATTGTTGTTGCGGTAATAGTTGATGGAGTTGGTAAAGGAAAGTAATGCAGTGGTGGTGCTGTGGGAAGGTCTAAATCCATGTTGACAGTTTGCAAGTAAGTTGTTATGGAGAAGGTGGTTAAGTAGTTGTTTGTGGATACATTTTTCCATGATTTTAGCTATGGATGATAGAAGTGCGATAGGACGGTAGTTTGAAAAGTCATTAGAATTGCCCCCTTTATGTAGGGGAATGATGTGAGATATCTTCCATATGGAAGGGAAAATTCCTTCCTTTATAGATCTATTTATTAGGATAAAAATAGGATAGGCAGAGGCTTTGGCTCCTATTTGCAATAATTCTGCAGGAAGCTTGTCAGCAGAGGGGGTGGTGGGTTTAAGTCTTTGGAGTAGAGATAAGATAAAGGTGGTAGATACAGGTTGTAAGTGAAGGGGAGGAAGAGTATCTAAAGTGGGTGAGAGTAGTTTAGTAGTGTCTGGAGATAGTTGATTTGCAAGAGTTTGGATAGTGTTGGTGAAGAAAGAGTTAAAGTCGTTGGCTGTTTTTATAGGATTGTCTGGGTCAGAGTCCTGAGGGTTAGGTGTGATTGACTGACCTGGGGATAGAAGATTATTAATACTAGTCCAGAATTTTTTAGGTTCTTTTTTGGTGGATTGTTGTAATTGCAAGTAATACTTCTTTTTATCTGTCAGGATAAATTTTTTTTGTGCTGTTTCTAAGCTCTCTAAATTTTTGATGGTCTGTTTGATTCTTAGTAGACCCCCATTTAACCGAAGATTTATTTCTGAGAATGATCTTTTGCTTAGTATCCCTGGTAAGCCAGGAAGCTGTTTTTGCTTTAATTCTAACGGTCCGACTTGGGGCATGATGATCTAGGATAGATAGGAATGTAGAATTGAAGTATTCTACTGCTTCATTAAGTGGGAGATAAGTGGGGCCCAATTACATTGTCTAAGTTCAGCCTGAAACTGTTCAGAGTTAAATTGTTTTTTAGAACGTAGTGTTTTGTATGTTGTAGATAATGTTAGGTTTGCTACATACATTTGCTATGCTGGGAGCTGCTTACACCCGTGCAGGCGCACTCACATATGCATACTGTGAGTTACATATGTTTACTGCCACTTATTTGTGCTTATGTGTGCCTTATTCATTATGATAGTACCACTTTGATTTAAGGAATCCGGTTAATGGCCCCATGCAAATCACACGTTCACCTTTATATGTTTAAACATTGGTTTTACAGCACAACGACATTCATTCCACAAGGAAAATGATATGTGCTATAGTCAAACTTGAACCGGGAATGCCTTTACATTAGGTGGATGCTCTAACCACTACATTATTGATGTTCTGCTTCATTTATATGCATACCCATGATTCATAGTTACCCAAACACATGCCTCAACACTTCACTTACACAGCAGGCATCCATTCTCCTGCTGGGAAAACTGCAGTACTACGCATGCACCATTCCCTATTCCCTACTGCTCTGGACCCATGTCGCATGTTTACTCACTCCGAGGATATTCAGAACTCCAAAGCTTATAGCCCTGGCACATACGTGTGTTTAATTGTCAGGGTGTTCATGTGGTCATCTGGGTTTAGGCTTGTCTGACTTGAGACTGGAACCACCATGTACCCATTTGAAAGTCAGAATTAGCACATGGACAGAGTTAGTCCCAATGTTACCATTCTACCTGTGTTTACAGACGCAGGGGTTTGCCCACCTCTGATCGGCTTGATATGTTTGCACTACATAATAAGGAGTGGGGGGGGGAGTTCCACTCGTTTTTCCCTTCACATTCATTATGACTGCTTTACTGTGACCATGTTCATTCATATATATATATATATATATATATATATATATATATATATATATATATATATATATATATATATATATATATATATATATATATATATATATATATATATATATATGGGTCCACTTTACATTACCGAAACGACACTTCACCGACACGGAGAAGAGCGAGGCGAAATGACCGACAAGCAAGTTGACCGAAAAGGTGATTTGCCGACAGCCAAAAGACCGACAAGGGTAATGTGTGAGCGCGACTCGGTAAGTGTGCGATTGTGATGGAGTTAGGAGCAGTCAGGTAAGTGTGCGATGTTGTGGGATTTTGGGTTAGGGTGTGGGAAAGGTGAGTGTGTGGTAGTGTCGGAGTTAGGGTTTGGGTAAGGTAAGTGTGTGATAGTGATGGACTGTAGTTTAGGGACGGGTTAAGTGAGTTAGGTTTAGAGTGCGGGTAGGGTGAGTGTGTGATAGTGACGGGCATTTTGTTTTAGGGTGGGTTAAGTGAGTTAGGGTGCAGGTAGGTTAAGTGTGTGATAGTGACAGTCTTTAGGTGTAGGGGTGGGTTAAGTGAGTTAGGGTTAGGGTGCGGGTAGGGTAACTGTGCGGTAGTGTCGGACCTTAGGGTTAGGGTTTGGATTAGGGTTAGTGGATATGTAATTGTGTGTCATGTGTAGTTTACGTTGTTTGTGTCGGTGTAATTGTGTTTGGTTTTGTGAGTTGTCGGTGTTGTGTGGTTTCGGTTATTTGGGGTCGGTGTTTTGTGTGTCGGTGAAGTGTCCTATCGGTAATGTAAAGTAGACCCATATATATATATATATATATATATATATATATATATATATATATATATATATATATATCTGTCTGTACATACATATACACCTACATACCTATTTACATTTCCCATACTGTTGAATGTCCGCTGTGCATCCCCACTGGCTTTACCTCTCTAAATCTGATGGACATTATTCTGGCCATCACATAAAATTAGCGGCCCTTGCATGGCTTGGACCCAGAAACAGACACACCTTAGTCACCGGTTTGACCACTACACCATCCGAGTTACATTCCCCATGGATGATAGCTAGGATATATGACTTCACTACAGGTATTCAACAGTACTGGCAACAAATGTGACAGTTGGTTTGTGTACATATGTGTACGGACCTCTCAACCACTCAGGGACTAATTTCAACAGTAACAGGGACAAGGCAAGGACAAATCAGGGACAATCACTGACACTTTTGAAATATTAGTACTATTAACTTGAAAAGTTGACAGAATCAGAGCACCTGTATTAATACTTATTTTCTGAAGTAAAAGACATCTATTACTCTTAATTATTGTCATTATTCATTCGGTGTAATTCACCACCTTTCCTCCAAAGGTCACTGGTTTTAGGGGGGATTAAGAGGCTGGCCAGTTATTGTGCGAATGCTCTGACCATTGGTAGGGTTGCCACCTTTTCATATGGTCAGGATGGTATATATTCGGGGCACACCAGATTTTTCAGGCCAACACATACCCACAGTCAGTACAGGGTTTAGAAGTTTACTTATTTTCCTAGATGAGAGCTTATTCTTGTAGCAGTTTAGTTGCTTATTCTGTTTCTTGTAAGATTTATGTATTTTACATACAGAAATAACTGTTTTATGCAACTGTTACATGAAATATGGTACATAATTATTTCCTACAATCACAGGACATTTGCCATTGTATTATTTTTGGTGAGGACACACCTACCCAAACAGGGACTGTCCCTCACAAAGTGGAACAGGAGGTACCCTGCTTACATCAGTGCCTTAATCACCCTATATCCAACTTCCATTATGTGAATGTGTAAAGTATATATTCTCGATAATGCATGTGGGGAGCCATGCATCACGGTCAGATGTTTAATGCCAGGTAGTAGGTTCTGCATGACCGGCTGGAGGCTGAGCAGTCTCATGATCCACTACTGCACATATAACTTGTGTCCAGATGTCTACAGGACTGGACATTGTGTCATGACACCAAGTCTGATGTTTACACAGGATACTTATCCCATGAGGGATATCCAAAAATTGAACAGGGCAATAAACTTTGATATTTTTGGATATACAGAAATGTGATAGGGTTATACATGCAAGGGATACATAGTTTGCAATCCTGAGACTGCCTAATAGATATGAGTAGTGGTCACTATGTGCAGATATGGCTGCGCCAAACTAGCAACCCGAGTATGGCTGGATTTGGTGGACTTTCAGGAATGGGGGGTTGTGTGCTGTAGAGGGGATGATGGGTATTCAATTATGCATCCAGGTGTGTTGTGGTTGGATGGCTCAGTTCAGTCCAGACCATTATGTGGGTCTGTGCCGGTACCGTTTCTGTACATGTGTATCGCACATTTTAATATTCATATGTTTGTGGGATTGTGTTCTACAGTATGGCCTGTCAGGTTGTATTGCGGATGTGTATGTTTGTTCTTTATGTTTCTTTCTGATTCACCCACTGCTCCTTCATACACCTCTAGTTCACCTATTGTGCATCCAGCACAGTCTCCCCTTTGAGAATTATTACATTACCCATCCCCCCCCCCACACCCATATTCCACACACTCCATCCATCCCTTCTCTGGTTGATGGCCCATGGCACGGTCAAGGGAACACATTGCATACACTACCTATCTCTGGTACCTGTATGGTTGTGAGGACTACCCTAGCATTTTTCACCTTCCACATGCTGTACATCACACACATAGGTACACGCAAATACTTATCTTTCATGAGATGGTAGGTAGACCCGGGTAATACCTGTTCATCTTTGGCCCATCCTGACAAGGACACCTTGGACCGCAAATGGGCAGATTTTGGGCGAATTCTCTGACTATTGGTAGGGTTATCACCTTTTCATATGGCCAGGATGGGATATATTCAGGACACACATCAGATTTTACAGGACAACACATACCCACGGTCAGTACAATGGATAGTACTTTTGTTTTATGCCTAAATGTAACTTTATTGTTGTAGCAGTTGTTATAAAAATATGTATTAATGTGTGTATGCTTAATGCCAATTAATAACCAAATATTTTAATACGCTTTTCATTCTATTTTTCATACACTGTATTTTATACAAATTGAGTTTCATATGAGACTGAAAAAGATGCTTTTTGAAAACTGCAGTATGCTTTCTGAAACTTGCAAGTTGCCCTCTGACCTAGTAACTGCTAGCACAGCAATATTCATGTTTATGCCTTGTGGAAATGTACTTGAGAAGCAGGTGTTTATCTTCTAGGTCAGAAACGAATGAATGAACAATGCCTTATGTTATAAATGTAATGATTTTAGACAAACAGCTCTGTCCAGAGGATGGGAACCTCTGCAGCTGTAGTAATTTAGAGATAAAGTAGACAAAGGATTATTAGAGAAATGAACTGCTAGCATTGTGCTTGAATTAGCCATAGTATCTTGAATGGTAACATAACATGTATCTAACTGGGACTAATCAAGGCCATTTTGTTTTCCTCAGGAAGTTTCACATAAAAATTGATAAATCAGCAGAAATTCATGGGAAAGATGGTCAGCAGATGATGATGAAAAAGGTGGTAATCTGTTACGTCAGCATGGTAGGACATAACCAGTTTAAGAATGTATAAAAATGAAAGTATTTCCTGTTTCTGGTTAGACAAACTCTGTATTAGCACATTTTTGTCTCCTTGCTGCAAGATTAAAGTGCCTTAACCCGAACCTACCATGTTCTGACCATTTTTAAAGTATATTTTTCCTTTGACAGTTTGGTCCTTCGGACCGGAAAGCACCTCTCGCTCTAGGCCTAGGTCAGAATTGGGCCCGGTGGCATGCATCCGTACGGAGAAGAGGCCAAATCGGCTTTTCTGTTTTGAAAGACCTCCGACTGAATTGTCATTCGAAAGAGGCCAGCCACTGTTTCTGATTTGAGATTGGAGGACAAGTCAACGATCCAGTGGATCAACTCACAGAGGGTCAGGTAAGGAGGAATTACCTTATTTCTGTTTTAAGATCAGGGACTAATTACAGAACTGTTTTTTTTTGTCAGGTAGACTTGCATGTGCAGATCAGGGACAGAAAAAGGGGTTACTGTTTTTGTCATAGATCAGGGAAACAGAATAGGTAGGCAGTTATTCTAGATAAACTGTGAAAAGGTATAGGTTTGTGGTACCACATGATAGAAAGGGTTACGTAACAATTTACAGCTTAGCTAAGACAGCAATGGGAAATCAGTGCACAAACAGTTCCTGAGACCCGCCCCTAACTAAAGATGCAAAGTATATGCAATTACAGCATGCCGGCAATGTTAAGTATTACACAAAATGGGTTGATAAGTATAAATTTGATGGTAATTTAGATAAACTTGCACTTTTGAAACTTGTTAAACAATTAAAAATAGACGCAAAAGGTAAACTGAAAAAGCAAAGACAGTTAGGAGTCCCTCAGGCACATAGGTGGCTTGAGGAAGCAAATCGCAGGGAACAGAGAATAAAGAATTCAAAGACAATGTTCTTAGACAAAGAAGACAATAACTTGGTAATAGCAATGGCCCCTCCTTCACCCCCTCTGCTTCCGTTACCAGAATATGAAGTGAGTGGACAAGCTGATCCACCTCCACTATACCCAGCTGTTCCTGCAAAATCACAACCGTTTGTCAGGGATCCTATCGAGAAAAGGTCTCGAACACGCGACTTGAGGAGGGAGATTGAGTTAAGTGAAATAAATAGGAAATTACAGGCTATGAGTAAAGAAGAGATATGTCTGCTCATAGAAGTATCAAATCCTTAGGCAGGACAGGCAGGACAGGATCCGACTCTTTTAGTTTATAGACCATGGACACCGGAAGATTTCCGGAAAGCCACGGAGGGAATTCCCCACCCAAAAGTGAATTTTAGAAAAATGTTAGAGGACTTACAGGGCATGAGATTAAGTTACCATTTAAATGGAGAAGAAGTAGAAAAAGTAGTTAGACAAATTGTGGGTCCAGACTGGCACATGATCAGTGGTGACTGGAATCCTCGTGACGCACAACTTAGACCATTCCCACATACTAATGCAGAACTGGATGGCAGAGTAAAAGGTCTGACAGACCGAATCTCTGACAAGTGGAAGCCTAGGGCTGATTGTACTTGCATTAATCAATGTATTGAACAGGAAGGTGAAACAGTTGATAGATATTATGCTAGACTGTTAGAGTGTTTTAATAATCACTGTGGAATGCAGATATCAGAAAACCAGACACAAGATTCCCCATATGAACAACAGTTAAAGAATGCATTCTTGAAGGGTAGTATAACTCCCATTAGCAGCTTTATTACAAAGCACATGGTAGATCATCGAACAAGTAGACTACAGCCATTACTTGAATATGCTAGACATGCAGAAAGACATTTTAATAGTAAAAAGAAAACGAAAACTCAAGTATTTTCGGCAGAAGATGGGTCAGAAGTATTTGTAGTGCAAACTGGGAGAAAGGGTAAGAAGAATACCCAAGGAAATAAACAATCTGACAAGCGATCAGAAGATTTCGAAGAAAGAAAGAAAAAAGGTGAATGTTTTAAGTGCGGGAAAAAAGGACATTTAGCAAGGGATTGCAGGCTAAATAAGAAGGTGACTACAGAAAATAAGGAAGATGAGGAATGACTATATGATAGTCAGGAATAATTGAATGAAAATAAGCAGGAAGAGATAAGTGCAAATATGATAGCAGGAGTAGAGGATGTGACAAAAGGGGTAGAGGATGTACATGAATTCGTAGACATAGAAGAAGGTGAAATTTTAGACCTAGCTCTATTGAGCTTAAAGCTTTACTTAGCAGACACAAAACCGGAAGTGATGCTTCTGGTAGAGGGGAGGGAAGTTAAATTTCTGTGTGACTCAGGGGCTTCACGAACCCTGATATACCCTTCCAAGTTACCGGAAGAGTCAGAATCACCAGATTATATACTAGTGAAGACAGCTAATGGACAGCTGTATCGGGAGCCACTCTCCCATGATATAGCAATAACAGACCCCATATCGGGAATGACCCAAAGAAGTAAAATTGTGGTTTCTGAAAAATGCCCAGTAAATCTTTTGGGTAGACACTTGATGCAGATATTTGGCATAGCCGTAGTTCCAACCATGCAGGGTATGGAAGCACAGCGACAAATGGATACTTTTGTAATGCGACCGGAGGGTAAAACATATTATTGGTACAGCCAGGACTTAGTTACGACTGGTCCAGGGGCAGTAACTGAAGAACTGATGAACGTAGCCATCAGTAAGTCCCCCTCCCTCGACACTGACAAACAGCATTTGTTGCATTGTACTCTATATTACTGTAGTAGACCGGAACCTGATAAAGATTATGAACAGGAATTGTTTCAGAACCATGCAAACAGACTAGTGTTGCGAAATTTGTACTGGGATGCAGAGGGGAACAATGTAGTAAGCTATTCTTTGCCCCAGGAATTTCTAGCACTTTACAAATCCAATCGATTGCCACATGTTAGCTTAACTAAGAATAAAAATTTGAAATGGGCAGACTTAGGTGAAAAAGTCACAAGGTGGGAAAAGCAGACATAATTAGAGCTCTCCGGACAAGGAGTACAGAAACAGAAATTGAATTGGATTACACAGACACACCCAGCTGTGCACTCACAGGCTAGTGAGAATAGCTGAGTATTACTCTTATTGGAAGAAGAGGAAAAAGCCTTGCAAGACATACCAGACATTCTCTGGTCAGCAGGGAAATCAGATGTAGGACTTATACGAATGGCAGGACCAGTTACTATTACGCCAAAATCAGCATTTAGACCCCAGAAAAGACAGTATCCCTTGAGAAAGGATGCAGAGATAGGAATCAAGCCTATAATATCAGCCTTACCTAAGGAAGGAGTCTTAATCGAATCTCCTGATTCACCATGTAATACACCTTTATTTCCTGTCAGGAAAGCAAACGGGGAATTGCGTATGGTCCAAGATTTTCAAGCTGTAAATAATGCAGTTATACCCAGGGCACCGACGGTGCCAGATCCACACACCTTACTGAATGATTTAAAGCCAGAGCAAAAATATTTTTCTGTGGTAGACATTAGTAATGCATTTTTCTTGATACCGATACACCCTGACAGCCAATATTGGTTTGCATTTACATTTCAGGGAAAGCGGTACACATACACAAGACTACCACAGTGATATTGTGAAAGTCCAACAATATTTGCACAGGAAATGGCAAGCAACCTGGTGGGATTTATCCCACCGAAAGGTAGTTAGATTTTACTTTATGTAGACGACATTCTGCTGGCAGCCCCCACCCAGCAAGAATGCAAAGAGGACATGATAGCTTTATTACAGTTCTTAGCTATTCAAGGCCACAAAGTAAACAAAGACAAGCTACAACTTTGGAGAAAACAAGTTAAGTACTTGGGATATGTAATATCCAAGGAAGGTAGAATATTAGATGAAGATAGAAAAACAGCAATATTACAAGCACCTAGACCGACTACCAAGAAGGAAATGATGTCCTTCCTGGGAACTACTAATTTTTGTCGGAGTTGGATACCGAATTATGCTTTGGAATCTGCTCCACTGGCCAATTTAATATTTAAAAAGTTGATGGCAGCACAGGATTTATTACAATGGACACCTGAAGCAGAAGCAGCTTTCTGCAAGCTGAAACAACTGATAGCATCATCCTTAGTTCTAGGATTACCATACTATCACAAGCAATTTATTCAAACTGTAGACTGTAAGCAAGGTTATATGACATCAGTATTGACACAGCAACATGGGGACAAACAACACCCCATAGCTTACTATTCATCACAGCTAGACCCAGTGGTGGGGTCCCTGCCCCACTGTGTACAAGCAGTAGTTGCAGCTGCAATGGCAGTGCAGGCTTCGGCCTCAGTAGTGCTATTCCACCCTCTCACATTGAGAGTGCCTCATGCAGTTGCAATTATTTTACTGCAAGAAAAAGTAGCATATCTTTCTCCAGCTAGGCATCTTTCCTGTATGACCATACTGTTGAGCCAACCTCATATGACAATTGAACAATGTACAACTTTGAATCCGTCAATCTTGCTTCCAACCCCTGCAGATGGCAAACCATACTGCTGCTTTCAGGAGATTGAGCAAAAGACATTACCTAGACAAGACCTTATGGATGTTCCCTTGGATGATGCCGAGGTGACATACTATGTGGACGGCTCGTGCAGGAGGGGTCCTACAGGACAGAACCTAGTGGGGTATGCAGTCGTTTCTGATACTGAAACTTTAGAAGCAAAATCTTTACCACACAACTTATCTGCACAAGCGGCAGAGTTGATTGCCTTGACAAGGGCATGTACCTTAGCAAGAGGTAAGAATGTGAACATTTATACTGACAGTCAGTATATTTTTTCTACTGTACATGTTTTTGCGCAGCAGTGGAAAAATAGAGGAATGATAACATCTACTGGTAAACCGATCAATCATGTGCAATTTATTTTAGATTTGTTAGATTCAATTCAGTTACGTAAAAAAAGTAGCTATTTGCAAATGCGTAGCTCATACAAAACAACAGGACAGGATTTCAAAAGGTAATGCACGGGCTGATACAGCTGTGAAGCAGGCAGCTTCAGCCACAGAAACTTTTCATTTGAGTGAGGAATTACAACCCTCTGAAATTTTGGATTTAGAAATGTTAAAAACAATGCAGACACTTACTACAAATATAGAAAAACAGAAGTGGATAAAACGAAGAGCAATCCTTGAAAAGGGACTGTACATCTCCAAAGAGAAGAAACCAATTTTGCCATCTAATTTGTTTAGATATGCAGCGTTGTTGAGCCATGGGCAGAGCCATGTCTCAACAGGGGGGATGGTACAGTTAGTGAATCGAGTATTTACAACCTACGGATTTACCAATTATACAAACAATTTTTGTGCAGCATGCCATGTTTGTAACAAGCATCATGCACAAGGGGCGTTGAAGCCTAAGCAAGGGAATTTTCCTACACCACCGTATCCGTTCCATACTATTTGTATGGATTTCATAGAATTGAATAAATGTGAGAATAAGAAATATTGCCTTGTCATTATAGATATGTTTTCCAAATGGGTAGAAGTATTTCCAACTAAAAATCCAGATGCAGCTACTGTTGCAAAGGTCCTCGTTAAAGAAATGATACCCAGATTTGGTATACCAGAAAAGATTTATAGTGATAATGGTACGCATTTTGTGAACCAAACGGTTCAGCAACTTAGTCGCTATTTTGGGATATCATTAAAGAACCACTGTGCTTATCACCCCCAATCTGCAGGGCTAGTAGAGAGGCATAATGGGGTGTTGAAGAATAAGCTTAGGAAGCTGATAACTGAGACACAGAAGAACTGGGTGCACTGTTTGCCTTTAGCACTGTTGAGTATGAGAACTGTTCCAAATGCAAAGGGATTAACTCCTTTTGAAACTTTGTTTGGGAGGGCATATTATACACCTCAATGGAAACCTCTCATGTCTGCAGAGCAGGAGGCTGACAGTTCACTTGCAGGGTATATGAGGCGATTTTTGAATAACAAACTTTTGCAGTTAAATTCTGTTTCAGATAAAGAGCAACCAAAATCGGAAGCACCAGTAGCCCCAGGCACCTGGGTCTGGGTGAAGATTGTGAAACGAAAGAACTGGAGTTCTCTGAAGTGGGAAGGTCCATACCAGGTACTACTGTCGACACCCACTGCAGTCAAGATCGCAGAGTGAGCTTCCTGGATTCATTTGACACACTGTAACCTGGTTAAGAACTTTGAATTGGACAAAAACTTTGTTACTGCTGTACAACAAGAACAAAATGGCCAGGTACAGAGTGAATAGAGACATTGAGCAACCTCAGAAAACTTGTATGATCGTTTTTATTGCAATACTAATCACACTGTTCTTTTTGTTGTGGCCACTCCTTTTCCCTGCCACAAAGGTTGAACTGATTAGACGTAATTAACCAAACATAGACTGGCATCCAAACTTTAACACTTATCAGGCAATTACACGTGTGTACGCTGAGACTTTTAATGTTTTGAACTGTTGGGTCTGTACGGCCATACCAACAGCGTACGGGGGTTTATTGATGACTGCTATCCCCCTAGGGGTCAATGAGACCTGGGAAAATCTGGTTTTTGACACAGTTGCTATTAAAGCACATGATAAGGTAGCACTGTATTTGCCTGTGACACAAAAAGGAATTGTATGTTTCTATAAAAATGATACCATCCAAGTGGGATGGAGCAAGTGTAATGTTACAGTACAGTATAAATGTTATAGAAAACCAAATGATTTGGGTGGATCTTGTAGTACAGATTATGACTCATTTTTGAAATATATGCATAAGACTCTTGATCAGGTACAACGCAATCCTGTACTTTTTAAACAGTTATCTGTAATAGATAGGAAAATGTTTCATGCAGGGCAGTCATTTCATAACAAAGTAATAACTAAGATAGAGGACTGTTATTTTGTGTGTGGTAAAAAAGCATATAAATGGTTACCTGAGAATTGGTCTGACAGTTGTTTTTTGGGGTACCTGGTTCCGGCCATCCGACACACTGCAGTTTTGCCTCAAGGAAGTATTCGAAATACTCGAGACGTAACCAAAAAGACTGTTAAGAAACCTGAGAATCCAGTGGGACAAAATGAAGTGGGCTGGAAAGACCATCGTGATGTGGGAACCAAGCTTGCGCACATGGACTTGAGTGATGCTGTTATATCCTGGGAAGGTATATTACCTGCATATGGCACAGTTAAATCAATATGGGAGCTGTGAAAACTGTCAAAACTTCTCAAAGTAATGAGTAATGCGACTTTTTCTGCTCTTGAACTGATAACTGATGAACTGAATGACATGAGAACTGTAGTGCTCCAAAACCGAATGGCTCTTGACTTCACCCTAGCGGTGAGGGGTGGAACTTGCGCTTTAATCAAAGAAGAATGCTGTGCGTTTATTCCTGACCATCAGCAAGAGATTAACGATCATCTCAAGGTGATTCAGCAAGTGTCGGCCATGACCAAGCCAGGCCCAAACCCTCTGACAGATTTTTTCCAGAATGCATTTGGGGGGTGGGGTTCCATTTTTATGAACATATTAATTGCCATTGGGGTAGGGTTACTCCTAATAGGAGTTTGTATTTGTTGTGGAATCCCCTGCATGAAGAGATTAGTTAAAGAATTCATAGATATATCCGTATCTGAGACTATGTATCAAAGTACTGAATTTGAAGAGCTGCTAGAATGCCAAACACTTTCATAAAAGTTTAAACTAAATGACTTTCTTAACTACAAATCCTGAATGGAAGAGGTTAGGAAAAGAAGCAAAATGTTTATTCTTTTTTGAAAATAGAATAAAAAAGTATTAACAGGAGGGAAATGTTAGAAAAATATGTATTAATGTGTGTATGCTTAATGCCAATTAATAACCAAGTATTTTAATACACTTTTCATTCTATTTTTCATACACTGTATTTTATACAAATTGAGTTTCATATGAGACTGAAAAAGATGCTTTTTGAAAACTGCAGTATGCTTTCTGAAACTTGCAAGTTGCCCTCTGACCTAGTAACTGCTAGCACAGCAATATTCATGTTTATGCCTTGTGGAAATGTACTTGAGAAGCAGGTGTTTATCTGCTAGGTCAGAAGCGAATGAATGAACAATGCCTTATGTTATAAATGTAATGATTTTAGACAAACAGCTCTGTCCAGAGGATGGGAACCTCTGCAGCTGTAGTAATTTAGAGATAAAGTAGACAAAGGATTATTAGAGAAATGAACTGCTAGCATTGTGCTTGAATTAGCCATAGTATCTTGAATGGTAACATAACATGTATCTAACTGGGACTAATCAAGGCCATGTTGTTTTCCTCAGGAAGTTTCACATAAAAATTGATAAATCAGCAGAAATTCATGGGAAAGATGGTCAGCAGATGATGATGAAAAAGCTGGTAATCCGTTACGTCAGCATGGTAGGACATAACCAGTTTAAGAATGTATAAAAATGAAAGTATTTCCTGTTTCTGGTTAGACAAACTCTGTATTAGCACATTTTTGTCTCCTTGCTGCAAGATTAAAGTGCCTTAACCTGAACCTACTGTGTTTTGATCATTTTTAAAGTATATTTTTTCTTTTGACACAGTTTAGCTGCTTCTTCTGTTTCATTTACTTGCTTATTCTGTTTCTTGTAACATGTAGTTATGTTACATATGGAAATAACTATTGTATGTGACTATTGCATAAGATGTGGGACATAATTATGTCCTATGATCGCAGGATATTTTTCATTTATAATGGTCTTGGTATGGACACAACTGCCCAGAGGGGGACTGTCCCTCACAATGTGGGACAGGTGTTAACCCTGACCATTGGGCTAGACTAGCTATTAGCGGCGCGCTAACGCAATGTGTTTCGCTTCCACTTGGTATAACTATTGACACTACAATAGAATACGGGCACGGGTTTTAAAGGTCATTTGTTTGAGGGATGGGGACTCAATATTCAGCTACGTGCATTTGTGTTTGTTTCTTATTTTTTTGTTCACAAAACTGTCTTGCATGCTTTCCATACATTTCAGTATCCACGGACACTGACAGGTGTGATTACTATTGGAGGCAGGCTGTACTATTCAGAATTTTAGGTTGCACGTAAACAGCCATGTCCACGCCTCCGTGCGGCGCTTCGACATGCCCCATGCACTCACGCACGATTCCTATGCACGTGGATGTGGTGGCAGCATGCCTTCATTAATATGCATATGGCGCTACTGCACCATCTCTACGCCACACGGTCGGTGCAAGCTTAACACCATCCTTGCGCCAAGCTTCATGAATCCCAGGGAATGACTTCACCATTTTTGATTTCCTAGACTTTATAAATCTTTTTATACAACCTATAGTTCTATAACTTTTATTAACCAATTGGTTGATGTGATTAAAAAAACTCATAGCTGAATCTACCCATATACCCAGGTCCTTAAATGAGTCTACAGTTTCAATCACTGTGTGCTGTATTAAATACTAACCTTTCAGTTTATTTCTCCCAAATCTTATACGCTTAGTTTTTGTGTATTTATCAGAATATTATTCTCCTGTGCCCAAATGGTTAATTTAGTCAAATTATTTTGCAGACATGCCTTATCTGTAACACATGTAATCATTTTACCCAATTTCAGGTTATCTGCATATAGACTGTAGAACACCTCAGATGAGAAAGTTAGGTCTGAAAGATGCAATCTAAACAAGTAAAGGCCTAGGACAGAGGCCTGTGGGACACCCTGACTGTAACCAAGGATTGCACCTGTCCAGTTGCTGTATGATACTTGTAATGTCCTATTTTTAAGCCATGCAACTATCCATCTTATCAAGCGTACATCAATACCTAGTTGTACTAATTTATTGATCAATGTTTTGTGTATGACCCTGTCAAATGCTGAAGTTAAATCTATATAAATTAAATCACAGCACAATTTTTCATTCAAAGCTATTATTATATTGTTATAGAACATCATGTTACAGGTGGGAATACATCTATTTTCAACATATGCATGCTGATATATGGTTTGATGTCCCAACCTATCCAGTTCTGACATTAACTTATCCAATATTAGCTTGTCCATTATTTTTCCACAACATGAAAGTAAACTTAAGGGTCTATATGACTCTGGGTTTGTCCTACTCCCCTTTCCCTTAAAGACAGGTTTAATAAGCACATGTCTGCAATCTTGATGAATCTCCCCATATTTATATGACCTAGTAAATAATAGATATAATGGTACCATAAGTTCTTGCTGTAGTGTTCTCAGGTCATTGTTACTAAGTCTGCCTCCTCCCTGCGCTTTGTTTGGATTTAGCTTGTGCAGTTCTTTTTCAATATAATCTAATTTCATTCTGGTATCTGGGGTTACCTGGATGGCACTAGGACAACTTATCACTCCTTTTGTGGAGCCAAATTATTTTGCATAAGATTTTGTAAATATATCTATAATCTGTTGTGTCTGAGAATACATATTAGAATCTCCACACAGTTTATCAATTTGTGTATTTACTCCTTTCACATCTTTATATAAATGTTCTAAATTTTTTCTTGATCTTATCTTTAACTATGCTTAATCTGTTTGGCCAGCTTGTTTATTTCAGTTTTCAAAGTTGTAGGTTGACCTGTCTTCCATTTTTTTATATTTTTGTCTCTCACCTTAATCATATATATTAATCACGTATCTTGTGTTAATATGGCAGCTTGTAATGATTTGATGATGCTTCCTTTTCTGACCAGTAATAAAGTAACCACTGCTGTTATAGGTGCTGCACTAGTAGACCTGAGAGCAGCTCTTACACTACCAATGGAACATCTGCTAGCTGCAAAAAGGTCAGTGCAGACATCTTTCTACTAACAACAAATGCCAGTCTGACATTACCATTTTAGGTTGCATAGGCCAAATATATCCCTATAAAATCTGGGAAATTAAAAATGCAAATTTTTATTATAGGTTCAGGGCTTTCAGAGATGCCCTCAGAAAATCCTGCCACTGTGTCTTGGTGCAAGCATGGGAACTGTGTCATAGTACTGCACAGGTTAAAATAGGACTGTCCAAGGCCAAGAATACAGCTTCTATGGGACCTGACAATATCCCTGGCTGTGTTCTACATGAACTACAGAGTGAAATGGCACCTCACCTGTGTGCCCTGTTCAATCACATCCTTACCTCAGGCTTTGTCCCTACCGAACAACACACTGCTACAGTCATCCCTTTCCACAAAGGAGGAGCGGCTGCAGACCCTGGGAACTATCAACCGCATTAGCCTGATGAGTCTGATATGTAAAACTATGGAACGCATCATCATGGACCTAATAAACAAGGATATAGGGGAATCTCCAAACTCTGGATCCCACGCAGTTTGGTTTTGGGAAGGGTCGATCATGCCTGCTCAACCTGATCGACTTCTTTGAATCAGTCACCAGAGCTGTGGATGAAGACAAGGTGGTTCATAAAGCCTACCTTGATCTGGCCAAGGCCTTTGATACCATTCCCCACTCAGGAATCATAGAAAAACTCATTAAGCTAGGCATCAACCCCTATATCACTAGAGGGGTTTCAAACTGGCTCATAGATAGAATTCACAGTGTGAAAGTAGCTGACTCCAAGTCAGACTGCTAACCAGTCACAAGTGGAGTCCCACAGGGTTTGGTCTTGGGTCCTCTCCAGTTTGGTATCTACTTCTCTGAAGTCCAGATCAACACGAAAGGACTCTGGCTGACAAAGTTCGCAGAAAATTGCAAGTTGGGAGCTATTATTAACTCCCCAAGTGCTGCTGACAGCCTTACTGAGACCAACGACTGGTGTCAAAACCATGGCCTTAAGCTCAATGTCACAAAATGTGTCATCATCTCCTTTGGGAAAAACCTGGTTCCCATGAATTATCACATTGATGGTAATCCACTGAACACAGAAAGTGTTAAAAGGCATCTAGGAACACAAATTGACAGCAACCTCTCTTTTGACCACCACACTGCCACTGTGGTCAGAAAGTCCTTCTATGTGACACATCTCGTTACTAAGGGTTTTACATCCAGGAAGAAAGAGGTCATTGTCTCCCTCTACTCTACTCTTATTAGGCCAATCATCGAGTACAATACCATATTTGGCATGTACCTCATTAGACACCTGCAGCAACTGGAAAATCCGCAAAAGTACCTCACAAAGAGGATCCTAGGCTTTAAACACTTGTCCTAAATGAACAGACTCAAAAAACTCCAACTATTCTCTGTCTCATATCGCCTACTTAGAGGGGACCTCTACTTGACTTACAAAGCCATGTCTGTCCCAGCTCTCTTAGAAATGCTACATCTAAAGAAATCCCAATCCATCCACATCACATGCTCCAGAGACCTCATCCTCATTACCACAATCAACAGAACATGCTGGAGGGACAGGTTTATAACCCAGAGACTGCGCATGCTCTGTAATAGACTTCCCATACATGTCAAGCAGAGCACCTCATTGACACTCTTCAAAAGAAATCTTGATGAGTGGATGGGAAATAGAAAATTCACCCTGGGGATCACTCCAGTGTCTCTACTCAACAGAGGCACTGGGAACTAAGGTCGGGTGGCACGATGCCAGGCTAATCCTATGGGCTAGGCTTGTAAAGGTTCCAGGGCCATTAGCCTAGTACACACCTATGAACCTATGGACCTATATGAACTTGCATGTTTCATAAGTGCAGTAACAATTAAAGCTATTTACAGACAAGTTCACTGCAATACTCTCCTCACTATTTATGCATGCATGCATGTTAAAGAATTGCAAATGTTTGGTGGCATGGTCTGAAAGGAGTCATCCTTTATTTACTGGATAGCATGCTGCATTTCTGTCCATCTGCCTTCTATAGTATACATACCACAAAGTTATTCTCACAATGCTATGTAAGAAGTCTTACCTGTCTGCTCAGTAAAATGTCCTTTGTGTTGACTACAATTTTCTTTATTGTGCATCAGCAAGCATATAGTCTGTTATAGTGGCAGTTCTGCAGTGTAACGTGGTATTATCTCTTTTTTGACCATCCTTTTGTTTCCATATTCTTCTCAATACCCCATCTCCATCACCAGGTCTATTAAACGCAGACTATTCCCATCCCTGGATTTAATCTGATAAGTCAGCTGGGGATGGTGTAGAGCTTAAGGCCATCCTGCAGGTCAGACTGACTACATCCACCTTAGGGGATAATTTTTGGCCTAATCCATTATTCCTCTGTCCCTTACGGACACAGTGGTATGTCTGAGTGGTGGATATGTAGTGGGAGTGTTTGGCATTTCACCCTGTCTCCATGGCAGCTCAGCTATGTCCCCAACCTATTCCCACTTAGGCTACACCTTCCAAGCATGTTATCCACAGCTTCTACCATAAACTATCACAGGAGATACCCACAGAATCACCCCACCAACTCAGAATGATATCATCCATCCTTCCCTGAAAATCTTTTCACCACCCAGGTCACTAAGTGAACTCTGGGTGTCCAGGCTTTATCCCTCTATGTTACCAGGAAAGTGGCTTGATGTATTATTTCTGAACTGCTGTATTTACTAGTGGTACTGCCTCCTTCATGTTGTCAATAGTCTGTATTATAGGTATAAAACCTGAATTTGTTTTGTATGTTTCTTGCCCCATGCCTGCTCACCATCATGTCTCTCCCAATCAGATGCAAGTTTATTCATTCTCTTATGCTGGCTATCTCCTTGATAGATATAAAGGCTCCTCTTTCATCCAACTGTGTGGCCAGTTTTTGCCTTCACTGGCATCCTGATACCCCTATTCTGACAAGGCATATTCGCGCTCTTGTCAATGTGGGGGGGCCACTATATCACCCCAATGTAAATGCTTGCTGTTTGTGTTTCCAATATGAAGGCTGCCACTTGCACTGGTGGTCAGATCTGCCCATGGATGTTCTTGCATTGCCACGTCTCCTCTGAGGGATTGTGGCATTGATTGACATAGTGCATTTCTCCACTCCGTAAGACAGGCACATCCATACTTCACTTGTCACCTGCTACACACCCCTTTGCCTATATTTGTCTATAGATTGATGATTTACTGTCAGGTCTTTATCCCTCTGTGCCAGTGTAGCTCAGCAAAAAACATCTTAAACATACTTAAGCTATGAGGATTTTAAAGTTCATGGTAATTGGTATTGTGATAGAAGGTTACAGCATGACATTTGCAATATGCTATTCACTGCCTTCGTACAATACAAATAATTATTTTTATTGGCCTCTTTTCCTAATAGTAAAGGAAGCCACATATATGCAGCTGTTATCCTCCATAGTGACAGATGATGCAGATCCTCATGTGTGCATGGATTAATATTCAGCCACCTCAAGAATGTCACTTCTTCTTCTTCAACTCAGAACTGTGAGATATTGTCCTCCTGCAACTTTAAATTATGTGCACATCACCTGCAGTCTCTAATGCTGTGATTGGATGTGACTTCATATTTAACACCATGTCCATTAATGTTATACCAGAGATTGTTATAACACATGGCTGCAACAGCTATACTGCTACACAGTGCAGGAGTAGGAATAGTGCACATCACCATTCAGGCAGTTTGCATGTCACATGTAGTATGCAGGTCATCTTTTAAGTAGTATGCACCTCACCATTCAGACAATATGCACATCACCATTCAGACAGTATGCATGTCACCATTAATACAGTATGCACATCACTATTCAGGTGGTATGCACGTCACCATTCAGGTGGTATCCATATCACCATGCAGGCGGTATGTATGTCACCATTCAGGCAGTATGCACATCACTATTCAGGTTGTATGGTGATTTTTCAGGTGATATGCACATCACCATTAAGGCAATATGCATGTCACCATTCAAGCCCTTACCATATGATACTTCTAATAAACTCACAGCCATAGCAATCACTTAACTTCACTCAGTATAGACATGCATCACTGACCACTTAATCTGTGTCCCAGATTTTGTTGAATGTAGTAATAATTGTAATGAAAATGCAATGATCTTATTTCACTTGTAATGTCAAAGTCAATCTGTAGCAGACGGCTGTACAAAAATTAATTCCAGAGTTCCAAATTATTCAGAATTCTAATTGCTCCTCTGCTATCATAAAAACGTATTTCTCCTTGTTAATAGTAAATGGTCTCATCATGTTTCTGTGTGAGTGTAGGAAGTCTCACTCATATTGGTAAAGATGAATGCCCTACCACATTCATTTAACAATAACTGACAGCACTGGAAAATTTTGCTGTCTGCATTGCTGAAGGGTACTGGTCAGTTTTTCTTTACATAGACTTATGAAAGGCTATTGCATGAATGTGAATAGTACTGCCAAAGCAAGTCATTAATCAACTGTCTTGATTATTGCAAAATGGTGATATGTAAATCCTGAAAGTTAGTTGCTACAACACCAGAAGGCATTTGGACAAGAATTCATATGGTGTACATTAAATAAACAAAGCAGCTCACTTTCAGGATGTTAAAGAGAGCAACTGAGGAATTAATTCATGATGGAGGGATGCTGCCTGTGGATTACAATGATGTGTTCCAATAAGATATATGTTTAATGCATTTTATAACAGAACTTTTTATATGCATATATACATTTTATTGCTTTGTTGTTACTACATATAAATGATCTTTATGAATGCAATAAATAATTTGTGTTTAACAGCAGTTATATGTTAACGTGCCCCCAAAAGCATCTGAACAGAGATAAGAAACAATTGCAATTACTTGTGAACAATAAATATTTTCATATAGGAAAAGGTTTTGAAGTGATTCCAGCATGACAGATACTAGTGAAGACAAAGCATTTGCTATCAGTAATCAAGAAGCCAAATATTCAGAATGGTCTTGCTGTTAATGATAAGGACCATGTCTAAATGAAGCAGCCAATCAAGCTATTCATGCACATGAGATACAGATTTGCTCAGTCTGTTTTCAGGAAAGCAGATCATACATGCAGAGCAATCAGTCCGTTATTTTAATAGCAATACATATTTATCATCAGACAAGATATGCTTGAGAAAGTGATGCCATTCTGAGATGAGATAGCAAATTATGACAATATACCAAATTTTACTAAACTGACTACATATACAGGAATAGGAAAGCTAATGGGGGTGGAAAATGTATGGGTTGCAGTGGAAGATTATAATAGGGGAAAAATGGCTGGTTGCCTAGGGCCCACAGATCCGGGGGGGACATGACCAATAAACAATTTAATTTTAACTTTTATGCCATTTGTACATATAATTAAACCAAAGATAATCATTTTTCATATGGACTAGGAAATGTTAGTAACCTGATCCATCATCTCCAGTCCTGCACACAGCCAGAGTACAGCCTTCCCACAGTCAGTACTAGCATTAGATGCAGTACAGGAAATAATTTAACAGAACATCAGGTCACCTGCTTCGCCTGTACTTGCAAGAACTGCAGATAATCACTGTAGAAAAAAGGGTAAAGGAAGCAAAGAGAAGTGGTTCCTTAAGATGTGGACAAGCTCCTTGTCTGCAGAGTTCCTGTTGAATTGAGGGCAAGTACTGCAAAAGAAATGCAGAAGATTGCATGTGTGTTTCCAATGCAGTCAGAATTTAGATGGTAACAGTCATTGAAATAGAATGCAGTCCTAAATTATTTCCTTTCCTCAGGAGCACTCTCTGATTAAGTGACTTGTTCAGAGTTGCACAGTAGGCAAACAGAGGTAGAAAGAGTCAAACCCTGCATCCTTGCCAATACAGACCAGGTTAGTTAAGAACCTAGAACCTGAATAATCTGCACTAACTGCCAGACATTTAAGTTCTTTTATATTTTCTGAAGGTTAAAAGTCAATGAGGTTTGCAGTCAAGTCAATGTCAGTCATTGGGGTTCTGCATGATATTAATGCACTTCTTTCTGTATTCAAAAGTATAAGATTTGAACCCTTTCACTTTCATTTGCCTATTGTCTAACTTTGAAAAAGCTGAAATTAATGGTCACATTTGTGCTTGGTTCCATTCCAGCATCGCACTATTCCACCTGTAAACTTTTTCCTGTGTCAGTAGTATGGGGTTTGAATCCTTCTCCTCCTTTTTTGCATTAGCCTGACAGTGAGTGCAGTGGGTTAAGACTGTGAGTTATAGTTGCTGTGGTACAAGGTTTTTATCCCTCAGCCCCCATTTGTCTATATAATGATCTTAAGCAAATCACTTAACCAACTAGTACTTTGGGGAAACTGGGAGTTGTAGTAGACTCCTCCATGGTCCCTTGGACTATAATCCTAGTAACTACCTACAAACAATTAACTATGGTGTAATAAGAAGAAAACTGATAATAACTAACAGGAACATCATCATATGCATAACTTTAATGATTTAATTTTATAAGAAATGTTCCTGTAGAACCAGCATTTGGCATTTTAGCATCATTTTTTGGAACAGTAGTTACCATTTTTTCAGTACTGGTCAGCCTGCTTGGTTTTGCAGCATCATCATATGATCCACATTCTTTGGTTGTGGCTGTTGGTTTCCTTGCTTTTTTGAATGTTCACTATGTATTTATTATTTGGCTGTGAATGCATTACAAGTTAATAGCTTAACTTTTAATTTAGCCTGCTTTTGCAGGCATGCAGGTGTGAAATGCACTGTGTTTGGGCTAACAAAGTGTGTATAGTACTTACTGAAGATGAGTAAGGGTATGAGCTATTAAGGAGATGCTTCTTGTAGTACACAGTTGGATTCCCTCATCTTTTGTTTGTCTTCTGTATGACTCTGACCAAGTTCCTGCACCAGGCTCTACTCTTGGGTTGCCCCTGAAAAAGAACATTTGTGTTCAGTGGGCTGTCCCAGGCAGTTAGTAGATGTGGTAAATATTTGTCTTTTGAATTCCTACATCTTTTACCTAGCAACTGATTAGTGCTTCACTGTTTGCTATTTGATTAGGAATCGCATGATCTGACAAATGCATTTTCACTAAATGTACGTTTCGGGTGTATAGAAGTTTATTGTTTCTCAGGAAGTCTCTTCTAAGTTTAATAGTGTTTTGTTTTGTTTATAAAATGGTTTAGAGTATTATTGCTATAAAATCTGATGGCTGCAAAAGTATATAAGAAAATATTATACACACTGACATGGTAATTGTGGAGAGATAATCAAATAATGGGATTTTGGTATGGCTGGCAGGGGTTTGCTTCATTACCTTGGAAAGGACCATCTTTGAGCACAATCCAGCTCTGTTGATGCTGGGGGTGCATGCTGCAACCACATGGTATTACCTGGCATTCAAGTAGGTCAGACTTTTTCTGAGTGATGTCAGAGGTGATAGGTATTCTTGATGACATGAAAGACACATGGATGTGAAATATAAGATGTAGGTATCCTGCACACATTTAAGCCCTCCCCCAAGATGTTGTATGCATTAATATTTCTCATTTTTTCATGACTTCTGGATTGTTGAACAAAGCTACTGCAGTATCTAGAATGTCTTTAATTGTTTTCCTTTACTCAATTGCACCAAAGAATGAATTACTCCATTAATAGGCCGTGGTTGTGCAATATAGATGGCGCAGTGGTATAGCGGTTAGTGCTGATGCCTCCCACTAAGCGGTACTCTGGTTTGATTCTCGGCTGGGGTGCCTTCTGTGTGGAGTCTGCATGTCCTCCCTGCATTCGTGTGGGTTTCCTCCCACATCCAAAAGACATGCAGTACATTCATTGGACACTCTAATCTGGCCCTAGGTATGAGTGTGTCAGTGTGAGATGCACCTTATGAGGAGGGTTGGGCATCGGGCTAGCAACCCAAACCCATACCTGCTACAGGAACAAGCGTTGAAGGGTGCTCATTGCCCACTTAAGTGAATGCAGGATCCAGGATTGTGTAATATATAAGATAAGCATGTTGCATTTTAGTAATATATTTTTGCAATGTGTTCTTTACAGCCTTCACCAACTGCAGAGGCTTTGAGATTTGTCAGCTCATATCATCTGCATTATTTGGAGTGATGATCGAACAAAATGGTCTGATATTCAGTTATGCAGTCATTGCTGCATATTAGAATGATACTGTCTTCTCTTCAAGATTGGATTGTCAAGGATTTCTGCATTTAGTTAAAAGCTGGTACTCTGTCTGCCAGCTAGCAGAGAAGACTAAGGCTCTGACTTATTAATGAGCTGATTCCTGAGCTGAAAGTGAGCAAGTCATTTAACCAGACAGAGCTTTTGGGAAATTGGGAATTTGGGCTAAGCTTCTTAATGGCCTCTTGGACTGCATATCTCACAACTATGAACATGTGTTTGCTTTTTGCCAGCCATCCCTTATTGCATAGTTGATCTTGTTCAAGAAATGTTATGACAATATTATCATCACACCAAATGTTTATGCAACATAGGTCATTAATCCTTTGAGGGCAGCATGCACTGCATTTGTAGATGAAGAACTAAAATGCAAAGTCATTTTCCAATGGCAAAGTCCACATTAGTAATAGTTGTCTTTAATGTGGAATGATTCTGATTACTTTTATCTCTGCAAAGATTGTGCATATTGACTTAGCATATGTTATCAGGTGATTAATATTATTCTCTCATCATAAATGCTCTTCTGTTTAAACTGTGCTACGCATCTGGATTTTATGCTGTGATGCTAATGATCCTTTTACAGTTTTCTTGTAGCTCATCCAAAATTATCAATAAATTGCATGTAGTTTATTTCTTTATAGCAGTAAGGGGTGTACAAGTCAACAGAATGACTGTAGTAGCTGGTCCCGTGGGGTTGTGGCTAAAGGTTATCTGTGGATTAAAGTATATTATGCTCTATCATTGTTTTAAATAGTCTTTAAACTGGCTTTACAGGACTAGTGTGCATGCGCTTGTGTGTGTGGATTAAGCTGGAATACTTTGCTGTGACTACTGTGTGTTAGTGTGAAAGAAATTTAAAATATGTTATTTTGGTCATTTTTACTGCTATTATTTTATTTTGGCACAGATATCTGTGAAGGATGCAGTCAACAATATGGCTATTCTTGTTGGGGTTGGGGGATGTTTAAGATTAAAAATGACAGACCCTGCCAATTTAAAAAAAAAAAAAAAAACATTAGTCTGTCTTTGTTACATTTGCTAGAGTGTATTTGTGTAAAGCAAATTGAAATACTTTACTGTAGTCATTTTTTTATCATAATCAGGTATGTAATTTGTATACAACCAATAATGTGTCCATAACTGGTGAGTATAGATATTGTTGAATTATAATGACAACAGTTTAAGTGACATGCTTTGGTTGAAAAGTTCTGAAAAGGGTAGTTTTGTCACTATTGGCTAATATATTTTGTTTTACTGCATAATAGAAAAAATGTTAAAAACTACACATTTAAAACACTCTCTAACAAATGTTGCTGTATTAAACAAGAAATATAATTTAAAAGAGGTAGGTGAATCCAAAAGGCGGCACGCATTTTGCATGGTCCTAAAAAATTGTGCAGGGGGCCCATAATTTAAAAACAGCCTGGAGCCACAGCACACTTATTCCATCACTGATGGGCTTATACAGTTGATTTACAAGATGACTGAAAAGTTATATGGGTTTCTCAGAGAAACTGTATCCCGTCTTCCAACAAAATATTTACTGTTGAACTGTGGAAGACTGTCCACAGTGCAGAAGAAATGAAAGCACATCTATTCTGGTGCTGAGAAATGCTTGCAAAACCAGTATTGCCCTGATTACTTTTTTGTTATGAAATAAAATTAAATAAAAGAAATCCTGCATCATGGCATTAAATTCAAAAGTGTGTAAAACACAGAAGTAGTAATAATGAAAAATAT
The DNA here is from genome assembly GCF_019279795.1 of Protopterus annectens. Classification (NCBI taxonomy): domain Eukaryota; kingdom Metazoa; phylum Chordata; order Ceratodontiformes; family Protopteridae; genus Protopterus; species Protopterus annectens. Next base: position 1,535,803,222 of record NC_056735.1, read on the forward strand.
AGACTTAGTGGAACTTCATTTTAAGAATGTCACTGAGACAGGCTAGCAGAACAACATCATATTTAAATAGTGTGCAGTTACTGTACTTATTTTTGCTTGTCTTTATCCAGGTACTAGTCACTTTTCAGCCATGATTTGCATCATTTTGTGAAAAGTATACAAAATTGTATGTGTTCTTACATAAAATTGATAAATACATATGCAGTAGAGAAATGAGAAAACCTACTCCAAAACAAGATAAACATGCCTAAATGTTTAACAGTATACACAAATCCAAGGAATATGTGCTTTGGGGTGCAACATTAAATCACACCCTAATTAAGTGCTATAACTCAGGAGTATTAAAATGTAAGTAAAAGAAAAAAACACCTGTTGGCCATTCAGGTATAGCAGTTAGGAATATCTGTTTTAAGCAGACAATTGTGAAATGCCAGTTTTATACTTAGTACGTTGCCCTTATTTATCAGATTTCAGTATGCAGAATAAAGGAAAACCAATCTCTTAACTAAATATTAGTTAAGCTTATGGATACTAATTGCTGCAACTCATTTATTCTGGAAATTGAAGCTTTTGGAGCTGTCATGAGTAGTGATTTCATTAACTAGGGAGGAAGAAAAGTCATAGCATAGATTTTTTTAGGTAATATTTTTATGCTACATATGGATGACTTCACCTATGTCTATTTCCCCCTGCTCCCATCATCAAAGGCTCCCACTGTGCTTCACCAACCCAATTTTATATTCATCAAGGAAGGCCCACTCTTCTGGAAAAGCCCTACTCACAGGAGGTCACTCATTTTCCATGAGTAAGGTCCTTTCTGTCATCCACCTCCAAGTGGAATGGGACAGATGAGAAACTATCTCACTGCAGCTTATAGTGGAGTTTACTTATAACTCTAAATCTGTTTGATGTGTTAAGTGTGTTGCTGAGTAGGACATGCAATGCTATTACAATGACAATGCCCCATCCTCACAATGATGTGACCAACCTGGCCATTCTCACACTGAAATAATGACATTTCCCAAAAAAACGAAAGTGGGCATTCACTTTGCATCACAACCAGTTCTGGCAGGAGCCCAATTCACAAATCAAACTCCCATCATCTGGGTAGTAATAAGTGCTTTATCCTTGTATTCCAATGCAGTTGGCGAAGCCATGACAAAGATTTCAGTGTTCTAGCAGAGACACTAAACTGTTACATACACTTCAGCATTTTATGAAAGGAGTAATGGTGCTCCCTGTGAGCTGGCAATAATACGAGTCTGCATATTGGACCATATATACTAACGCAAGGATATATTAAGCAAAGAGGCACTAGACAATAAGGAAATATAGAGAGAATATTCTAATTGTAGAATAACTTTGGCTGCCTGTAACTATAGTGTATTCTACCCACATTGGAGGCTGCACTAAATGCATTATGTATAATTCCGGTACTCTTATAAGATTCACTCATTTAAAGAGCAGGCACATGCCCTTAATACAATAACATGACAAAAATAGGGTTTAGCATTAACAGAATTAAGGACATTAAGAGTGAGATTTTATTAATGTATATTCAAGGGTATTATGAAATGTGGTAAAAACTGGTTAATCTAAGAAAAGTAAGACTTCACCATAAAATGTGCCATATCTTTTGTACAGCCTTATGTCTGTGTCAATAAAATGGGGACAGAAAATGAAGATGTGAGTGTGAAAAATGGAAGAACATCACTTGAAATAGGCCCTGGGGAAAGTGAGGCTTAATGGAATCGATAACTCTTACTGGCATGAATCTGTCAAACTTCTGATTTGGCATTCACTGACATGACCACAGGAATACTCTTTAAGGCCAGCAGAATAAATCTGATCTACAAGTTAGAAATAAATCAGATTATCATAAGAAATGTAGAAAAACTGCACAAGAAACAAGGCTTATCACTATATTCCAGAAAACATTTGTCATCTTAACAGCTGCAGTACTACTAAAGCTTGGTCAGAGACATCTGAATTTGGAGGAAAAAACTAAACAGTTTTGTAAGTAATATTGTGGCTGATTAGCTACAATTTCCTAAGCAGCTTACTTATAGGTTCATAGGTTCATAGGTGTGTACTATGCTAATGTCCCTGGAGCCTTTATAAGCCTAGCCCATAGGATTACCCTGGCATCATGCCACCCAACATTAGTTCCCAGTACCTCTGTCGAGTAGAGCCACTGGAGTGATCCCCAAGGTGAATTTTCTATTTCCCATCCACTCATCAAGATTTCTCTTGAAGAGGGTCAGTGAGGTGCTCTGTTTGACATCTATGGGAAGTCTATTCCATAGCATGGGCAGTCTCTGGGTTATGAACCTGTCCCTCCAGTATGTTCTATTGATTGTGGTAATGAGGTTGAGGTCTCTGGAGTGTGTGGTGCAGAGGGATTGGGATTTCTTTAGATGCAGCATTTCTAACAGAGCTGGGTCAGATATGGCTTTCTAAGTCAAACATAGATCACCTCTTAGTAGACGATATGAGACAGAGAATAGCTGGATTTTTTTTGAGTCTGTCCATACAGGACAAGTGTTTAAGGCCTAGGATCCTCTTTGTGAGGTACTTCTGTGACCTATCCAGTTGTTGCATGTGTCTAGTGAGGTACATGCCAAATGGGGAATTGTACTTGATGACTGGTCTAATGAGGTAAGAGTAGAGGGGGATAATGACCTCTTTCTTCTTGGATGCAAAACCCTTAGTAATGAGATGTGCCACATAGAAGGACTTTCTGCCCACAGTGACAATGTGGTAGTTGAAAGAGAGGTTGCTGTCAACCTGTGTTCCCATATCTCTTATAACACCTTCTGTGTTCAGTGGATTACCATCAATGTGGTAATTCATGGGAACTGGGTTTCTCCCAAAGGGGATGCCAACACATTTTTTGACATTGAGCTTAAGGCCATGGTTCTGACACGAGTCATTGGTCTCAGTGAGAGCTTTCTGCAGGATGTCAACATCACTTGGGGAGTTAGTAATAGCTCCCAACTTGCAATTGTCTGCAAACATTGTCAGCCAGAGACTCTTCGTGTTGGCCTGGACATCAGAGAAGTAGATACCAAATAGGAGAGGACCCAGGACTGAACCCTGTGGGACCCCAATCATGAATGGTCAGCAGTCTGACTTGGAGTCAGCTACTTTCACACTGTGGTTTCTATCTGTAAGCCAGTTTGCAACCTACCTAGTGATATAGGGGTTGATGCATTGTTTAGTGAGTTTTTCTATGATTCTTGATGGGGAATGGTATCAAAGGCCTTGGCCAGATCAAGGTAGGCTGTATGAACCACCTTGCCTTCATTCACAGCTCTGGTAACTGACTCAAAGAAATCAACCAGGTTGAGCAGGCATGATCTAGCCTTCACAAAATCAAACTGTGTGGGATCCAGATTCTGGAGATTCCCTATATCCTTGTTTATTAGGTCCATGATGATGCATTCCATAGCTTTGGATATCAGACTCATCAGACTAACAGGGCGATAGTTCCCAGGGTCTGTAGTCGCTCCTCCTTTGTGGAGAGGGATGACTATAGCAGTGCGCCATTCAGTAGGGACAAAGCCTGAGGTGAAGCTCTGACTGAACAGGGCACACAGGTGTGGTGTCAGCTCACTCAGTAGTTCATGTAGAACTCAGCCAGGGATATTGTCAGGTCCCATAGAAGTTGTATTCTTGGCCTTGGACAGTGCTGTTTTAACCTGTGCAGAAGTAATACTGAGTGCCTGGAAACCTACTGGTATTGTGATTGGTCCTTTGGGGGGAGGGGTAAAGTTAGCACTGAATCTGTTGGCCAGTATATTGGCAATATCTGTTGGCACTGTATAGGAGGTACCATTGTGCAGTATCTCAGATCAAATCTGGGTATTGCCGTGGAGATTCTTTACATAACTATAAAAGGCTTTGTGGTTGTCTTTACTATCTGCTGCAATTTTGTTTTCATAGCTAGCTTTAGAGGATTTGATGAGGCATCTCAACTTTTTGTTGATGCTGATATGGGAGTTTTTCCTGTCTTGGGACTTCACCTTATTCCACATCAGTTTCCTCCTTCTGTTGTAGAGTTTGTTTATGGCAGGGGACCACCAGATTGGCTTCCTTTTTTGGAGGAGAGCATCTTGGTTCTTTTGGGTATGGCAAGATCCATGCATTTGTGTACGTGTTCATACAGTGCATTGGTGTACTACTCCACGGTCATGCAACTGATCTCCATTTGCATGGGTGCTGTGACGTTAGCCACCTCTGTTTTTAGGAGCCCTAAGTTAGCTTTGAAGAAGTTTTTCATGGTGGTTACCTTTGCGGGAGGAGGTGGGGTTGGAGAGATGTTGATTTCCAAGGTGATTAGTTTGTGGTCAGATCTAACCAGGGAGGAGTTGACTATTGATGTAGAGCAACGTCGCCCATGTTAGTAATGACTAGGTCAAGGATGCTGCTTCCTCTAGTGGGTTAAGAATGAGCTGGTCCAGGGCACTGGAATTAATGAATTCCAGGGAACGCTGGGCAAGTGTATTGGTACATGAGTAGTTTTCCCAGTTAATGAAGAGGTAGTTGAAGTAACCCAGTATGAGATTGTTAAGTTGAACCCTAATATTCTCCAGGGTGCTTAGGAACATGGAGTGTGAGTCTTGGAGCATGGTTGGGGACCTATAGCATGCTACAACCTGAATTTCTGTCTTATCCAATGTTAGCTGCACCTGAAGTATCTCTGATGCACTATGTTGGGCTAACAGTCTGGAGGTGTGTGCATCCTTTATGAATATGGAAACACCACCGCATTTGGAGTTTCGGTCCAAGTTCTGGGGTCGAAAGGTGTGGAATGAGTTATAGCCTAGTAGTGCAGGGGTGCTTTTTGCTGCTTTGAACCAGGTCTCTGTTACAGCACAACTGTCAATGTTCTCCATTTTAAGGAGTGCTTCGAGCGAGTGCATTTTGAGATTTTAGACTTCTAGCATTGAGCAGCATGACCCTCAGATAGCATTTGTTCGTAGCTGCTAAGGTGGCAATTTGTTCTTTGGAACCCAGCCTAAAAAAGGCACTATAGGGGTGGCAAGAGCCTTGGCCAGTACCTGGAAGCTCAGGGTTGACAGATGCAGGCCATCTCTGGCAAAGCATCAAGGTCTGTCAATCATGTCATCCCAGGCAGACAGATAACAGATCCCCTTGGAATGACACTAGAAACTTAGCCAATTGTTGAAATCAAACATTTTCTGCTTGTACTGTTGTATCATTCTGGGTGATGGTAGGATGCTGCTCAGGGCTAAGGTCATACCCACCTGGGCTACATAATCCGAGAGCTCCTCCATGTCTCTTTTCATGTAGTCTAGGGAGGTACGCCTCAGGTCATTCACGCCCACATGTACAATGACAGAGTCATATTTGTACCTGTTGTTGAGTGACCTGAGTGCATGCATTATGTGGTAGATCCTGGCTTTTGACAGGCAGCTGATTGTTACTTTCTCCTTATTCAACATAGTGAGTGGGACATCAGTGTGCCTCACTATTGATTCACCAATGACTAGTGTGTTCGGAATGCTGTTTTGCCTTAAGGGCTTTGGTTTAGTGGCACACTATTTAGGAGAGTTATGTGTCTTGTGATTAGTGCTGTGTTGTGGTGGTCGAGTGCATTTCTGCCTTGGAGGCCTCTGCTGTTTGGGTAGATTTTTATTGAGATCCTCCAAGAAGGTGGGTGTGTGGTTTGTGTTTTTATGTGAAGGCGGTGCTGGTGTGTGTTCTGGAGGGCGATGTATTCCATGTGGTGTGGTGCAAGTGTTGACCGTCTTCTCTTGACTAGCTATTCTGGTCTTGGCTGGAGAGTGCGTGGCTTCCAGTTTTGATATATAAGTGCAACTCTCACAAGTCTGAGTATTGGGAGGTAAGAGGAGAGGGTTGTCAGTGTACATGAGGCAGTTGCTACATTGCCTCAGGATGGCCAAGTTCACCAGGTTAATAGGAGAAAGCAGAGGGAACTGATCTTTAGACATGCCTAGAGGAGTAGGCATTAATAATAAGTACTGGAACTGTTTCCTTGTAGAATGTTTAGTGCTGGTAGCACTTTTTTGTGCTACAATAATTGCTGCAAGTAGTCTGGTAAAGTGCTAGACTAATAAGCTAGTAAAAGTGCAGGAGAGGAGAGAACTAGCAGATCTAAGGGAAAATTGAAGAAAAGACTTTTTGGCACCACTCAGAAGCTTACAAATAGTCATGGATACAGCAAATCTGTATCTGGACTAGACTAGTTACAGGAAAAGTGGGAAACAAGCACAAACGTGAACGTAAACCAGAAAGTTGAAAGAGATAGAACTGCCCAAATGGCCAATAAACTTCAAATATGGACTGGAAATGTAAGATAGGCCTTAAATCACAGGATTTTCAGGATTATAGTAACTAGATACAGGTCTGACTGTTGCTGAGGTCTGCACAAATTCAAAAAAGAGAGATTTAAGTTATATAGATTAGGTGTTTAGTTGTGTAACAGCAGCCACCTTTATCGACATATGGGTATACGAACATTGGCATTCTGTTATCAGAAGAAAGAGAGAAGGCATTTTAAAAGTTTCTAATCAGGGAACATGTGAGCCTAGAAGAGTAAAATGAATTGAGAAGGGGATCATGACTCAGAAGGTAAGGGAGTAGAATTTTCTCAAGGTACTCTGAACTATGGCACAAACTGTGAGTGACTAGAAGGCACAATGTGAAATCACCAGCTCCCTGTTAGTTATGTTATCAAGCCTCAAACTTCTTATTCCGCCTCCTTTCCCATCTTGCATGATAATCAGACCAAAATATAGTATGGCACCCATTCCTGCCAGATAAGAAATAAACCGTTTAAGTGCTTATCCAGCTAAGAACCTGAACATGTACTCATATGCATGTGTCTTTACATTGTTGAGAATTTTAACCTGATAGCCATTTAAATGTTTTAACTTGTTTCCAAAAATTCAGACCACATACTGGAAGGGTAATTTCTTTTACTTCCATAAGGTGCAAATATATTGGATCTAAGAAATGTACTGCAGTTTTATGGGAGGTGTGCTAAGGGCCACTACTGGGAGAATCCATGTTCCTTACTATTCCATACCAGTCAGTGGTTGCTCCTATTCAGAATCAACACCGTTTTCAGTATATAGTGTTACTCTGTTCCTTGTTGATTGCAAATTTGCATACTTTCCTCTTTTGTTTAAACCCTTCTACTTTGAAACTGGTGGTGGTTTTACAACCATTGTTTCATATAAAAGCTTATTAGTCTTTTAATGTATCCTGTAATCTCCTTTCTATGTTTTTTTTTTTTTTTTTTTTTTTTTTACAGAAGCAATGATACAGGTTTATAAACCATATGAAACATACTTTGGATGTTTCAAATATTACCTACCCATCCTTTTCATCTGTCATCTCCTGTAGATGTTTTATTGTGTCAGTAATAATTAATCTGAAGGGCAAAGCATTTGGAAAAGCAAGAAATGCTTCCTACTATACAATTAAAAAATTAGGAGTGAAGGAAATAAGAAACCAGCTCAGTAGCTGAAAGTGGGCATTTTTTATGCTATACTGTTAATGCAACATCTCCCAACCTTTTTAAATACATTAAAATACTACTACAAGATGGATGAAAGGACTTTTCTCATTTTTCTATAGTATTCTGTGTCATCAATCTGTGCATGTGATTCCATTATGGAATTTATAATGCACTTTCCTTTCCTTTCTTCCTTCTTTCTTTCTTTCTTTCTTTCTTTCTTTCTTTCTTTCTTTCTTTCTTTCTTTCTTTCTTTCTTTCTTTATTCCTGTCTTCCTTTCTCTTTCCTTTTCATCTCCTGAGTTCTTCTCTCTTCCATTTTAATTATTTGTTCACCATTTCCCATAATATCTCAGGAGATTGCTATTTTCTCAGCATGCCTTCATACCCTCTCTAGAAGCAAATAGTTTAATAATAAGGAAATACTAACTACTTACTACCCAGGAAACTCATAACTTTCTTCTTCTCTTTTTCTGCTTATTCTTCATTATATAATGGCTTGATAGGACAGCTTTGATCACTATCTGGATTTTTCCATTACATTGACAAACTGCTCTTGAAGGAAACTTCAATACTAACCACCCATGCAGACTTTCAGGACAACATTAGTGAATGGCGATAAAATATTTGACAACATATTAAAGAATTTTTTTTTTCAGTGTGAACCACTTTATATATTTATTTATTAATTTATTTATGTATGTATGTATCCTTGTTTACATGGAAACGCTGACTGGGTAATTCCCATTTTCAGTGTTGGCCCAAGGAGAAAAGCTCCATTTGCTAACAATGCATTTTACTAAATTCCATTTAAACACAGAGTAGTTGCATTTCTATTTACCTTTATACACAAACAGTAATTACATTTATGCATTCTTAGATTTTACAGTGGTGGACGCTACTAAAGAGAACACCCACGTGCAACTTAGTGGCTTCTACAGGAAGCATGGTATCATAGGATCATAGGAAGTTACTAGGCTAACAGGCCTAGGGCCTTTACAATCCTAGACAAGTTCTAACCTTATTTCCATGATCAGCATCTATTGCCCCTGTCCAAGAGGGACACAGGTGGAACACCTGTGGTGAATTTACGGTTAACCATCCAATTGTCTAGATTGCGTTTGAAAAGGACCAGTGAGGTGCTCTGTTTGACATGAAGTGAGAGTCTGTTCCAAAGGTGTGGTAACCTCTGGGAGACAAATATGTCCCTCCAGCAGGTTCTATCAATGTCACATATCAGGATAAGGTCTTTAGAGTGAGTAACCCATATACCATTTGACTTGTGGATATAAGCATTTCCAATAAAACAGGGTCAGAGACTGCCTTATATGCAAGGTAGAGCTCGCCTCTGAGTAGTTTGAATGAAACAGATTAAAGTGACAGTGATTTCAGATGATCCACATAGGACAGATGCTGAAGACCTTGCATTTTCCTTGTGAGGAACCTTTGTGGTCTCTCCAATTGCTGCAGGTGCTTGGAAAGGTACATACCAAAAGGGGACTTGTACTGAATTATTGGCCTGATGAGGGAAGAGTACAGGGATGTTCATAACTTCTTTTTTTTCTGGAGGCAATGCCCCTTACTTATGAGAAGAGCAATATAGAATGCTCTACTTACCACTGTAGAGACATGGTGGTGCTGTCAACCTGTACCCAGGTCTCCCACCACTGGTTGTGTAATAGGGTGTTGCTATTGCTCTTACAAAAAGGACAATGATACATTTTTTGCACTTGAGTTTAAGGCCATGAATTCAACACCAATCATTTGTTTGTGTAAGACCCTGTTGTAGTATGTTGACATAATTTGGAGATTCTATGACTGCTCCCAGTTCGCGGTCATCAGCAAACTTTGTCAGCCACGGACCTTTAGTTTTTGCTTATACTTTGGAGAAATAGATTACAAAGAGTAGAGGTCCCAGGACTGATCCCTGTGGAATACCACTGGTTACAAGTCTGCTGGTGCTATCAGTGAGCCAGTTAGCAACCCATTTAATGATATAACGGTTAATATCTAGCTGGGTGAGTTTGTTAATGATGCATGAGTGGGGGATAGTGTCAAAAACCTTGGCTAAGTCTAGGTAGGCCATATACACAAATGTCCCCTCATCCAGGTTCTTGATAATTGTTTCGAAGATGTCTACCAGGTTTAACAGCCATGATCTCCCTTTAGCAAATCCAAACTGAGTAGGGTCAAGTGTTTGGATATTACCTATATTTTTGTTGATAAGATGCATGATGATTCACTCCATGGCCAAGGCTAGTCAGGCTAATAGGTTTATAGTTCTGGCATTAATGAAAGCACCACCTTCATGCAAAGGAATAACGGTGGCCGTTTTCCCGAGAGCTGAGATGAAGCAGGTGCTTAGACTATGACTGAAAAGAGTACCCAATAGTGTTGCTAATTCTTGTTGGAGCCCATGTAGGATGCAGCCTGGGATGCTATCAGGTCCCATAGATGCTGTGTATTTGGCTTTAGAGAGGATGTTTACTACCTGCTCTTTAAAGATGCAAGGTAGGGAACAGGTGTTAGGGTTGTCATAGGGTACGTCTGGCAGGGAGAGGGGAGTAAAGTTTTCACAGAACCTGTCAGCCAACAGCTTACCTATGTCTACAGGCTCAGTATAGGTGGTATCATTAACTGCCAGTTCAGTTCAGATCTCGGCCTTTCCTTTTAGGTTATGGAAGTAACTGAAGAATGCTTCATGATTGTCCTTAGTTGAGGAAGGTAATTTGGATTAATAGTTTGCTTTGGAGGACTTCATAAGATGTCTTATTTGCTTGTTGAAGCTGAGGAGGCAGTGTTTCCAGTTTAGGGCTAGCTCCCTCTTACTCTTAGATGGCAATTTCTTCCCCTTATTTTATTGTAAATGGCAGTTGTCCTCCAGGCATGTTTGTTCTTACTTGAGGAGCTTGTTTTGGACCTATCAAGTAAGTCCGGAGTCAATGCAGTTATACAGCTGTTTGTATAAACCGTTGGTGTAGAACACAGCATAGTTGCCAGCTCCATCTGAAGGTGGAGGTGCAGTGAAGCTAGTTATACAATCCCATAAGAGGTTATAATCTGCTTTGGAAAATTTTTTTAGTTTAGTTGCTGCTGGGGAGGGAGTCAGTTTTGATAGTTACTTCAAATGAGACTGATTTCTGATCAGATCTCACCAGGGAAGACCTTACAGTGGGGGTGTTATAGCAGTCCCCCGTATTGGTAAGCACCAGATCCAGGATCTTAGCACCCCTTGTGGGGATGTCAACCAGCTGGTCCAGGGCACTGGAGTTAACAAAGTTGAGGAACCTTTGAGCAGATGAGTTTGAGCACAAGTAATTTACCCACTGAATGAATGGGTAGTTAAAGTCGCCCAAAACCACGGTGTTTGAATGTATATTGGTAGACTCAAGTAAATCCAAATAGGCAGAGTGGATGTCCTAATTCTTGGAGGGAATCCTGTAGGTGGCAGTGACTTGAATAGATGTCCTACAAACAGTTAATTGCACCTGAAGTACCTCCAGGGAATCATACTGTTTAAACAATCTGGAAGTGTATTTATCTTTAATGAATACTGATACACTGCCTTCTTTAGTTTTCACACCTTTAGTTTGTGGTCTGAACATGTGGACGAAGGTTTAACCTGGTATGGCTGGGGCCCTCTCTACAGCCTTTAAAGAGGTCTCTGTGACTGCACAAATGACTGTGTCTTAGAAGGTGAGGACTGCTTCCAGTGAGTGCAATTTCATGTTAAGACTCCTAGCATTTAGCAGCATAACCTTGAGGTTGTTTTAAGGTGAATTTTTTATGTCAGGAATTTTGTCCTTGAGACACTGACTATAAAGCCACTATGGGGATGGGAAGAGCCTTAACCAGTAGCCAAAATCTCAGGGGTGACAGATGAGGACCATCTCTGGCAAAGCATTGAGGTCTGCCGTTTATGTCATCCCAGACTGACCGACACTGGATCCCCTTAGAATGACAACAGAAACTAAGCCAATTATTGAAGTCAGTCATTGTTTGTTTGTAGTGAGTCATCATCCTATATGAAGGTAAAATGCTGCTCAAGGCTGGGGACATACCTGCTTGAGACAGATAGTCTGAGAGCTCAGTCATGTCTCTCTTCATATAGTCCAAAGAGGTACGTCTCAGGTCATTCACACCAAAATGGAGTATGACGGAGTCATAACAGTACCTGTTGTTGAGAGACTTGCGTAGTACATATAAAAATTGTTTTGTCATTTCAGTGAGCAGTTTGGAGCATTCTGTTTAAGGAGAGTATTTGAAGAGTATCATACAGTGAACACAAAGTCTCAACCCTGAGATGAGCATGTGCAGGACCAGGATTAGTTAAAATGTTGTTTAAGCAGCGGTTTAAAACTATTGAGTTTGCCAGAGAGTTTTGTGTGGGGATACTATTCCAGAGTTTAGCAACGTATTGGAAGTAGAGTAAGTCTTCTGCCACATTATTTGACTTACTTATCAGTTTCTTTTGAGTTAATGGCACTCATTTATGATTAAATGATACTGAGAGCAATTCATTTTCAAATGAGGTTTCTGTGCTGAGTTTGGGCACAAAGCTATGTAAGTGTTTTTTTTATCATACTGCAGTAACTAGTGAATGCAGTTGTTATTTACATTATTTGTTATGATCATTCTACCAATACTGCCTTACAGTCACTGAATAACTAAAGTGACTCAAACAGATGGAAATGGATACATGCGTTACGAGCCTGAGACAAGTAAGAACATTCAGAATACTTTTAGGACTGTGGAAACTTAGTAGGAAATAAAAGCTAAACAGAGAGGGCAATAACTACAATATGGAGGAAGGAGGCATAGTAGATATAAAAAGGTCATTTAAAATTATTAGAGAACTATGTCATTGATTTAATTACGTTGTTGGTTTTAGACAGTTGTAAATGAATAAAGGAATCAGCATATTGAATTCCAGCTTGGAATGAGCACTACTGTTCCTCAAATGATGGAAGATAGCTTAATTCTATCCCCTGAAATTATGGAGTTGATTATTACAATATGGAGACTTAGTTTCACCTGAAAATTGTAAAATTTAAACAAGAATTGAGATGTGAAACAACTGCTGACAAGCAATTTATGACCATACACTTAAAACTGTTTTTAGGAGCTCTCACTTGCATTTGTCTGTACTATGAACAACTGAAGGTATGAACAATACAATAGAACTTACTGTGCTGGTAGTTGAAGCAGGATACTAGGAAAATGGGCAATTATATAGTATGCAAGAAGATATTTATAATTATTTCCATGAGAGTAATAATAAAAAGGTGAAAGAAAAGTCAAGATAAGGACTTAATACTGCATAATCATCAACCTATGCATATATATATATATATATATATATATATATATATATATATATAAATATACATATATTTATATATATATATATATATATATATATATATATGTATATATATATATATATATATATATATATTTGTTTTTTTTTTAGATTAACTAACAGTGTTAAAAGATGGTAGTAAGGCTATTGTGGAACAGTGGTGTAGTGAACTTAATGTAGTAATCAAATTATAAAAACAGAGCAATTAGTAAATGCCTCTAATACCATAGAGAAACTTTAATCAATTGTTTAGAAAAAAGTTTGAACTAGTTTACTAAGCACACCAACAATGTTTCAGATCATATATTTTAGCATAATATGTTGTGGATGTCTTTCTCTGTTAAAAGTCATGTAATTTTAATTTTACTGTGATATCATTATTCGATTATTATTAAAATTTTATTTGCAGCTTGGTTTTGCAAGACGTGATGATGGTAATAAACACATCTGACAACAACTTTAGCTTGTTTTCAGCAATCATGGAGTTTTAGAAGCCTTTTTCTAAAGAAACAAAAAGGCATGCACATTTCGATATGCAGTGTCTTTAGAAAATAAGAGTCTGTTGTTTGAAACTTAGGAGTGCATGCAAAGGAGTTCTTATTTCTTCTGGAACAGCCTTCAAATTGCAACAAACTGATAATCAAATAGTCTTCAGTTTAGTAGGCTAACTTTTAAAAGTTTAATATTGTCAGTAATGATCATCACTAGAAGACTTTATGAAATCTTTGAAAGTATGATATTGTTCATGAAATGACCTACCTGCCCCAAATATATTCTGCTTTTTATAGGTTCACAGGTTCTTAATAAGCAGGTGGCTTGAGTAATTTCACTCTGTTTGGGGAACTCAATAAACTTAGTCTTTTGATATTTTTAATCTGAAAAAATATATAGTGTTTCTGGTATGGGAAAGCATTTGGACTAGCACATTCCAATCACAAACAGTGTAGTACATTCTGTGACTATCCTGATGAAGTAAGTATAGAGGTTTAATATCTTCATATCTTGAGGATATATTTTTTGCAATTAAATTGACAAATAGAATTTCCTTACTGTAAGCAGTACTTAATGAATTAAAGATAATTCATAGTTGAGGAAAGTACCGAGATCTCCACTGACTGTTCTAGTCACATTTATGTGGTAATCAGTAAGATAGACACTTTATTTTCCAAAGGCAACTGGACTACATTTTTTGTCAAGGCCATGGTCAGTACACCAGGTGTTCATCTGGTAAGGTCCTCTTGAAAGACATGAGTATCCATAGCAAAGTTAATAATAATAGTACCCAGTTTGTAGTCATTGGCACATTTGTTTGGCCATAGACCTTTGATATGTGCCATGGCATCAGAGAAATAGTTAATGAAGAGAAGGGTACCCAGGATAGACCTCTGAGGGCATGACTAGTGATGTGTCTTTTAGATAAGAAGGTACTACCAACTCTTTGTGTGTGTGTGTGTGTGTGTGTGTGTGTGTGTGTGTGTGTGTGTGTGTGTGTGTGTGTGTGTGTGTGTGTGTGTGTGTGTGTGTGTGTGTGTGTGTGTGTGTGTGTGTGTGTGTGTGTGTGTGTGTGTGTGTGTGTGTGTGTGTGTGTGTGTGTGTGTGTGTGTATGTGCATGCGTGCATGCATGGCATTTGTGCATGTGTGTGTGTGCGTGTGTGCGTGTGCGTGCGTGTGTGTGTGTGTGTGTGTGTGTGTGTGTGTGTGTGTGTGTGTCTGTGCTTGTAAAAGCCAATCTGCCTTCCAATGAGTGATGTAAACTAGACTAGTAAGTTTGTTGATGCCAGCCTAGAGAATTACACTGAACGCATTAGCAAGCTCCAGATAAACAGGATGGACCGAATGACCTTTGTCATTGGTGTCTGCTACATTTTCAAATAAATTAAACAGATTATGGAGATGCCATCTGCCTTTAGTGAAGATAAATTGACAAGTATTGAGGGATTGTACCTCACTAATTTCATTGCTTGTGAAACTGACATAGACACATTTCATTGTATCACAGATAATGGTGTGGTAGAGCTGCCTTTGTGGAGTGGCATGATGACAAGCATTCTCCAGAGGTCAAGTACAAGCTTAGGCTGAAAATGTTTAGAAGGAGTTCAGAAAGAGAGCCAGGTATATTGTTTGTGCTCATTTGGATTAAGCTGCTGGGATATGATCCACAGAGAGGATTTTTGGGGGAAGATTAGTTCAGAGACTTGAAGGTAGTATCTCCAGGATGGTTTGTATATGTGAGACTGGACTTAATTTCTCAACTAGGATGTTGGCTGCAGTTTTGGGATAAGAATTGATAGAGCCACTCAGGTGGAGCTAAGTGCTATGTTGGGTCTTCATTATCCTTGGAGTAGGTGACTACTTTTGATTCATATCCATCTTTAGTCTCCCTAATGGTGTGGTTGATTTTTTTACCTGACCTGCCAAATGCCATCCTACTAGGAAGTCATTGATACAAAATAATTACTTTTTATTTTTATTACAGAGTTTATTTTCACTATAGAAATATATTTTCAAATGTTCAATTATATGTATGCTGAGTTGGAATAAACTTTTCTATAGATTGGTGTACAGATGTCAGATGTATATATAGTAGCCTTAATTACTAGCACAGGAAAGGTGAGGTGAATTTGAATGTCTTCTGGCCTTCAGACAATGATATTAGGTTGGATTTGGTCTTATATGTGATTATGGGAGAGTCATTAGGAAAAAATAGTACTAGTTTCGTGGGACACAATAACAGTTTGTTGATGTTCATATTTGATTATAGAGGGGATGAAATTTGCATGTAAAGACATCATTTTATGGATAAGTTCAAGTATTTTTCATCTCTTGAGGGAATATGGACAATTCAAACCAGGAAGTTAGTACTGATAAAGCTAAGGAACCACTGGGCTTATTTATTATTGAATAAGATTTCTACTTAATGCATGAGTAATTAAGTCAACCTAGCATAACTGCATTGTGATTAATAGGTATAAAACTGTAGAGCTGTACCTAGGGTAAGGCAAAGGGACTGACTACCCTGGATGCAAGCTTTTAATGGGTATGTTCAGCAGGCACTGATGGTTAGTATCCTCTAAGATACTGTGGCTTCATAAGTAAAAGCTAATACTGCTTTGGCTGTCACGGCTGATGTGCTGAAGTGTTTATTTGTAGTTGAGCAGCTTTATACAGGTACCAGAATGCAGAAGACCCATTTTTATGTTCAGTCTGAAAAGAACATATTTGTTTCCTCCTCAGCTTTGAAGTGTGCAAGTATTGGGAAGTTCACAGGGCAACGGATGAACTAGCTATGAGTCTGTTGAATTAGTCATATCAAAGTAGATATCATAGTCATCATGAAACACCGAAGTTGATCTATTTTCGGTGATCGTGTAGTATGTGACATTATTTAGTATGACTGAGCTGTGGAGCAATTCCAAGCAGATTTCATGAGGGATCTGATCTGAGGCATTATGGGAACAGATGTTACTTACTGGTAGAATCCTTTAGAGGAAATATACAGACAATTCCACATAAAAATGACTAGCCTTTTTATTATTAAGTCACATGCTGATATAAACATTGGATCCCCTGGAATGGCAATAGTTAGTTAGCTGACTGTTGAAGTCAATTATTTTGTTTAGGAATTGCAGTGTCATTCTTGGAGGTGACAAGATAATGCTAAATACAGGTAAGTGTCTTTCCTACATCAGACATATGTATAAACAACTAAGCCATGACTCTATGGATCACCTCTATTTTGAAACATCAAAGTGTCATTCAATCTAACATGGTCAACTACAGGGTCATATTTTGGTTGGATTTAACTAAGGGATCTGGTCACATCATGAATCCTAACATCAAGACAGTCAGCTGTCCATTATTCTCTTTGCTTAACCTAATGAGTGGAACATCATCATGTCTCGTCAATGAGTTATGTATTAGTAGTTCAGTGCCATGTCTGGAGACAGCCTCTGAAGACATTATGAAGAGGGTTTGTGGCCATAGCCGTTCCTCTTAGATGTGGATGAAGGTGCAGCTGAGATGTCTTCATCGGTATGGTACAGTGTAGCTGAGGTTTGTCAAAACAATACCTGGGAGACAGGGAGACAAGGCAGCATACCTCTCAATGTCTTAGTGCAAAAAATCTAGATGAAGCATGACATAATGGGGGAATAAAGGCCCAATATTGTGGACAGATTTCAAATATTGCTCTTATAAACTCTGAAAGTTGATAGAATGACAGGATTTGTCTTAACATGCATTTTTCTGAAGAGTGTGACATACGAAACTCAAATGTATACCATTATTTAATGATTTTAGTTCTCAGATCATCCCAGTGATTTGTGAGAAAACCACAGATTTTATGAGAAACAGACCAAAAATATCAGGCTAAATCTTGGCCTTCTACAAAAATCTGGACAGTTGAGAGGTGCTCTAGGTCATGATTTCTTTACAGACTCGACATAAGTGATTCTAGTGTTAGGTGGCTAAGATGTGATGGCAAGCTGTTTACTGAGCTAAGCAATGTGTGAAGGTTAGCTTCCAAACTAAATATTTATACCTCTAACAAGATTGATCCTGCAAGATGAGAGTAAAAGGATTATCAGTAAGCTTAAAGCAGTTGTTACACTATATTGGTGTCACTAGAGAAAGCAGGCTGGCAATAGAAAGGAGCAGGACAGACTGTGAACCCATGACAACAGGGACCAAGGAGCAATCAGTGAAATTAGCAACTACTTAACCCAATAATTTATCATAAGGAGAGGATAGACAAAGCCATGAATTCAACCAGCTGACAGATATCAAAATATGAGTGCAGAAACATGGTGCAGTAGTACAGTGGTTTGTGTTGTCGAATCACAGGCAGAGGTTCTCCGGTTTGATTCTCAGTTGGGATATCTTCTGTGTGGAGTCTGCATGCCCTTCCTGTGTTCGTGTGGGTTTTCTCCAGGTGCGCCAGTTTCCTCCCATGTTACAAAGACATGCATCTGGAGCATTTCTCCCCAGGCCGTTCCTGAAACTTGGTTTGTTCCAAATCGGACTTTCCCAGTAAACAAATGATAAACAAATAAATGTCAAACCTGTGAGAACTGACAATAGTTAGATGGATAAATATAGATATATAATTTTAATTATAATGTGACCATCTGTACATGGACACTGCACTGATTAATCTGTGGATATAGAAGTAGATACTGTATGCAAATAAGCCATACAATGCAACATATGAAACTAGGAAGTCCCTGTAGGAGTGAAAGATTTTTCATTACTGCAGAGATTTGTTGCCTGTTCTGTGAGTACTTTTCATGGTGGATGGTGTTAATATTCCATTATTCCAGTATTGAGTAACATTAGGAAAATGCTAGTCATGAAACGATTGCAAAAAAGTTAAATATTAAGATGGCATTTTTAGGATTTGTTTTGATAACTGTTTACAGGCAGTCTTTAAGCAATGCCATCCATTTCTTTAAACTACAAAGCAACATACAATGTACCAACTAAAAATATGTGCTGATTCTTGTGGTGAAATTATGAGCTGTCCAACCATCTGGAATAGATTGATGTTTCCTAATCTACAAGAAAGAGCCAGAGAGTGCCAGAGTAGAAGATAAAATAACAGAAAATCTGTGTACGCAAATCCCATTAGCAAGGCTGATTGCAGAATTTTTGATTTCACTATCCAGCAGATATAATAGAAGAGTTTAAACATTTTATGATCATGGCGATAATAGCTTCTTTTCATAGCAGCAGGGTATAAATAATTTGTTTCTGAGTTCATATTTCTAACTTTAACAGTAAAGAATAAAATTCATTATTCTCCACAGCTTCTGGTGATTCTTTTACAAACTACTGAATCTCTTTATTGATAGTAATGCTGTGAAATAATATTACTATCTGTAAAGAAAACAGCACTGCAAAACACATTTTCTGCCAACTCATCAAGTACCTGTGGATGTTTTCTCTTTATACCATTTTGAGACAGTCACTTAGAGATTTGCCTTAAAGCTACTAATTCATTCACAGACACATGCATAAGCTTAAGGTTGTTAAGGTCAATGGATGCCATATTTTTGGAATATGAAAGAAGTTAATACCTGTAGTTCTTTCTCCCTATTTACCTCACTGCTTTGTGAAGCAGGATTTTATCACTATTACTTTGACAGGAAAATGTGAACATTTTCCTACTTGAAATGTAGGGGTAGATCCTAAGAATATTTGTCATGTTTGTCAGCCTTCATCAATATGAACCCCAGAAATTTGATGTTACTACCTAGGTTGAGGTTGAGCAATGGGTATTTTTGCTGTTGTGCAATTACCAGTTATTTAAACCATACTTGTCAAAAATGTACATTCATCAATCAACATCACTGTAGCTGGGATTTTTATCAACCATTGGTGTGTGATGATTTTGGACTTGATTATGCCAAAATATAGGTGGCGATCACTTCTACTTTGAGCAGTAAGAACACCCTCCCAAACATAGAGAAAGAAGCCATTTCAAAAGGTGGTTAATATACTTGCTCACTTTTTGAATATGAGTTTTTTTAGCTAACTAGCAAAAATAAATAAATAAATAAATAAATAAAAATTGATTCGGCCATAATCTGAAGATAAAACTTAACATGGCATTCACAGCCATTACTCATAAGCACAGCAGGTATTTGCATGGCTTGCAAAGAAACACAGCTCAGGTATAATTCAGAGACAAATTTGCATCTAACAGAAACTTGTTAGAACAGGTTTGATAAAATTATCAGCAAATAATGAATAAAAATCAAGCAGACTGCTTGAGCTGGTACACAGATAAATATCAAAATAATAAAAAAAAAAAAACAACCAGAAAACCCAAGGCTCAAAATGCAGAATATTTTAATAAATAAAACCATGGTTAAGCACTTTCATCATTCAAAGACATAATCAGAACCACTGACTAATATAATACAAATGAAACTCAATTAAAAATTATTTCATAGACACCCCCAAAATATTCGCCTATCCAAAAAGTAAGGCAAATACTAAAACACCAATCAGAAAATGTTACATGTTATGCATCATTTAAAACATACCCCAGAACAATAAACAATATGTACCTTTGTGAAATCATGCAATCATGCAACAAAACTCAATGGCCAGTAGGAAAATGTATCCAAATCAAGTCTATATCATTAAGTCAAATGGTCATTTCAGCAAATACCTTTAATTGAATCCTTCTCATTGAACCTCCTATTCATCAAAGTCTTTAAATATCGAACTAAATAACATTAAACTCACTTACTTGTCCTGCTAATAAAAACTCACTAAAACACTCCTTAAAATGGGAACACCTAAAAACTTAAAACATATTTTAAGGTATAAAAGTTAATATTTAAAAAAATAATTATTTACATAAAAAAAACTAACACTATTATTAACTTAAATTATAAATTTTTCTCCAGTTTATATCACTATACTACATAATAGACTGGACTACTCATATGGGAGTGTAGTATTAGAAATTAAAAATGTATTGGCAAAAACTTTATAACCTTTGCTTTTGCAGGGAAGCTGTGGCCCCTGCACCCCACACCCCCTGCAAATTAAATATAGAAATTGTACTATGTTGATGAAAAGGGTAAACTAGAAATAGGCTATGAATATTCATGCCACCATCGGTTTGAATATTTATTAACATTCAACGATTGGTGAACGGTGGGCTGGGTTTCAGCGGGACTCGCTACCATGGATACATTGTTGGCCAACAAAAATCATTTGAGAAAATTAACTTTGGCAGTTAAAGACTTCGACAAATAGGGGGTTTGATGAAAAGGATTCGGTTAAAAGGTATTTGCTGAAATGATTGTTCAACTAAATGATATAGACTCATCCAAATCAAGCCCATAAAACATCAGACCAGTCACTGTCCATAAATAATGGGCCAATTACATGTCTAGAACTCAAAAAAACACCAATAAAAATACAAGAAATGTAGTATAAATAATATCCATACAAACACTATAACAAGTCTGTGAAACCATGTTATAATTATGAGGCTCTATTCTTTAATTCAGTAACTATGGATACTGAATCATTAAGTCTAGGCTGATTGGTGGCATCCAAATGGATTTTCCAAATCATTTCACAGTTCAGTAAATGATTTTTCCAGTCTCCTGAAGAGGCATCACCACCAAGTTGTTGAAGAACACAAAAATTAAATTTAATAAAATTGACACACAATAAAGCATGTCTAGTCAGTGCACTTTTGTTGTCCTTTTTAGAAATGCTATAGTTATTTTGGTAGATCCTCTTATTAAAGGCATGGTTCATTTTGCCAATGTAGAATGAAGAACAAAAGACACATCATGTGAAATATACCACTTTAGAGGAACAACAGTTGTATTTACCAAAAACAGCACATTTGTTAATCAATTCAAAAAAATGCCCCTTGTAGTTACAATCAATGAATGCATATTGGTGACAGCAACCACATTAATGGCCCTAGGAAAACCATGCCTCTGTAAATTTCTTGGTTCCTCCAAAATCTTTTTAATATTCAAACAATTCTTAAATGTGATAGAGAGAGGGTCCTCAAACCACACCTTTATTTACCCATCACACTGTAAGTTATGCCATTTTCTGTTAAGTATACTTCTAATATCAGTTACACCCAAGGTGTAATACAAGACAAAATAGTTGACATAACTGGAACTGGAACCCAAATTTGAAGTTGTTACATTAGAAGCTGATGGAATCAGCATACCACTTTTAATAATGGGCGCATATCTTCCATATCTTTCGTTGAGAACCGACATGGAATCTTCCTCAATCAAACCAGAGGGAAACCCTCATTCAACAAACATATACTTCAATTTGTTTCATATTCATTCAAACACACCTGATCATTAGAAAAAGACAGGAGATATGAATGAACTGACTTTTAACAATGCCTCTTTTCTGGTGGAATGTATGCTTGCTTGAAAAATAAAGGAAAGTATTGCAAAATATAGTCTTACAGTATATTGATGTTTCCATGTGCTGTAACAGACATTACATCTACTGACATAACTATAGCATTTCTAAAAAGGACAGCAAGAATGCACTGACAAGACACATTTTATCTTGTGTCAATTTTATTAAGTTTAATGTTTGTGTTCTTGAGCAACTTGGTGGAGATGCCTCTACAGGGGTGTGGAAAAATTATTTACCGGACTATGAAATTATTTGGCAAATCTATTTGAATGCCACCAGTCAGCCTGGACTTAATGATTCGGTATCCATAGTTAGTAAATTAAAGTACTGAGCTTCAGAATTATAACACGATTTCATGAACTTTTTTACATCGTTTGTATGGATACTATTTATACATTTCTTGTATTTTAATTGGTGTTTTTTTTTTTAGTTCTAGACATGTGATTTCCCCATTATTTATAGGCACTGATTGGTGTGATCTTTTAGGAGCTTGACTTGGATACATTCTCCTACTGGTCAACGAGTTTTGTTCCATGATTGCAAGATTTTACATATTTATGTTTGGGTCTATATTAGATCATCGAAACGGCAGAATTTCGAATGATCTAATATCGAACCCAATATCGTGAATGCTGAAAACAGCGAAGCTGCACAAAACTAAATTCTTTCCTAGGGAAAGAATTCGGTTGGCCGTTGTTGTGGCTTCACTGTTTTCAGCAATGTGATGGAAAGTTATGGGTTGGCTTAAGGTAAGTGTTTGATTGTGCAGACATTCAGGTTAGGGCACGGGTTGGGTGAGTTAGGGTTAGGGTGTGGGTCAGGTAAGTATGCAATTGTGACAGAATTTGGGGTTGGGGCGGATTAACTGAGTTAGGGTTAGGGCATGGGTGAGGTGAGTGTGCGATAGTCATGGACCTTAGGGTTAGGGTCTGGGTTAAGGTAAGTGGATAGATAGTAGTGTATGTGCAGTGTAGTGTAGGGTTAGATGTAACTTTTAAATGCGTGTGTGTGTGGATTGCTGCTTTTTAGTGAACTTGTGGTGTGTATGTTTCTCAGAACAGCAAATTTTTTCCCTGGGAAAAAAATTTGCTGTTTTGAGGTTTCGATATTGTTAGGGTTCGGGTTTTGCAGTTCAACGTTACTGCATTCGATGATGAGTCGTTTCAATGATCTAATATAGACCCATATTTTTTATTAGTCAGGGGTATGTTTTAAATGATGTGCAACTTCCTATTACTTGGGATGTTTTCTGATTGGTGTTTTAGTATTTGGCTTACCTTTTGGATAGGTGAGTATTTCGGGGGTGTCTTTGAAATCGTTTTTTATAGGATTTTATGTGTATTATATTATTCAGTGGTTCTGATGATGTCTTTCTACTAAGAAAGCACTTAGCTGTGATTTTATTTGTTAATGTATTCTGCATTTTGAGTCTCGAGTTTTCTGATTGTTTTCTTATTATTATATGCAAATAATGGATTAGTGATATCATTTTATTTATTTATTTATTGGCATTTGTTTACTGGGATAGTCCACTGGGCCATTAAGAGCCCACTTTCAATGGAGAACTGGGGATAACATATCCATAAACATAGAATATATAACAGAAAATAACAATATAAAAATTCATACAAAAATATGAAAAAAGAAAATATTAACAATTGTTTAAAGCAGAAAGTGAAAATGCATAGTAGGTACAATTAAATGCAAACTTGCAAATACAGAATATGTAATAAACATTGTAAAAGATTCTGCTGCAAGTGTAGTTAAGTAGTCTATGGACAATTTATAGATTCTGTAAAATGAAATATGAATAAATACAAGAGGAAAATGGATGCCAGGTTATAGAAGATGAATACATAGTACAAGTACAGATCCAGTTAGCAGAGAGGTGTTCTTGCAAAGAAGTTTTCAAAGAAGGATGACAGTGTATAGATCTAATTAGTAGTGGAAGGGTGTTCCTGGCTCTGGCTTCCACGCAAGAGTAAAGCATTTGGCCTGCAGGTAGGGTAGGCTTTTGATCATGTAGTAGGTGTTGATTCTCAAATCTGACAGACCTTTTGGGAAGATAGCGTGTGAATAATGAATTAAGAGCAGGACAGTTTGAAGGTTTGTAAGTTATTTTATGTGCTGTAGTTAATTGTAGGTAGGTGAGATAGTGTGGGAGTTCAAGCCACTTCAATGAATGTAGAGATGTGCAGTGGTGAGTAGAATGTCTGGCATTTGTTGCAAACCTGGCAGTTTGTTATAACAGGTTTCAAGCTTTGTTTTTAGGGTGGAGAGCAGGTTAGTAAGTAGAGGGGCACCATATGTGAGAGAGGGCAGTAGATAAGTGGTAGCAAGTACTTGTTAAGTGGAAGAACTAAGGAAATATTTGCACCTGTAAAGAATGCCCAGCTTTTGATATGTCTTATTGATGTTATATTGTATGTGCAGGTCAAATTTAAGGCTGTCATCTATCAGTTTAGTGTGACTCACGACTTCAATTGTAGTATTGCTCTGGGAAAGTATATTGAAATGAATTTTGTTTACAGAAGTATTTTTCTTGGGGTAAATAACATAAGTTTGGTTTTGTTAGGATTGAGAGATAGATAATTATTGTGTAACCAGGTCTCAACAGATGTAAAAGCAGATTGAATAATTTGTTGCAAATCTGATGTAGAGTCAGCGGACCATATGACAGTAGAGTCATCTGCCTATCGTATGAGGGATCTCTAACTGAAAGAAGACTGAAGATCATTAATGAAGATGTTGAATAGAACTGGTCCTGATATAGACCATTGGGGAACACCAGTAGAGATGTGAAAATATGGAGATAGGGAGTTTTGTCATTTAACTGCTTGTTGTCTATCTGATAGGTTGTTGTAAAACCAGCTAAGAAAGGGAGGTGAGAGACTAATTTTTGAGGGTTGATTTAGAAGAAGTGAGTGAGAGACATGCAAATGAGGAATGTATGAACAATTTGGGGTTTTATTAATGTAAATGAAGCACTTTTCCCATGTTTATGAAATTTGTAGTCCCTTTGTAATGTGTGTCTGCACCATTCACAAATTCAATATAAAAAGGGAATCCTTGCCTTTTCCATCCACATTGCAATCTATGTAGACAATCAGTTTTACTGTCAGCCTGGCTGTTTCCTGAAGTAAGTTGCCTATCTTGGTCACGGAAACACCTGGTGTGAGTAATGGTGCTCACTGGCCTATGAGAGGAAAGTATAAGCATAGGATAATTCACTCATTTTTGCTAAGCATGAATTTTTGGATAGGTTTAGAGTGGACAGAGATATAAAAAGAGTTTTGTTGAGTTTGTATGGGCTACAACTGGAGATAGAAAGGTATGTATAGGCCTCATTATACTTACTACAGGGAGCTTTCATAGACAAGCTGGACATGTGATATCTCCCAGGTTTCTGCCTTGGGATACCGCAGCAGCTCCTTGATATACTCTTGGCATACGCGGATGAGTATATCTATTTCCCAGTGTCACCACAGGACTGAGTCATTAACATGCATGCCTTCTATGGAATGGTGCTCTTTACAGATATGCTTGGTCCAATGGATTGCACTCATGTCACTATAAGGGCCCATCTGGGCAAAGGAAAGTAGTTCTATCAACTGATATATTGCATTTGATGCATAAGGGTGCATCAGCAACATGTCAACTCTGCATCCTGGCAGTGCCTATGATTCTGTCATTTGGAACTCATGCTCTCTGTATAGCCTTTTCTTGCATGGTAGGATTAATCACAGTCACCTAGCTGGTAAATGGAAACCATTTCTAATGTTGCTAGCTACAGTTATTTCTCTAGCTGTATAATAACATATGTAGCATTATATAATAACCTCTGTTTTGTTATGTGCCCCTTTCCTGTTTCATTTTCCAAGTTATGCAGGCTATCCAACTGAACCTTGGGTAATTACACTACTCTATAAGCCTCAATGAGCTGCTTTAGAGTACTTTAAAAACACCCTAGACATGGATGGTTAATGAGTGAGTGTCTGGCCTACTCAAAGCCCATTTTTGTTGCCTGAAAAAGTCAGGTGGGCCCTTCAGTATGATTCTATTACTGTATCCAGAATATTTATGATCTGCTCCATAGTGCATTACAATGATTATGTGTTGATATGATGCATGACTTCCACAGTCAGTTACTGATAGTGGCAGTGCATCTCCTACTAACATTTGTCCCCGCATGATGACAACTATGGTGGCCTGCAGGCTCATGTATGGTACATGGCTATGCAGGCAAATAGGTGGTGTCCAGTTCATGACTAGAGAAGGCCTTGAATACCTCGGAAGCTAACTTTGAAGTTGTATTTACTGGCACCCTTGTGTACAATATTAACAGTGGATGTTGCTACCCCCAAAAGGGATATCTCTTCATCAAGTGGGTCAGACTGTGCACAAGAAACTGGTGTTGAGTTATGTGATATTTCCCCCCTAGTTTCAATGTCATTTGCACATTATGCTGAGTCTGTGAGTCTGTGTCACTGCCTATGAAGTTATCTACATGTAGCAGCGTAAGTGACCTAGCCATTACACTTTGTGACTGTGTGCCACTGGCCTGAAGCTATATCATTGTAATGAGAGTTATGTCATCACTAATGGCATCCATTCTACTGTCAACACCAATGTGTTTTAGTGCAGCACAGCATTTGAATGTTTTTCGTGCTGCTCATGAGAAGAAATATGTCAAGATATGTTTAATATGACCTGTGACAGAAATATATGACATTTTCCAAAAGGTATGATGTCTGCAGTTACCATGCAGTGCTGTAGTGCCTGTGCTACAGCTGATGCTGATGAAGTACCTGACAAAGAAACATTTAAGAATGGTATGTACATAGCTAACATGGCAAGTACACCAAGCCTGAAATTAGCAAAACCAGCTAAACACTAACTCTCTGTACTGCTTGTTTTGGCATGTTGTAGGTGTCTTAACTTAACAATGTCAACCCTCTGCAGCATCCTCCTCTGCATCAAATTCCTCAACCCTTATTGAGAGATAGTACTCTTCATCCATTGCTAAAGGCTGGACAGTAGAAAGCCCACCACCTGTGTTGCTGGTGACAATTGCATTCTGCCAATTCTTTGTCCTGGCATGTCCCACCATGTCATTGGCTCCTTTCCTACACTATGCCAAAGTTCAGTTTTTTTTCACCCTACAGTATTTATATCAGGCACTACTCAGTTCCACATCTTAGCTCTCTTTTGCCTGTTTTGGTCACCATTTCTCAAAAACATGTTTTCCATATGCATTCTGTGCATCCATACAGATATGATTTTTCAGAGGACTAAAGTTGCCACTCCTATGCTTGTTCCATCCCTAATCAGTGTGATGGCAATGCAATGATACTAGTCATGCTTTTCAAGTGAACAGCAGAAAAAGCACAATGAGCCATTACTCACTATTTCTGGCTTTGGCTTTTCCTTTCTAGTACTGTCTGTATTATACATTTATATTCTGTAGTATGTATCAGGTCATGTATGGTGAAATGCAGGCCTATGAGGCTTTGATAAAAGGTTGGTGGAAACTTTTTATTAATTACTTTCTCATGTATTTCTTTCATCAGTTACAGTAAGATAGCCTGTTGTGTGGTCCTGAATATTTCCATTGTCAGAGATCAGAGTCAGTTGTAGCCAACTGCCACATGCAAAGGCAATAAGGACAGCACTGAAAATGATACTTTATATATCACATGTTAGTTGTTTTATGTACAAATACAGTAACACTGCAGCATTTCCTGCCTTACTAATAAGTCACAGGCAAATGTTGGACATGTCACAGTGAAATCCACTGACAACTGCCTTTTTTCAATAATGATAAGTTATTTTTGCCTTATATAAATATTATTAGCTAATTTGCACTTTCCCACACATTTGCATAAACATAGACCCCAGTGGCTTCCAAAATGGATAACTATAAAATACTGGTAAAAGTTTGAACAGATTTACAAAGTTTTTCTGTAAATTAATACTTGCTATGTTTAGCTCTGTGATGCTGCTGCACTGGCCCAGTAATCAAGGAGCTTCAATCCTCACCACTGGCAACAGTGAGGGACATGGAAGGATGACAAGCACACACACACACACACACACACACACACACACACACACACACACACACACACACACACACACACACACACACACACACACAGTAAAGTGCAATTTTCCTTAAGAGCACACAGACATCACAGTCAGTCTGGGGCTGGTTTCTGCCTCTTTCTCCAGATCCCCAATAAGAATCCCCACTGGCACAGCTATAGGGCTAAGATCTCAGACGAGTGGTCAAGCCAAAACCTTCAGCACCCTCTCTGTCCAACCAGTGCTTCATGTCCCTGCCCAAGTAGCTGACACACACACACACACACATACACACACACACACACACACACACACACACACACACACACACACACACACACACACACACACACACACACACACACACGCACACAGTAAAGTGCAATTTTCCTTAAGAGCACACAGACATCACAGTCAGTCTGGGGCTGGTTTCTGCCTCTTTCTCCAGATCCCCAATACGAATCCCCACTGGCACAGCTATAGGGCTAAGATCTCAGAAGAGTGGTCAAGCCAAAACCTTCAGCATCCTCTCTGTCCAACCAGTGCTTCATGTCCCTGCCCAAGTAGCTGACACACACACACACACACACACACACACACACACACACACACACACACACACACACACACACACACACACACTTTGAGATTTGATTTATATACAAACACACAGGCACTCCTTAGGAAGGCTGTCACAGGTTTACTAGCTATGCCCCCTTCTGCCCAGACTATGAGGTAATTATCACTGCCATCAACCACTACTTATCAGCTACTCTGAGGCCCTTACAAAGGGTGCCCAATCCTACTGTGTAATGTTACTATTATCCAAATGGTAAGTGTGACCAAGACTAAGGCTATTTAGGAGTGGCTTATACAGTGTCAACAAATACATATGCAAGTGCTCTAAGAGCTTAAATATGTCTCACAACTATCAGCCACAAAGATAGGTTTAAATATATTTAATAATAAATAATAAAAGAACAAGACAATACTCAATCAACACAGTAACTACAGAGTTCAGTACCACAGGAAATATTTTAAAACAGCATTGCAGGACAGTCTCAAATAAATACAGAAAATATCTAAAGTAATATTTACTATATTCCTATCTATATCTAAGAGATACTATACCATAAATAACGTACTTACAGAACAAGGCAAATGCAAATGAGTGGATGTTCTTGCTAGGTCCAAGACAAAACACAACGTGCACAGACTTTCTCTGAGAGAGCTCTTAAACTAATAATTAACATTACTGCAGGGTTAGCTCAGATGACATCACTCTTTGTCACCTGACTTCAGTTCCCAGGCTAAACAGATACTTAGAATTAAACACTTCTGTGACAAAAATACATATCTCTCAGAAGTGTGCAGCTGCTTTCTAGACAATAGGAAAACCTGTAGCTCTCGACATCGTGTCTGCTTGCTGCACTGAAACCGAGATAACACAATCGTAAAACAATTTCCACTTATTTTATTGAAGTTTTGCAAGTTAATACTATTTGTTCCAGATTCTACTATTAAAACATACATTTGCCCAGCTATATAGTTTATATAAATTTCTATTCTTTTCCAGTAGGGTACACTGTAGTTACATTCTTGAAGCTCAGTAAATAACAGACAGTCCTCTCACATTTGTAGGGCAAGCATATGAACCATATTACTATTTAAAAAAGACATATGATTATTTACAAAATTCCAGATAGCTGCCCTGGCAGTGTCACATTTCTATATAAATCATATTAATATTTTCATGTGACGTAGTTATTTACAAAATTCCAGATAACCTGACTGGCAGGATTTCCCTGGTGTCACAAGCTCTATAACTTCTGTCACACTACATATGTGCAAGTGATTTCCCTGCTGAAGCTGTGTTTGCAAAGCTGTTATTGAGGCACAATCTGCTCATGTATCTGCATCACCACTGTCCAAGCCTCAGGTTAATGGTGTGATGCTGGTGTATGTGAACACTGCCTGTGAATAATCATGCTTTTCTGCACCCACAGGGTGTAAGAGGCCAAAGAACATGCTGTCATATGTCTGAGCTTTATATCTACATTTTCATTCCATTTTGAACCTGGACCTATAAACATGAAATCTTAAGCCCAGGGCCATGCCCCAAGCTGGTCTGAAAAAGACCACAATTCTCCATCATCTGCTGCAGGAATTGTATCTGAAAAACATGGATGATGCCACAGCTGGCAGTACCTGGAAGAAAACAGATATAGTTTAAGAGCTGGGAATCATGTGACTTTGTTGACAGAGCAGTGCCACCACAGGATCAATGACCTATAAAGAGGGAGAAGCGACCAGCTGGACATTTGGGTTTCAGAAGTACAGGAGAAAAGGCCAATATTCTACAGTAAGTGCTCCTTTTTATTCAAAATGAAACTAAAATACAATGATGAATACATGGAATACATGCATGTATATATATATATATATATATATATATATATATATATATATATATATATATATATACATATATATATGGGTCCCAAACAGAATGCCAACAGCTCACAATGCCGACGCCATATGATCGACATTCAGAATATTGACAATGGGGAAACATTATTTCCCAATAGTGCGGAATGTAAAAATGTCCCTTCTTGCAGTGTAGTGTGATCTCGGAGTTGGTATATTAAAGGTGTGGGGGGGTGAAAATTTTATTTTCCTTTTTTGTGAAGTTCTGGCGGTGTAAATATTGTGAGTGTCAACCATACGGTGTTGGCCATATGCGTAACGGTGTTTTGGGCTGTTGGTGTTCTGTAGATAATCCATATATATATGTATTCACACATGCATATATGGTCTTTTTTATTTCTTCACAGCTTAGATCTTTGCTTCCATTTACAGTGGGGTCTATAACATTTGATTGAATGTTCATTTGAAGACTGACTTGACTGAAAAGCCATTTGATAGAAAAGTGTAGGTGTCTATAGAAGGTATCTGATGGTGTAATTTTGCATCATATGAGTTATGAGGGAAGTGAGTCTGGAAGATTATGTGTAGATTCCAATGGTTAGTGTCATGTTGTACCCACAGATCTATAGATGATTGTGTTATATATAACTGAGGAGATGTGGGAGGTCCAGGGGGGCTTGCCCCTGCAAAAATATTTTTATGGTATATTTGTTGTGGAGAAGTTTTCTAGCAAATGAGGTTTTATTCAAATGAGTTTTAAATCAAACATTTTCAATTATATGGGATCAACTATTTGAGTTTCAATCAAATGAACATTCAATCAACTGACATAGACACTTACTGGGTAACATGTTGCATTTGCTAATAACAAAATTATTGAAGTGCAGGATAAAATAAAGGATGAAAGGAGGGGAGGTACTTACATTACCAAAGTTGTATGAGAAAACCCATTGTAAATATTAAGTACTGCAGTCCATTATAGTACACTGCACACATGTTCAGGCTCAGTAACCCATTCTTTAAATGTTTTATTTTTTCAAATTTCTACAGCTGCTGAAAAGGGAGTATAACCGAGATTGATAGCAAAGAAGGGTAGAAAGATTGGTCTTGTGACTGTATAAGTAAGGGATTACATCAAGAAGAAACCAAAACATGTATATACAAATAAATAAATAAACCTGAATTATTACATAATCACAACTGTCAAGTTATCATACTTAGAGCATTTACTTCAGTGAGGTTTACACAATTGTATTATACTGAATCAGTCATGTGAAAGGAAATGTAGTACTGCACAGATGAATAAATTTGAAGTGAAAACAGACCAGGCCCTAAACCAGCACTTGTCATTATTTGCAGTTATAC
The DNA here is from genome assembly GCF_019279795.1 of Protopterus annectens. Lineage (NCBI taxonomy): Eukaryota > Metazoa > Chordata > Ceratodontiformes > Protopteridae > Protopterus > Protopterus annectens. The sequence continues at coordinate 1,535,834,893 of NC_056735.1, forward strand.
TACTTATTTTCAGAAGGTTTATAGTTATAAAGTCTTGTTAAAGTGTTACAAAGAAAAATACATCTGAAAAGAATAGACCTGAACCTCAAGCAGTACTTGTCAGAATTTACTCAATACATTATTAACTGTAAGATATATTTCTTTACTGACAGTTCAATATTCCCGAATGAAAATGCTACTATTCACATTTTTACCTCATTAAAATAAAGGGGGTTGCTATTTAACACTTACTAGTCCTTTTTGTCTCTTTCTTTCTTTCTTATTTTCTTTCTTTCCTTTTTATGTTCTGTTTTCTGCATGTACAAATGTGACCAGGGCAGCTCTGCAACAAGCCTTCCAGGTGCAGAAATGCTCGTCATCTCACACTGCTTACCAGGGGACCACTTCACAAGGGTGGTGTGGTGGCTGTGGCCTCATGTGCACCCCATCAAGTGGCAGCATGGCAAGCCAAGAATATAGGCTTTAGTACCTGGCTGAGGCACTGATCAAGATGTTGGTGGAGAGGTGCTGAGGCCCCTACCAATTTGTCATTCAGTGAGTGCAAGAATCAATGTACTGGTCAACTCTGACCATCAAACCACAAGAGACCCTGACCTCCTTACACTGTGGTCAACCTGCCCAAGTCTGTCAGGGTGGAGGAATATTTGAGGCTATCCAGACAAAGATGGTAAAATCTCATGGCTATACTTCCCCTCCCTTTTGTGTTTGCCCACCATCTGTATGTCTTTTCCTCACTTTCCACTGTCAACCCAGCATAGTGTTACTGTCTGTCTTGGTTGCCTTTTATTTTTATTTTACTTATTACAGTTTGATAACTGGCTAAAGGGACTGGTCAACAAACACTTTTTTAGACAAGACCTGGAAAATATTTGCTTATGTTTGTCTTAAAAAAATAATTTACTCTTTCCTAACCCTCTGTCCTACATACTCTGCCTGTATTCCTTTCCCAACTTCTCTTATTAAAAAAAAAAAAGGTAAAATGTTAGTCTATCTCTGCTCAAAAAATTATTATGCATCCTTTCCCATCGACTCCCACATAGCCCTGTTAATATGTTTTTTTTTATTATTTACATTTTATCCTGTCTGCTCTCTTTCTCTCACTGTCTCTCTATCCCCTTTTTCCAACTGCCCTATTTCCTTCTTTCTAACCTTATAAAATGCACAGCATATTTTTTTTGCATTTAGAGTGAAGCTGAGGGCTAGCATTGCTCCATAACCAGTATAAAATCTCATGGAAAAATGCAAGAGATCCGTACAGCTTTGCAGTCACTCATACTTGTTGAAAATACAAGACTGAATTCATGAATTTATGTCATATGAATTTTTCATACATAAAGAAACTCAGTTCATATTAGTTTTCAATTATTTAAATTCACCAAAGCATCCTGGATGTTCCATTCCAAGATTGAGAAGTTCTAAAACTTGCTTGTTCATACTTTGCTGATTCAAATATAGGCATTAAGGTACAATTTTCAGATTCCCTCAATGCCACCCTTAGTTTGTGCAGGCTGAAACCAAAATAATAAACAGCAATGAATAATCTAACAAAGCATTGATTTCAGGAATCATAGACTGATAGCCAGAATCATATAACATGGCTTGCATGTAGAAAGTGTTTGAGAAATCATAGCCCTAAATTGTAAAGCTGCACACAATGGGATGTAAAGTATTTGTCATCTGTCAGAGGAATGCTATTCCTTTAGGTATAAGGCTATGACAGTAGGTTACTGTAATATTTGCACCATAGCTATGTAACATTAGTTTCATAATCATGAGGAACTTGTATTAAAGTTGTACTTAAATTGTAAAGCAATTACCTTTTTGGGGATCCCAGCAAGACCTGATACTGGGTGCCCTAACAATTTGAAAAAAAAAAATTGAAATTCAGATAAAAAATGAATACTCCCAAACTTGCTGTCACACATTTTAAATACTTTGGCATACTCTTGCTACTTATATAAACTAACTCAAACATCATCATATTTTAGAGGGGGATACATGAGGTATGAAATTCTCGGATTGCCTGTATGTTAGTTGCATCTGTACTTATATTTCTATTGTTTTCAGGATTGCACTTATAATCATTAAAGCCTCACATGCTACCTTTTTCTATCTTTCTTTCTTTTCATTGGATCCAGGCTGCAGCTCTGAATATCACCTTTCAAGTGGCACTCCAATTGTGCTAGCCCCCAACTCTTGTTCTAATCTCCTCCTTTTCAGGGTTGGTGCTGAGGAGATAAGGGAAAGTAGAGCGTGTCTTGTATCTTCACGTTTAGGGACCCCCAGTGAGATGAGAAAGGTAATAATGGGAGTGGAGCAGAGCAGTGCCTGAAACATCATCCTCACTTTTTTTTTTTCCTGACCTTATCCCCTCCCACCCTGGTGATGTACAAGATATTTGCGGGAAGGATAAAGTGTATTATGCTCTAGCCATTGGAAGTTACAGTGCAAAACTTCTAGAGCTCTGCTAGAGGACATGAGTTAAAACGCAATCTGAAATTTAAACAGAATATCATATTACCTGTTTTGAAATTAATACCTGCACCTTACACTTTTGAAGTTGTAGTCAATGTCACTGTAATTTGATCCTGCATGTTACTTTAAGTTTTGAATCATTGAGCAGTGTTAGAGAGAGTGGGGGGTTAAACAGAAACAGTAGAGTTTTTTCCAAAAATGCTAACTGAATTTTCCCAGTGTTTTTTGTTTTTACCATGTTTCAAGGAACGCGGCTAACGCAGTTAAGTAAGCATGGCTGGGTAGGTATCTTTGCATTCCTAGTCACATTCTGTGAAATGATTTAAAAAGAAAGAACAAATGGATCGTCTTAATTAGAGCTTTACAGAAATGCTACTGTCCCTGCATAACCACATGTAGTGAAAACATATTGTGCATGCTGTGGAGAATTACAGGACCTGATTTTTTTTGGTATTACAGTTCTGTTATGTGCACTACACCTAGGTTACTATCATATGTAACTATGCCAGTTAAGAGAGGTACAGTACTACATGGGCCTGTAAATTGGAACTTGAGGGAAGAAATATAAGTATATTGTGGCAATACGAGACAACTTGTAGTCCACATAATCAACAAGCAAATGGTGTCCTTGTGTATATGTATAAAAAAAGTATCAGATATGGGCTCATTTTTAATGAAATGAAAGGGACCTAAGCCCTTAGCATAACAGAAAAAAATAATTTAACAGTACAAATTTCCCTGTTTTCTGACAGACTTGCAAATGAGCTGCTAACACTGGGAGGTGTTCTATATTGGTGAATGCATGATACAGCATGGTTTCCCCCGAACTCCAGACACAGCTATCATCTTTTATGTATATCCCTGACTTGTGTCATCTGAAGAACTATCCTTACTGTGCTTCTTGGCTCTGTTCCACCACTTGTGGCGGGACATCAGGTGTGGATGTGAGGAAGGGGAACCAACAGCATACTGTTACTTTTGAAATTAAGTTATTCTTTTATTGTTAGGTCTTGGGTAAAGAGAAAAAATATATATTATTTTTTTTTTTGCCAAGGATTCATTAACAAGCATATACACAATGCACTAGCTAACCCTACATGGATCACTCTTGTTAGTTTGATCAGCAGTAGTGTTCATCATACATGCAGGTTGCTAAGGAACCTTACATGTTAAGGCACACCAGTTCATGGCCAGAACACTTGTTAGCAGCCACATGGAGATGCAGAGAGACTCAAGCACAGAATATAAACAACAGGTTGTAAATAAACTTAACACCAGTAAGCCAGCACAGGCAGACAGCACAATACAAGACAATAGCAACTTGATGTACAGAATTAAGAGACAGAGGGAGCTTAATGAGTAATGTATAGTCATATATAAGTAGATAATGGACAAACACCACTAATTAAAAAATATTCAGTCCAGTAATCCTGTCCAGTTAGACACACATTTACATACTACAAATGAAATTTTGATAAAATGATGCGAGAGGGACAGAGCTACAGTGTAACAAATGGAGAAAATGTGATACACGTAAAATTATGTTTCATTGGATTGGTGAGATAACACCTGGCAAGGAAAGTAGCTACATTAATGGATATCATATATACTGTAGGTGCACATCAGTTGTGTATCCAGAAAGTTACATGTCATAACAAACATTACATTGTTGTTCCCCCACCACCCACCTATCATTTAAAAAATTTGCTCACCTTTCAAACTCTTGCCCTGTGCACTTCTGAAAGGGACTTTTCACGGTCAATTGTTGGCGCTTGTAACCATAAAAAAAGGTTACTTTATATGTAAAATTGTCTTAGGAAAGTGTGTTTTGTATAGGAATTTGCATTATACAATAATTTAGACTGTAATAAACAATTATATACTGTTCCCATGCTCACTGAATGCTCAAATGAGACATGGTCAGAAAAATTTGTATTCACAGGAATATATTGAGTACAGATCGTTACACCCTTGGTGAAGATGAATGGACCAACTCTGCCATTATGATATGTACTGTGCGAGTAATCAATGGAAATAATTTATATACATGCGAATAATGTCAGAACATACATGCATACTAGCTAAAGGATTGTAACACTTTTAATATCTTATGTGCATGAAGGAAACAATCATTAAGTTGCAATGGCAATGTACACACCTGTAACAAAAGTGACATAATAATAAGAATTAGGAACACATGTGAAATCATTGCAATAGTATTAATTGTAGAAAAATAAAAGGGTTATAGCAGTAACCTTTATGTTGTGATTGGTAGAAAGTATGTGCTGCAATCCAGAAGGACATGATAAACGCACATAACTGTCACTTTGGCCAACATATTCTCTATCACAACACTGTTCTAATATCCATACTTAGAGATGTCTAACTATAGCAGATGTCAGATGCATGTAATTACTAAATGAGGGGTATGGTCATGTGACATATATTAACTTGAACATAAATTAAGGCAAATGTTATGAGTACTCAGTCCCAACAACTGGTTCAGATGTGTAGGAATATTAGTATAAAACGATGCAAAACATATATGTATATGTGATAGAAATAACACAAATGGATAGGTAGACCATAGAAGATTTAGACAAAAGAAAGTTACATGTCAGCAGAATTGTATAATGACATCTGCTGCAGAGGAGATGTATCAACTGTCATGTCTTAATTAACAGAGTAGGATGCGTTTCTGTGAGTTTAATCAGTCATTTAACGTGTGTCCTTCAGCCTGCAACTAGCACACCATACATGTAGAGATACTAAAGTCTATCAAAGTATGCATGTGAATGAAGTATATCATCATGTTGTACACACACTGAACCATGAAGTGAGCCTTGTTAAACATATTACTAATACCTGTATGATAGTGCAGTAACATAAATAAACATGTGAAACATTGATGTGTATTAGTAAGTAAACTACTGATAATTTATATTTCAAAGTAACTGTACAGAGGCCTTAACACATCTTGTTATCCTCCACATATAGGTAACTCTATTCTGTGGACATTGGCAAATCCAACTTTCCAGACACTAATTGCATTAGTTTGTCAAAAAAAAAAACAAAAAACAAAAAAAGAAAGAACAAATGATAAGAAATTTCTCTTAGCATTGATTCCTTAATGTGCATTGTACTAAATGGAGGTCATCTATTATGTCATTATACTAGCATGCAAAAAAGGATCTGTGGGGAAGACAATTTTATAACAGATATTCAAAATCCTAGAGGGGAGATATGCAGACCATCCTTGATAAAGCAATATAGTTTGTTAACCATACTCTCCTATTCTGACAAACATTGTTTCCCCCAGTTTTCCATGACCTTTATGAAGTGCAGGGTATCGAGTGACACATGGTCGAATCACTGTTTTCAAAACGGCAGTGAATCGAACCAAAAGTGCTCAGTTTTGAATGATCGAGTGACATGTTACACTCGATCATTCCTGATTCAACATGCTGGGAGATTGCGGTTCAGTGGGCAACAGGGAATTAGCCCATTTCCTCACTGTAGTGCAATCACGGAGTTGGTATATTTAATGTGCAGGGGGTGTGGGGGGGGGCACAGGGGGGCATAGCCCCCTTGCAAAATAGTAGCATTAATGTACCATTGACTATAGAGTGTAACGGTACATTCATGTGCATAGCATGGGTGACTGACGTCATGTCCTGCTATGTCAAATACATCAAACCACTGTTGTCAATGTATTCATTTTTGCCTTGGTTTAGTTTTTGGCATTCCGTATTGAGCATTTGGGTCGACATTCTAAATGGTCGACTGAAATAGATTCAGAATGCCAGTAGTAAACCCTTCCCCCCTAGAATGACACGAAAAACTTAGCCAATTATTAAAGTCAATTATCTTCTGTTCATATTGTGGCATCATCTTTGGTGAATGTAGAATGCTACTCACTGCTAGACACATAGCCAGAGTCCTCTGTAATGTCTCTCTTCCTATAGTTCAGGGGAGTATATCTCAGATCATTTACATCTACATGGACTATAACTGAATCATTCTGGTACCTGCGGTGCAATGACTTGAATGCATGTATAACTTGGTGGATACTGGTCCCTAACAAGCAACTGTCTGTTACTTTCTCTTTGTTCAGCCTGGTGAGTGTGACATCAGTATATCATGCAATGAAGTCTCCTATGACTAGAGTCCTGGATACTGTATTTACTTGCCTTATGGGATTGGTATTTGAAGGTTCACTGGGTGTGACTATATGTGCAGTGATAGGTGTTGTTTCTGTTGAGTGCTTTCATATTTGCTGAGGATAATTTTTACAATCAGAATATCTGAGAGGTCTTTGGGTTTGGGAATATTACAATTAAGTGCCTCAGCATAAGTAGGTCTAGGTGTGGGTTGTGCCCTATGTGCATTGGGAGTAGGCAATGCATTTATGATAGCCAGATTGTTATTCTGAGTGTTAGTACATGAGCATTTTGCCTCCAAAGACATTGTGTATATACATCTCTCGCATACTGTATTTGTTTCTTTGAGGATTAAATTGTTACCAATGAGCATTAGATGAACATTAGATAGTTGTTACCCATATATCCACCAAACTGGCTGTGTAGAATTTGGGAAAGTGCATATCCATGATGTCATATCCCTTACTGGGTGAACTACGAGGGGTTAATAGTGGGCTAGCTAAGGGTGCTTTTGGGGCCTAGACTAGACTTGCTATATAATACTAAGTTTAAGGGGCAGTGCTCCTCAGCATACAAACTGGAAGCTCTGTGCTACTCAGTACATAAAGAAGTTGCTCTCCCCTCATTGAGCTACGGGTATAGATTCAGAAGTGGTTTCATAAGAAAAAACTTGGTTTCTATGAGTCTACATCTATATAGGCCCTACTAACCACTGCTGCACAATGGGCAGTGGTGCACCGACATGCCAAATTTATACAGGCACTTAAAACACAGGAAACTGGTTTCTAAGTCCTCAGGGTAACAAAATGACTACAGTTAGAGATTTCATATGTGTTTCCCAACTCAAATAGGCCAGGCCACCACCTACTGCTGCAAAATGGGCCTCTTAATGTAAAAGCAGATAAATAATTGCTTGAGGTGCAATGCTACCACAAAACAACTTAAACAAGTTATACAAGCACTGGAACAGGTGGAGTGTGTTTATATCTTAAACAAGCTACATAAATGAGATTATTTCAAGTATTAGGGACCTTTAAAATTATTTAAAGTACAAAATCAACAAATAATCAAGAAGAAAGCAGTAGGCCTTTAAAACAGATAACTGAAGAGCAAAGTAATAAATAAACGAAATGTCTTACCTGCCAAGGATGCTGCAGGATTAACTCTAGACTCTCTCAGAGTGTGGCAAGGATGTCAAGCAGATTGGAGCTCTGTAAAAATGAACACGAGACAATATGTAGTAAAGGAGGCTTTCACAAGCAATACTGGTTTGGTGGATGGCCATTTAAGATTATGGATCTATGGAAAACAATGGGTGGGAAGAGTATTTATATAACTCATAAAACAGACATTTGCTATAAAGGAGGTGAGGGATGGATTTTGGAAGTCAGACTATACTTGTCTACAAATGGTTGCATCTAGCTTCTGCTAAAGTCCTGCACATTACAGTAGGAGAAAATTTTCATTAATAGCAATGGAAGACTTAACCTTCAATGAAAGATGAGTGCCATCCTGGCAGCAGCAATAACGTGGTTTCCCTATGTTTGGTCGACAGTCTCATGAATGAGTTAAGATTTACTATTTTTTCTAGATCAAAAACTATTACTTAAAAAAAATATTTTGTTTTGCATGGAACCCACCTCTCCCCACACACACAAACACAATACAGAACATTAGATCCACCCCCTCCCCCCAAAAACTGTAAATCCCACATACTACACTGTGGAGAAGTTGAATTACCCACTGGAAGTATACCACCTAGAACACTCTAACTAATTGCGATTAAATTAACCACAATCTAAATTCATTGTCAAAAAAGCTGATCAATGGAAAATCCCTTAATGAAAAGTATACATTCACTGAACAGTTGTTGCCAGACAGAAATAAGTTCTTGGGATAATCACTTTTATGAACTCTCTAATCATGACTGAAAGGTGGAAAGGGCTTACTGTGAACCTAGCCTTTCCCAACCATTCTGAACTGTCTCATTTATGAGGTATGTGATGCAGGCAATATTAAAACTCCATAGTGACAGAACAGCATTTTGGGCAGCCACGGTGGTGCAGCGGATAGCATTGCCACCTCACAGCAAGAGGTTCTCCAGTTTGATCCTCGGCTGGGGTGCCTTCTGTGTGGAGTCTGCATGTCCTCCCTGTGGTCGTGTGGGTTTCCTCCGAGTGCTCCAGTTTCCTCCCACATCCCAAAGGCATGTTGTAGGTGGATTGGACACTCTAAATTGGCCCTAGATGTGAGTGCGTGTGTGTGCCTTCTGTGGAAGGTTGGGTGCCGGGCTGGCAACTTGACACCGTAAAACTCCACTCCCAATCATGAGCAGATAGATGATCCACTGTGGCGACCCCTAACCGGGAAAAAGCCAGAAGAGGTGACAGAACAACAATTTATTTCTAAATTGCTATCACATGAGGAAGTGTAACAAAAATTTCAAATAGATAACATTACCTACGAATCTTCAGTTATTATATAAAATGTGAAGGAAACAAAAGTAAGGTGCCATTTGAGTAACAGTCACCACATGATGGTATCTAATTCACATCACAAAAATAAATTTCTGAGCAAACATATTAACTAACTGAATATTAATGACTGGTTGCCTCACCGTATGATGATGTCCTAATTTATGAACAAGTGCAGTAGCAATCCTAATTGGATTCACTGTTATTATATTGTTCTTATCAATGTGGATGATTTCCAAGTGTAAAAAAAGAAATAAAAGTAAAAGCTGTATAGTCTAATGTTTGAGGCAAGTGTCTTGTGTTTATTTAGCTACATGTGTATATTTAATTTCTGTTGCCGTCCCACAGTGTCTCCAGAAATGTTACTTCATACAAGACATCAGTGATGAACTGCATAACTTGTTTTATTGTTTGACATTTCTTCAGAGTTTAAGGTCAGAGTGCACAGCCCTGAGTTAACTCAGTTTACTTCTGCTATAAGTGGAGGACTTTCAAGATCAACACAGAAAAATTTTATTGAGTTATAACTTTGTTTAAAGTGACATGCATATTAAATTAATGATGTGTTATGTGCTGGGCCAAAGTTGCAAACTGGAGACTCATCATGTTAAATACTATTTTATAGGGAACAGTGCCAGGTATTACATAACATTACTGACCTCTGCTGTGTACTCTAGGCTTACTGTAGTGTTTATGTTCATATTAGCAGTTCTCAGTACATTCATATTCCGTTAGTATAAATCTTCATGCAAAAGCTAGCAGAATATTTCAAAATAATTCCAGAAAGTAAATTGGAAAAAATAATGGCAAATGCAGATAATGGCATATGGCTGTTTTGTGGTTATAAGCCTTATTTTGGAGGCGGGACAACTTGACAACTTGTGTTACATGTTGTCATGACAGAAAAGCAACATGTAGCATTTTAAAATACTTGTAGAAGCCAACATGTCCACTATGTTCTTAAAATGTGGTGAACTATAAAAAGGCATGTATTATTAGTTACACAGCACAATTGCATAATGGTATAATAACATGCAGAGAATATGCTAAGGTTACTGGAGTAATATGAAGTTATACTGTAATATATGTCTACCTTATTTTCTTTCCACAGTTGAAAGTGACAATGGCACAGGTTTGTGCAATAGGGGTTGTAAGGAAGGTTGTGCTATTCAATGAAGTCTATTTATTTAACAGACATGAAAAAAATATGCATATGAGTTAAAATACTCCATACTGTTTTCTATATTATACTGAGTAAAAATCAAGGTACACTATTTTACAATGTCTGCAAAAAACAAGTTTGGAGACTGTACTGTTGAATAAAAAAGGTAAGACACACACCCTGATAGTGATTACAAACTCTTTTCTTATAATTCTGAGTACTGGGGCCCAAATGCATTTTTCATTGACCATTGTAATAACAACAAAGAAAACAGAGAGAGAGAGAGAGAGAGAGAGAGAGAGAGAGAGTGAAAGAGACACAACAATTCAACTAGCGTATACGTTAATTAAGGAACTTCAGTGGTTAGTAAAGACCAGTTTCATTTGTAGCCACAAACTTCTCTAGTGCAATAACATTTTAAACTATACCACCTCCATTTTAAAATACTAAAACAAAGTATTAAATAATAAATTATCGTGAAGTACTGGTAGAGCAAACCAAGGTACAATGACAATAAAAATATCATGAAACCGTTTTATTTATGTGAGCGCTTTCACGGCTTGAACCTGCCGCTTCATCAGACATTTTAAAACAATTCTGACTGTTACATTTTAAAGGATTCTTTAGCCAATGGCAACAGATTAACAGTCATTATCTAATTAGTCTGTTAAAGAAACAGACCATATATATCAAACATATACAAATACATACATAAAAATATTTAAAAATATTTAAACATAAAATTGTGTATAAACATAAAATTATATAACACTTCATAAGGACATAACATATAAACCATATATTTTATTTAAATCTCCTATTTTTTAAAATAGGCTTGATGCATATTTTATAATTCAGCCCTTTGCCTTATTACCTCTCATTCTAATGATCCATCTCAATTCCATAGACCCCACCTTATTTTCTATGTCACCCCCATGAACATTATCATAGATTACTTCCAAAACCATAAATTTAAAACTATGTGATGTATCATTTATTGCAATATGTTTAGCTAAAGCATTAGTACATATAGAATTATTTATACAATAAATATGTTCTCTTATTCTATCATGAAGATGACGATCTGTTTTACCTATATAGACGCTATTACAGGCCTGGTATATAGCTAAATACACTAAGTGGGTGGTATTACAATCAGCCTGAACCTGAAAATGCAAAAATTTTCCTGCATCAGGATGCAAAAACTCACTTGAACTGTCAACAAATTTACACCAGTTGCAATTTTTACAAGGGAGAGTCCCATTTACTTGGTTTGAACCGATATGCATAACTTCTTTAGGGAAACATAATAATCTTTTTAAATTCTTTTTATTTTTATAAGTAAAATTAGTTTTTTTGCCCACTATGGAGGCTACTTCTAAATCAGTGGTTAATATAGACCAATTATTTTTTACAACTTCCTCAATACTACGAATATTTCCTGAATGAGTAAGAGGCATCCTAAGCAGATATGTATCTCTATCAGTCTGCAAAGAATTTCTCCTAGGTCTATCAGAAAAATACGGTTTCCCCTCATTATTATGGGACTCTACTACCTTGTTTAAAATGGTGTCATCTTCTCTTTTGCTATATCCTCTCTCATAAAATCACATTGAGAGAGAAAGGGTTTCTTTGTTAAAATCTACATCACTGGCATTTAACATAGATGCATGAAGACCTTTACTTTTAATAATATTACAATAAATATGTGGTGGATGCATGCTTTTTCTATGTAGGTAATTATTACTGTAACAACTTTTTCTATATGTTCTAGTAGAAAATGTATTATCTGGTAACCTAAAAATGGTGACATCTAGAAAATTTATAGAACTCATAGAATGACTAAGAGTGAACATCAACAGATTGTCGTCTTCATGATAGAATAAGAGAACATATTTATTGTACAAATAATTGTTTTGTTAACCACGGCTGTGGTTCTAACTGGGAGTGCATTTATACCTCTGGAGAACGTTTATTCTTTTTCTTCTTCATTAAATAATAAATGCAGATTACTGTTACTTCCATACTAAATATATTAAATACATAAATTTATAAATATGAAAATATACCTCAGCATCAACATTATATTCAATATATGGACAAATGAATGTATTTGTGCCTTAGTACAGAACATTTAATTCAGGTCTAAATAATACCACAGTGTTAAAAATGTAATGATATCCTAACTCATCTAACAAAAAGACTCATATGGTATGTACCTGCATGGATTTACCATCAAAATGTTGATGGCACATAGTCGAATGTGCACACGGTCGACAATTTTACGTGAAATCCGTGCTGATGACTTTTCAGAATGCCAAAAAAAAATGAATGCTGACATTTCCGACCACTCCACACCTAAAAACAAGTGCTAACATGGGTTAAAAAGGGGGCCAGATTTTTGCAGTTTGGAATATCGGTATTGTACGTTTTCAGCAGTTAGAGTTTGGGTAAGTGGTGTTGATGAGGTGCTTGTTAATATAAAGGCTACATTATGATGTGTCAAAAATGATTATGACAGTCTTTTCTATCACATTTACATCTAATGGCACTTAAATAATAGCTAATTCTTTAATTACCCATTCACTTATTTGTGTCACGTAAAAGTACCATATCTGCACTCTGCTAAATAATGTCTATCATGCTACATGTTATAAGAGATCAATGGCTTAACAGAAAAGCTCTTCTTAGTATTGACTGTGCCATGTGTGGTAGTAGGCTCCACCTCTTGACAGAACTTACATGGTCCACAAGTGCTTGATCCCATCAAAATGCCCCATGGTTTATCCAGGAAAGTCTTCTTTGAGGTTTGTCCTACCCCCATAATGATATTTACATTTTTAATTCAAGATGGAACTGAAAAAACAAATCCCTTAACAAAAGCAATCATTACTAATCTAGCACACATGTTATCTTAAAAGTACCACTTCCAAACATATTATCACATTAAAAAGATGGTGCCATTGTACCATACTATCCTGGTATTGTAGTACCTCATTATGATTTCACCATGCTACCTCAGTCAATGAATCAAGTATCAACCCATAAGTATAGCCCCTATGTTCTGGAATTGAGACTTTGGTATTTGTGATGTGTTTTTGGATGATAGCTATCAAACACAAATATGTGTTTATAGAAAAGGACTTTCTTTAAATATAGTGAACCATCCAAAGTCTTGCTGACCATAACACCAATATAGTCAAGGAGTGAATCGTTTGGCTTTAAAGCTAAACTGAATTTTAAAACTCATTTTAATTCAGATAATTATGAAGCCCTAACACTATGATATGGTGATCCCTCCCAATCACCCACACATAATTCAAAAAATGCATCCACATAACAAAGTAGAGAGACGGGGATTTTACAAAATGAAATGGTATTCAGTTATTGATTCAGTTATTACATTTTATTCAATGGACAAGACAAGTAACTCTGCTTTGTAGCTTGTACACTACATATTAAAGCACTCTTTTGAGGAGACATACATTTCTGAGTTGAGTTAGGTCATATTTGTTCATGTATAATCATTATTTAAAAGTAAACTACAGGATTTTAAAATACATGCAGAAAACACCATTTGACACTGCACTATTCGATAAAAAAGACAAGACACATGTCATTAGCAATATAACACTGCTGAAGGATAACAAATTATTTTCATTCATTCCTGCTGGCTGGGATCAAATGGACCAGTGATGTTTTTCCTTGCTCTTTGAATTAACAGAAAAGTAACACTGACGTACTGTTGAAATACAAAAGGCTATGCATTGTTATAATATAGCATGACTGTGTAGTGACAAGCCCTAGAACAGGATGCACAGGCCTTAGAACAACATGCAGAGGTCTTAAAACAGCATGCACAGGCCTTAGAACAACATGCACAGGCCTTAGAACAACATGCAGAGGCTTAGAACAGCATGCAGAGGACTTAGAACAACATGCACAGGCTGCTCTAAATGTATTGTGGTAATATAAATCTTGTTGTGTTTGTTACTCAGTTTACTGTAACAATAGCACTACTTTGTAGAGCAAGAACAGGGGAAAACTAGAGCATTATTCCATGATATCATTTTGCTGAAGAGGGTGAAAAGCAAGACAAACCACTAACAAGTGTCTAAAGAAACTTGATAATATAGGACTGACTGACTTATTAAAAAAACATGTTACAGTCTTAGCAACATAAATCTTTTGTGTGCAGACAATCCCTATTCTGAGATGCATAGTGAGTGCAGACTGGAGCTGTAACAATTACACTGTGCTTTTTTGTAACAAAGAGGTAACATGCTGTTTTTAAATAATTCCAACAGTTTCCTTGCCGAGCTTTCAATCAAGTTTGATCAATTCACATAATTATGATGACAAATAAGACAAGACTCCTAAAGCTCCTAAATGTGAACCACATTTACAACTAATAAAACTGCTTTTGGAGAGACTCACCCCTCCTATACCCCCTGATGTAGAGATTTCGATCACTACACCCCTTGATTTACATAGATCACATCTAAGGGTGCATCATCACAAAGAAAGGAAAAGTCTGTAGTATACCAGCATTTTATTGTAACACAAAATTAACAATGAGAGTGTACTATACAATTAACCAAAGGGAGACGCACATTATTAGCAACATAATGTAGCTGTGAAAGATTAAGCTCTAAACATATTGTTGTAATATAAAGTCATGCTTTGATATTTATCTATCTTATGCTGCTTGTGAAATGGACAAGACCAACGGGAGTGTTTTGTATAACACAATTGCAAGGAACAGTTCCAATCCTGAAATATAACTTGGTAAAGAGCCAGTCTCACCAAGCATGACTGATTGAGATGTCAACCCAAGAAAAGTTTCAAATATAACTATCTTTTGAAGGGAGCAAATCTTGTTGCACCTACTTTGTGGGGGACAAACCCAGAGTTATTTATATATATCTATATATCTATATATATATATATATATATATATATATATATATATATATATATATATATATATATAACTCCACTATCAAACACATATAAGGAAGTGAAGAATCTGAAAAAAGAACACAAATGATTGACAAACAACAATGAAAATACACGAGCAGTGACTTACAATAGAAAACTACTTTTGGGAGTTAATCTTAATTATACTTTATGAGTTTTTCCATATCCATTTAGAACTCAACAAGTAGCAGTTGAGCTGCATGGAGCATAGACAACAACATTAGGCATTGTACTACTTTCTTGTCTGTAGCTGTACAGTCTGCTTTTCATTCTGTCAATCAGATTGTACATTGTTAATGGCATGGTGCTGTCTACAGAAATATCCAGGTATGACTTTTTCATTTGTATGTTATTAAGATGAAAAACAAATACAGCATTTTAAAATATTAGTAGAAACTGATATCTAACATTGTATTGCTGAAATAAACAAATATGAGGCATGCTTTGCTAGACGGATAATTTTATTATCTGCTTTCAACTCACAGTCTGAGTCACCTGACGATGAGGGAAATTGATAAAGCTATAGCATATTACTTTGTACCTCATTGTGCTAAGGATACCACATGCACTAATTTAAAATGTCTCCTAAATGAAAAAAAAAAAGCCCAAGGATTCTGAAACATGCAAAAACAGAAGTTTGTTATGCTGAGATGGTCCCTTAATCTCTCAGCCAATGAGACTACTCTAGAGTAAGAAGAGCAAGGCAAAGAAACACAAACATTTAAAATAAAATAATCATTTCCCTTTACTCAAAATACAGAAAATTCGAGAAAACTTGTATAAAATAAGACATTCCTATCAGTGACTTGAAAAACAGCAAACAGTTGACTACATTCATGAGACTTTTGCATAGTACTAACAAGTATTCATACCACAAGAAACCAAGAAAAAATTGTAAAGTGTGTCTCTGGGTTCTAAGTATCTGAGCACATTTAATACTTACATTATAATTTGTACTCAGGATATTGTTGTGTTCAACTGTAGCAGCCACCATAATCCTTACCCTTCAAATAGTGTGCGTAAACAACCAGCATATGGTTATCTTGCACTGAGTTTATAATATCATATCCTCATTCTCTAAAATTGATGCAAACCATAGCATGAATGCGAAATAAATTATCCATTAACTTAGATTTGAAATCATAAATATGTTAAAAAATCTGATGTGTTCACTTCCTAGTGGTCTAACTTACAAAGAAAGCCTCACAGTGGGAGCAATTTGCAAGGCACTGTACCACAGTGCAATTATACTCGCAGTGATGGATAACACTTAGGGGTGGGACAGTGGCACAGTGGCAAGCATTGCTGATGGGTGGCACAGTGGTGTAGCATATAGCATTGTCACCTCACAACACCTGGTTTGATTTTGGGCTGGGGTGCTTTCTGTGTGGAGTTTCCATGTACTCCCTGCGTATGCATGGGTTTCCTCCAGGTGCTCCACTTTCATCCCACACTCCAAGAGATGCGGTAGGTGGACTGGATGCCCTAAACTGGCCATATGTGTGAGTGTACATGCAAGTGTATAGTTGAGAAGAACTACAGAGGCAGGACTAGCCACCCAGTGATGTAAACCTTGGCTCTAAATTATTGTCATTGTTGAAGTGACACCTCAACTAGATGAACAAATATGGAAAAAAAAGGAGTTGTGGATGGATGAATGGATGGATGGATGGATGGATGGATGGATGGATGGATGGATGGATGGATGATAGATGCTGGGTAACAAACCCTTATTCATGTGTAGATCCATTAAAGATGTACTTTCTTTGACGAGTCCACACCATTTATAAAACACACAAGGAAATTTTCAGCCCACTTATTTTGACTCCAGAACAGACTTCAACAATAAAATTCTAAAATAGACTTAAGATATGAACTTTGTGCACAAATGTGTGACAACCATTTAAAATTCTGAGTAAACTGTTATTACCAGTAATAATGTTCTAATTATCAAATAAAATATCCATAATTGTAATCATTAACAGAGGGCAGATTTAGTATTTACATTGTTACTAACAAAATTATGGTTACACTCATTGCCTCAAAACTCGGAATCTAGAAGAGGTAAAAGCTATTCCCTTCTCATTTTTTTTACATCTTCACAAATATTGTAGACAATCAACTTGTTTTGTCTTCTGTCGAACAGCATATGTTCAGGTTTTCCTAGATCAAACTGAAAAATACAGCATGCACTAAGCAGAACTGGAAGGTGTATAACTTGTTCTGCAATTACGTTTTTTTTTTGACAAAATTAGAATGCCTATCATGTGTATGGAGGTAATAACTAATAAAAATGTTTTTTTGAAAACATTAAATATGAACTTATTTGTCTCCTGATTATGTCAAAAACTCAATTTTCATCCAAATAGCTGAACAAATCTGTGGTGTGTTTATATAAATTTTCTGAACTAAATTGTTCTTTAAAATAAAAAATTTGTCCAAAAATGATGCTTAGTAATATAAAAATACATTGATTGCCACTAGTAGAAGAAGCATCAGTGTCATAGCCCATTTCCACTAATAGAAAAAGCATCAGTGTCATTGTTCATTGCCACTAGTTGAAGCATCAGTGTCATAGCTCATTGCCATTAGTTGAAGCATCAGTGTCATAGCTCATTGCCACTAATAGAAAAAGCATCAGTGTCGTAGTTCATTTCCCTAGTTGAAGCATCAGTGTCATAGCTAATTGCCACTTGTAGAAGAAGCATCAGTGTCATAGCTCATTGCCACTACTAGAAGCATCAGTGTCATAGCTAATTGCCACTACTAGAAACATCAGTGTCATAGCTCATTTCCACTAGTTGAAGCATGAGTGTCATAGCTAATTGCCACTTGTAGAAGAAGCATCAGTGTCATAGCTCATTGCCAATACTAGAAGCATCAGTGTCATAGCTCATTGCCACTACTTGACATATCAGTGTCATAACCCATTGCCACTACTAGAAACTTCAGTGTCATAGCTCATTGCCACTAGAAGAAGCATCAGCATCATAGCTCATTGCCACTAGTAGAAGAAGCATCAGTGTCATAGCTCATTGCCACTACTAGAAGTATCAGCATTATAGCTCATTGCCACTAGTAGAAGAAGAGTCAGGGTCATAGCTCATTGCCACTACTAGAAGCATCAGTGTCATAGCTCATTGCCACTAGTAGAAGAAGCATCAGTGTCATAACTGATTGCCACTACTAGAAGCATGAGTGTCATAGCTCATTGCCACTAATAGAAGAAGCATCAGTGTCATAGCTCATTGCCACTAGTTGAAGTATCAGTGTCATAGCTCACTGCCACTAGTAGAAGAACCATCAGTGTTATAGCTCATTGCAACTAATAGAAGCATCAGTGTCATTGCCACTAGTAGAAGAAATGTCAGTGTCATAGCTCATTGGCACTATTAGAAGAAGCATAAGTGTCATAGCTTATTGCCACTAGTAGAAGCATCATTGCCGTAGCTCATTGCCACTAGTAGACGCATCAGTGTCATATCTCATTGACACTAGTAGAAGAAGCATCAGTGTCATAGCTCATCAGTGTCATAGCTCATTGCCACTAGTTGAAGTATCAGTGTCATATCTCATTGCCACTAGTCGAAAAAGCATTAGTGTCATAGCTCATTACCACTAGTAGAAGCATCAGTGTAATAGCTCATTGCCACTAGTAAAAAAAGCATCAGTGCCATAGCTCATTACTGCTAGTAGAAGGATCAGTGTCACAGCTCATTGCCACTAGCAGAAGAAACATCAGTATCATAGCTCATTGCCACTAGTAGAAGAAGCATCAGTGTTATAGTTCATGTGGTTATGCAATGTTGAAGTCTGTGGGATAGGAGTATAAAATGCAGCAATATCCAGTGTTACCAGCAAAATGTAATCATTCTTAATTTGGAAATAAAATCCTAACAATTTTTACTCATAAAGAAATTACCTAGGTTTTAGGTTTCAGTTTCTAAGCTGCAAACATTACAGGTGGTCCTGTTTTTAAAGTTTTATCTGTCACAGTAAATGGAGGGGCATCAGGAAAAGTAATAAAGTAATTATAGGAAACATAAAGCTATTCAACCAGGTATCATGCTTGATTTGTCAGTAACTACCTTCATCCTCTGAGGGCAATGCCTATAAACCTAAGAGTAATAAATGGAAATCAGTTACGTCTGACAGATTAGTACCGCATTACATAGAAACAGTAGCAAAGAATTTCTTCTCACTACAATAACCACAGATGTTTCAAAATGGCTGGCACACCTGGATAAAGTATTGAAAGCACAAAAAAATAGCAGTTAATGTCCTGTCTACAATAACCACTAAAGTGTCAAGACAGCTACTACCCTAAGCCAGAAACAAGCTAATTCCAAACAGTGGAAACAGATTTAAATGAAAATAAAAAAACAGCAAGTAAAACAATTTACATTCAGCAGGAAATGCAAAATTATTTTTAAATGCAAGACAAAAATGCAAAAAAAAAATGCAAAAAAAAAAAAAAAAAGAGAGAGAGAGAGAGAGAGAGAGAGAGAGAATAGTCTTGAATTATTGCATGTGTAAACTGAGGCAAACAACAGCAATACCCTTGAGTCTTATTTGAAGGATTCATATATATTTTCAAAACTGTGAATAGTGTTTTCTTTTGGGGTACTCTAGTTGGAAAATATTTTGCAAATCTACAATAAGCATGCCATTGTATATCATGGTAACAGTTCAAAACATTTACATTTATGTTTGTTTCTTTTAATGTAGGTTCCTTTTAACAATCTGTTTTAGCCAAGTATTGTACATTTTATTTTTTTCCTTTAGTATAATGCCCACAACAATATCCATTTTCATAAAACAAAGTTTGTCCTGTTATGTAACTGCTTCAGGGCAGTATGTTTGTGCCCAGAAAGATTATACTGCAATTGTTTAGCATGGTATTTTAAATGTGTTCATATATTTACTTCACAAGCATTTCCATGTCTTAACTAATATTAGCTGTTATAGTGGATTAGCAAAACTGGGGCCACCTTTTTCTTAAAAAAGGGTACTTCACAAAAACATTTAAGAATTTGAATGTACATTTTTAAATTAATTAAAATTTAAGTAATGCATTATTTGATTTGTAAAACATGAAAGACTCTTGCTTAATATATCAGTTTGTATAATGTTTCAAACAATATTAAGTAAAATTAATTCATGTTTTATCATCTGTGGGATTAGCATTGAGTATTCGGGCCTCTGGCACTGATTTTGATGTCCTGAAGTTTTATGCGGTCAACCACTGTAGAAAAGCTCTGTTTGTTTCCAATTGGCCTTCTGATGCTACTGTATCTATGTGAATGTCTTGAAAGTGTTTGCTAGCCAGAATAAGGACATATGTGGAAGCTGGATGCAAAAAAAAAAAAATTCTCCTCCTTGGTGACTGCTGCATTTCAAAACTGTCTTCACAATATAATAATGATGAATGTACTAGTAAGTTAAATTAAATCTTTTTGTAAAAACTATATAAAAAAACATAAATTTGTGCTCTGAAAATCAAATGAAATCAGTTTTTGCTATTGTGTATTCCCAGTATTAATAGAGAGCAGAGATAATCCAGAAGGTTCGAATCATGTTTGATATCCCACCTGTGACCCAGAGGGTGACAGGGCTAAGAGTACACAAGATTATCAAGATGAAATCACTTTAGCTAGGGGGTCTACAGGACTTTCTCTCTGATACCTTCCCTGTGGGAGGAATAAAGATGCCTTGTTGAAGTTTCAAGTAGTTTATTCAGTTAAGTATATAGACGGATGAGTGTTATTGTTCTAACGAATACATTAACATCTTCTTCATTATTTCATAAAGCATAACAACATTTTTACAAAATTACAAAACTAACTCTAATTGTTATTATTACTAGTTGTTGCATTCTGGGATCATATGTTATGGCATTAATATGAGTAATGTCCTGTAAAGGAATTATATATAACTTTATAGTGAGTAACCTGTACGACAGTGCAACTGATATTTTTAAAGTTGGATTTTCATTACTCTTTTTTTTTATTTTTTGCTAATTATACAGTTGTGGCAAAATTCAGAGACATGTTTTCCACTATACAAACTTAACATACCAGTGTAGTACATTTTAAGATTTCTATCCAAAAATGTCTAAACATGATGTGTGAACTGGAATGTCTAAGTATATACTATTCGAGTGTTTTTCGGTGCATGTTGCACAAACCACAACTTTGCATGCCATGGTCTTCATTACTCAGGACAACATTACTCTGATTACAAGAGTACTGAGCACTGATGGGAATGATATCAAACATTATGATTTATACTAGATGTGCATTACAGACTAAAACTATTCTTAAAGTATATGGCTGTAAAACAAACAATGTAATGCAGTGTGATGAGTGTTCTAATAATGTCACTGTAAGAAATTCATATGCATAAGATAACATTTTAATATGTATTTGCATGTGTTTGAAAGGTTACCTAATAAAGCACCAATATCAGGGGTAGAGATGTTGCTGCAATGCTGCCATCCCCCTAGTGACCTCCTGTCATATGTAGTGCCACAGAGGGAAGTAAGGCACTTATATTATCTGTACTGCAGTATGAGAATAATAAGTTAAAAATGCCAATGGCATGCTGGGATATGCAATAAAGAATGCAGGCGGTGATCAGCTAAACTACTTACAATCATATACATCTTGTGTGCCATTTTCTAAATAATCTGTTATACCCCAGTACGCATTTACTTTTCATCTTGTTTGTTAGTTGAGCTGGTAAAATTTCTGTAATGACAATTAGCCCTGAGGCATCTTTAACTAACTTCTTTCTGTCTCTCTCACTCTCTCTCTCTCTCTCCTTCTCTCTCTCTCTCTCTCTATATATATATATATATATATATATATATATCTCACTTTCTCCCTCTTTCTCTGTATCAAAATGTGAAAAACTGAAAATCTGCCAGCCCAGCCAGATAGTCTTGTAAATAATTCTATGTGATTTGTAAATATTAATATAACCTATATTATATATAATAAACAGGCTGGTTTTACAAATGTAAAAGAGAACTATATGATATAATTAAACTATATGTTGTACTGACCTTCAAAAATATAACCACAGTGCACTCTGCTGGAAGAAAGCTGATAAGCAAGCATTGTATGACTGTTTGATCTCAAACTCGAAGCCATGATGTCTGGACCAGCAGATTCTTTCTATTGTTTTGATACCAGAGTTAATTGCTAGATTTTGGATGTATAATGTCTTTACTGCTGTGGTTTCCTGGCCAGGTGCAAGATTACAAAGATATGTTAAACTCTGAGTTTATGTTAACTTGGGAAATTAAACCAGAGAAGCGTCAAGAATGATGTAATGTAAAATGAGTCGGCAGTGATGTAGTATCAATTTAAGACTTTCTCAGAGAGAGAATCAGAGCATTTTTGATTTTGTCTGAACCTGAACACATCTCACCAGTACTCTACCTTTGCTCTGTATGTATGTACGTTATTTAGAAGATTGTTTCTCTTAGAAATAGAAAATAGTAAGTTTAGTCTAGCTGCTTTCTATATTTATGTCAGACTATTCTACAGTATTATTTTAAGCATTTTCCTGTGTCTGAACTCTTGACTAGCACTGTGTTGAATTGAGGAGATTTGTCTTGTGTTTTTATTATTTACTATTACATATTTTTAAACCTTTCAACTGTGGCTGTTTTGTGTAGAAGTAATTTAAGCTCTAGAGTACATTGCATGTATATAGTGATACTGTCCAAGCCACTCCAATAAGCCTTGCTGTTTGTCATACTTGCTAATTGGATAATAATAATATTGCACAGTAAAACTGGACACCCTTTGGTAAGGGCCTTATTAGTAGCTGATATTAGTGTTTTTGGCAGTTATTTCTACCTTATAGCCTAGGTAGAGAAGGGGGCCTAGCTGGAGAACCTGTGTCAGCTTTCCCCAGGAGTGCCGGTGTGTCTGTATATAACTCAGATCTCAAAGTGTGTATGTGTGAGCAACATGGGCAGGAACACAATGCACTGGTTGGACAGAGAGAGTGCTGGAGGTTTTAGCTTGACCACTAGGCTGAGACCTGTACCCTATAGCTGTGCCAGTGGGGAGTCTTATTGGGGATCTGAAGAGAAAGGGAGAAACCAGCCCCGGACTGACTGTAATCACTGTGTGCTCTTAAGGGAAATAGTACTTTACTGTGTGTGTACTTGTTATCTTCTCCAATATGCATACCCCTCACTGGTGCTAGTGGTGAGGATTGAGGCTCTTTGATTACTGGGCCAGTGCACAGGCATCATACAATACATTTAGTCTGACAATCTAAACTCTCTTATTAGTTAGGTCACATTTCAGAACTTGGAAAATAACATGTCAGCTAGAGTTCATTCTGTATTTTTCATTACGAGTTTTAGCACTCCCTGACTTGAGTGCCTACAACTGAGTCATGTCAAATTTTACACATTTCTTGTCCAGCTTCCTTCCTCAAGTAAGCCTCTTTCACCTTTTTTAATCCATATTTTTAATTCAGTCTGAAGCTGAATTCTCAAGCTAGCTTCAGCATACCTCTCAGTTTGGACAAAGCCTGACAGAATGGGGGGGACAAAGGCCCAAAATAGGGACAGATTTTAAATATTGCTCTTATAAACTTAGAAAGTTGCTAGAATAACAGGATTTGTTTTAGTATGCATTTTCTGAACAACACAAAGTCTGAAACACAAATGTATATCATTTAGTGACTTCAGTCCTCAGATCATCCCAGTGATTTGCCAGAAAATCATACATTTTATGAGGAGCATATCAACAATATAAGGCAAAATCTGGACATTCTGCAAAAATCTGTGCATTTGATAGGTAGTAATAATTATTTGAATGCACTACAACCAAGCTCTCTCCACAAGCTTGAATTATGCATGTGGCAGCCCTATGTGTTCCAGAATTAAAATACTTCAAAACCATTATATGTAGACCAGAAAATGAAGGCTTACATTATTTCTTGACTGCATAAGCCAGAGGGTCTATATTGGATGCTCGGACTTTCAAAAGTTCGAGTGTCATATGGCCAACACCATGTGATCAAACTTTTGAAAGTTCAAATGTTTTAACGGAGATCTCCGAACAGTGCAGAATATGAAGATGTCCCTTTTCTGCACTGTAGTGCAAGCTCAGAGTTGGTATATTTAAAAACCGGTTGGTGTGGAGGATTCAGAAGGGTTTGCCCCCTGCTTAAAATGTTCAGGTAGGATATTTGTGTAGTTTATTTTATTTTTTTTTTAGATGTTCGAACTTTTAAATGTTCAATCATATGGTGTCGACCATATGACACTCAAACTTTTAAATGTTCAATCATCCAATATAGACCCTAAGCCAGAAAAAGATACACATTAGTACTGAATTGTGACTGGAAACACAATTCCATACTTTTCTACTCAGCTGTCTGCCACTTATATTACTGTTGTTTGTCCAGAATGAACCACTGAACAGCAACTGGTTAAAGTTAAAAAAAAATTGTTGAACCCTCCTACTGAATATGGTTTGGAGGTCACTGATATCTTGATTTCATCTCTACTACAAGCTCCTCCATTTGTAAGGTATGGAATAGTGGTAAAAAAGAGTTAATAAATCATACTTTAGAGCTGAAGTAGCATTGTTTTAACCTCTCAGTCTAGAGACTTCATATTGTCTTCCCTACACACACACACACACACACACATATATATATATATATATATATATATATATATATATATATGTGTGTGTGTGTGTGTGTGTGTGTCTACTTTACATGATCGACAGCTCAAATGTTCGACTTTCATATGGCCGAGACCATATGATCGAACATTTGAAACATTGACCATGTAAAGTAAACACCAAAACGCAAAAAAAAAACATTACCTCTGTTTAGCAGGGGGGGCAAGCCCCTTTGCACCCCCCACATGGGGGGCTGCACCCCCACACCCCCCACTACTTAAATATACCAACTCCAAGATCGTACTACATTGAGGTAACAGGAAATCTTCCCATTCCGCACTGTATGGAGCTCTCCATTCAGATTGTCTGAGCTTTTGAAAGTCCGATCATATGGTCTAGGCCATATGAAAGTTGAACTTTAAAAAGTTCGATCATACACACATTTTTTCCTTTTGTTATCTTTATTGCTATTTCACACTGACATTCATAACTTGCTTTATACTCTCATATATGCAACAAAGTTCATTTTGGTAAAACAATAAACAAGAAGCTGATAGAATAGTGAGTTTGTTTTGATACACAATAACATTTGCAATGAACAATTGATACAGATATACAACAACAAAAAATTACAACTTTTGGAGAAAAAGTACTGTACTCTTTCAACATGTAGAAAAATAGTGCTTTAAATACTTGGTTTTATACAAAATGAGTAATCAAATGATGATATAATTGAACAACCTAAAATAAATTATTAAACATATTGACAGCAGCTGTTCAAAAAAACATCTTACAGCAAGTTTCACAAATGTTTTAACATTTTATGCCACTCTGTGTGAGGTAAGGCTGAAAAGAAACATATTTTAAAGCCTTTTCTCTCATACTGTCTAAGCATATTTTCCACTCAAGCTCTGCTAACTTTTTTTCTTTTATTCTTAAACACCTTTATTGAATTATCACTTGTGACATAGGCACATTTAAATTTATATAAAAGTAATCAAATTGTATTAACAAGTTAAAATTAACAAACATTATGCTTCACATATATTGCTATACATCATATAACCTAAGCAACATTACATAAATTATTCAATTCCTGACCCTTTTTTTAAAAACAGGAAACATCATTATTAAACCATCACTTTGACCTCTGTTCCTTTACTTCTTCCTACTGTTTTTGTTTTATTTACCTCTACATGCTCTGGAAAACATCGATGCAGTACTGCACCCATGTTCCCCACCTCTCTACTTCCCAATAGTTCTTCCTTTTTTCCTTCCTGTTTATCTGTCCGATCTAGAACACTACCATCCAACTGACCGAGTACACTGTTCTCGTACACAAATCCATCAATGTCTTGTCACTTCCCTTTGTTTATTCGCTCTTTCTAATTGCCTGATTTCTACATTTATAAACTCAACAGCCCCTCTTTCCATACATCTTTTACATCCACACTGATAGCAACCTATGCACAATACTGCATAATCACTTCTACTTTTTCTTCCTTTTCTGGTCTAGATTCTGCCTCCTCTTCCCAACCCTTTATTTCTGACAAAAGACTGAAATATTCCTTCTAACATACCACACATTGATCCTGTAGTCAGCCAGTAACCTCATGTTATATGCCTAATAATACATCTTGTCCTCTTCACTCGCCTCAAGTCAACCAAATGTATACAGGTTATAGACTGGGGAGTATCACTATTTTAGATCAGCAAAACGCATTTTGTTTACTGGCTTCTACCATGCCTAGAAAATTGCACAAACTAGCTGTTTGCTTAAACAGCTGGTGAGGAACTAAAATTAAAACTAAGCAAGAGAAAAATATTTACCCAACAACAGTTTGACAGATTCCCCTTGGCTAAAAAGTGGCCAAACCCCAGTTGATATTCTTGCACTGATGTGTTTACTTACATATTTTTATAATTTTCTAACAGAGTTAGTAGATTGATCCATAAATCCCTTTCAGCCATGATCTGGAACTCAAAGGCAATGATAAATTCAGCAGTTCAGTAGACAAGTTTGTGTAACGAATCTCTTAGCATGTTTCTGTAGAGAAAGCAGTGTACATGGGGAAACCCTATATGCATGTCAAGAATATGAAGACTCCACAAAGGTAGTTTATAGGTTCATAGAAAATTACTAGGTTAATGGCTTAAGAGCCTTTACAAGCCTAGATAATATAACCCAATTTACCCAATGCATGGCCTCTGAGGTAAGAGGATGGCATAGGTTTGTGTCTATGCCTTGAATATGTTACAGATTGCCCCTTTCCATAAGGGACATAGGCACTACTCCAGGTGTGAATTTGCGAATCTCCATTCATTGATCCAAATTGTGTTTGAAGAAGGCCAGGGAAGGGCTTTTCTTAACATGAATAGGAAGCCTTTTCCAAAACAGAGGCAGTCTCTGAGACACATATCTGTCTCACCTGCATGTTTTGTTTGAGTCTCTAACAAAGTTTAGATCCCTAGATTAGGTAACCCTCATGCTGTTTGACTTGCAGATGTGTAGCAGCTCCATCATAGCAGGATTTGTGAGTGCTTTGTAGGTTAGGCATGGGTCACCCTCTTAATAGTCTGTAGGAAACAGAGTAAAGAGATAGGGATTTTAGTCTATCCATGTATGATATGTTGTTTACATCCTGCATTTTCTTTGTGATGAACCTCTAAGGTCACTTTAGCTGCTGTAAGTGTCTAGTCAAGTACATGTCAAATGGAGCATTGTACAATTATTGGTCTAATGAGGGCTGAATACAGTGAGACTATAAATTCCTTGGATATGGATACCATACAATTACTTATAACCTGTGCCACAATGAAGGATTCCCTCACCACTGTGGACACGTGGTCAAAGTTCAGCCACTATCTGTATACCTAGATCTCTTACCTTTAAGTCTACTGGTATGTGTGTTCATAGGTTCATAGGTTGGTATTAGGCTATCAGCCCTAGGGCCTATACAAGCCTAGCCATAACAATTCCCTGGCTATTTCTTCCCACATTATTTACTTTCCTGGACCCCTGTCTAGCAGGGCGACTGACGTGATCCCTGGGGTGAATTTCCTTTCTCCCATCCAATCGTCAAGGTTCCTCTTGAAGAGGTCCAAAGAGGCACTCTGCTTGACATGTATGGGCAATCTATTCCAGAGTCTGGGGAGTCCCTGGGTCAGGAACCTATCCCTCCAGCATGTTTTGTTTATTGTGGTGACAAGGTTTAGATCCCTGGAGCGTGTAGCTCTGAGGGATTGGGATTTCTTTAAGTGTAGCATGTCCAACAGCTCTGGGTTTGACATGGCCTTGTATGTTAAGCAGAGATCGCCTCTGAGTAGACGATATGCGACAGAGTATAGCTGGAGTTTTTTAAGGTAGTCAGCGTAGGGCATCTACTTTAGGCCTGTGATTCTTTTAGTGAGGTATTTCTGAGGCCTTTCCAGTTGTTGCAGATGTCTTGAGAGCTACATACCAAATGGGGCATTGTATTCTATAATGGGTCTAATGAGGGATGAGTACAGTGGGACAATGACCTCCTTTTTTCTGGATGAAAAGCCCTTCGTGATGAGGTGTGCCACATAGAAGGATTTCCTGACTGTTGTGGCGATGTGGTTATCGAAGGTGAGACCACTGTCCACCTGTGTCCCTAAGTCTCTTATCACACTTTCTGTGTTTAGTGTACTGCCACCTATATGGTAATTCATGGATACATGTTTTTCCCAAAGGGGATAACAATACATTTCTTGGCACTGAGCTTGAGCCCATGGCTCTGGCACCAAGCATCTGTTTCTGTAAGGCCCTTTTGTAGAGTATCCACATCATTTGGGGATTCAATAATGGCTCCCAGTTTGCAGTCATCTGCAAACTTTGTTAGTCAGAGTCCCTTAGTGTTGACCTGTACTTCAGAGAAGTAGATGCCAAACAAGAGTGGCCCCAGGACTGAACCCTGAGGTACTCCACTTGTCACTTGTCTGGAGCTGGAATTGGAGTCGGCTACTTTTACAGTGTGGGTTCTATCAGTAAGCCATTTAGCAACCCATTGGGTGACATAGGGATTAATGCCCAACTTAGTAAGTTTATCTATGATCCCAGAGTGGGGGATGGTGTCAAAGGCCTTGGCAAGGTCTAGATAGGCTGTGTGGACCACCTTACCCTTGTCCATGGCTCTGGAGACTGATTCAAAGAAGTCAATCAGGTTCAGGAGACAAGATCGGCCCTTCACAAACCCAAACTGGGTGGGGTCCAGTGTTTGAAGGTTGCCAATGTCTTTGTTTATAAGTTCCATGATAATACGCTCCATGGCCTTGCAGATAAGGCTTGTCAGACTGATGGGACGGTAGTTTCCGGGATCCAAGGTGGATCCCCTTGTGGATTGGGATAACTGTAGCTCTGCGCCACTCAGTGGGCACAAAACCTGAGGTGAGGCTATGATTAAACATGACACTTAGGTGAGGTGCCAGTTCATATTGTAGTTCATGTAGTACACAGCCCGGGATGTCATCTGGTCCCATGGATGCTGTATTCTTGGCTTTAGAGAGTGCATTTTGTACCTGTGTGGCCGTTATTACTGGAATTTGGCAATCTTCTGGTATTGAGATGGGCCATTTAAGGGGTGAGAGGGGGGTGAAGTTGGCACTGAATCGATCTGCCAGGATATTGGCAATATCCTTCGGATCAGTATATTTAATGCCATTCTGTTTTAGCTCAGAGCAGATCTGAACATTGCCATTTAGATTCTTGACATAGTTATAGAATGCTTTGTGGTTGTCTTTGGAATCTTTGGCAATTTTATTTTCGTAACTAGCTTTGGAGGATTTTATGAGGC
The DNA here is from genome assembly GCF_019279795.1 of Protopterus annectens. Taxonomy (NCBI): domain Eukaryota; kingdom Metazoa; phylum Chordata; order Ceratodontiformes; family Protopteridae; genus Protopterus; species Protopterus annectens. The sequence continues at coordinate 1,535,864,620 of NC_056735.1, forward strand.
ATCTCAGTTTCTTACTGAGGCTAGTAAGGGAGTTTTTTACATCCTGGGATTTTCCTCTTTTCTGCAAAAGTTTCTTCCTTTTGTTGTAAAGTTTGTTTATGGCAGGGGACCACCAGATTGGCTTCCTTTTTTTGGATGAGAGCATTTTGGTTCTATTTGGGATGCACGATTCATTCATGAGTGGATGTGCTCGTACAGTGCCTTAGTGTAGGATTCAGCAGTTGAACTTTCAGTTCCCGTCTGCATGGGTGTCATGAAGTTTGTCACTTCTGACTTGAGTAGCATGAAGTTGGCTTTGGAGAAGTTTTTTATGGTGGTTTCTTTACTGGGGGGTGGGGGTGGGATGTGGATGTTAAGGGTGATTAGATTATGGTCAGACCTGACTAACAAGGGGGTGACCATAGGTTTGGAGCATTGATTTCCCATGTTGGTAATGACCAGGTCTAGGATATTGGAGCCCCTGGTGGGACTATGGATTAGTTGATCCAGAGCATTGGAATTTATGAATTCCAAGAACCATTGCGCAAAGGTGTTGGGACATGAGTAGTTTTCCCAGTTAATGGCAGGGTAGTTAAAATCACCCAGTATTAGGGTGTTTGGTTCTATCTTAATATTTTCCAGTATGTTTAGAAAGGTGTAGTGAGAATCTTGGGGTATGGTGGGGGATCTGTAGCAAGCTACAATTTGGATTGCAGTCTTACCTAGTGTTAGTTGTACTTGGAGAATTTCAGACACATTGTGTTGGCCAACTAGCCTGGTGGTGTGAATATCCTTGGTGAATATTGACACTCCTCCACCTTTAGTGTTTCGGTCCTGGTTTGGTGGCGAAAAGTGTGGTAAGAGTTGTAGCCTGGTATTGCAGGGGTGCTCTCTGGAGCCTTGAACCAGGTCTCAGTTACTGCACAGATATCGATGTTCTCCATTTTTAGGAGTGCCTCGAGAGAGTGCATTTTGAGGTTTAGACTTCTAGCATTGAGTAGCATTACCTTCAGATTTTGCATGCTTGTACCTGTTACAGTGGTGGTTTTGTCCTTTGAAGTTTGCCTAAAAAGGCACTATAGGGGTGGCAAGAGCCTTAGCCAGTAACCTGAATCCCAGGGGCGACAGGTGCAGACCATCTCTGGCAAAGCATCGTGGTCTGTCAATCATGTCATCCCAGGCAGACAGATACTGGATCCCCTTTGAATGACACCATAAGCTTAGCCAATTGTTGAAGTCAATCATTTTATCCTTATATTGTGGTATCATTCTGGGCGAAGGCAGGATGCTACTCAGGGCTAGGGCCATACCTGCCTGGGCCACATGATCCGAGAGCTCTTCCATGTCTCTTTTCATGTAGTCCAGGGAGGTACGTCTCAAGTCATTCACTCCAACATGGACAATGACAGAGTCATATTTGTACTTGTTGTGAAGTGACTTGAGTGCATGCATTATGTGGAGGATCCTGGCACCCGACAGGCAGCTGACTGTAATTTTCTCCTTATTCAACCTGGTGAGAGGGACATCAGTGTGCTGGACTATAGAGTCACCTATGACTAAAGTGTTAGGTACATTGTCTTGCCTTAGGGGCTGTTGCTGGGTGGCACACTGGTGTTGTGAACTATGTGACACATTGGTTGCGATTGGTGTTTGTTTGCGTTTCAGCTTCAGAGGTCTTTGTTGCTTGGGCAGGTTACAGTTAAGGGCCTCTGCATATGTGTATTTAGTGTTGCTATATGTGGGTGTTGGTGGTGCGGGTTTAGAAGGGCTATGTGTTGCCTGAGGTGTAGTATGGGTGTTAACCTTCTCCTCTTGACTGTTTAGCACAATCTTGGGTGGAGAGAGCTTTGCTTCCATTTAGGCTATGTAAGTGCATCTCTCACAGGTTGTAGTATTGGGTGGTAGGAGGAGAGGGTTGTCTGTGTACATGAGGCAATTGCTGCATTGCCCCAGTATGCCCAGATTCACCAGGTGGACAGGAGAAATCACCAGAAGCTGACCCTTGGACATGCCTGGTTTGGGGCTTTTTTTTTTTTCTTTGTAAAGTATAGGAGCTGTTTCCTTAGCAAGGTACTTTGCAATTATAGGCTGTTTAGTGCCTACTATTAATTTCTCCTCCTGTGAGATTAATAATGTAATTTGTAGGGGAATTTGACTTCTCAAAGGGTATGATAATGCATTTTTTTTGTGTTTGTTTTTAATTTGTGGCTCTGGTACAAATCATTTGTCTGATCTAGACCTTCCTGAAGGATATCTACATCATTGGGGAATTCAGTAATTGTCCCCAGCTTGCAGTAATCAGCAAACTTTGTCAGCCATAGGCTTTCCACATTAGCTTTGACTTCAGAGATGTATATGCCAAGCAGAGTGAACCCAACACTGAGCCCTGTGGCACACCACTAGTAAGTGGCCTTTGCTAGATCTGGATTCACCCACTTTAACCATGTGCCCTGTCCATGAGCCAATTAGCTATCCATCTGTTGACAGAGGAATTTATGCCCAGTTTTGTGAATTTATTTATTAATACTTGAGAAGGGAAATTTGTCAAATGCCTTGGCTAGTTTGAGGTAGGTAGTATGTTCTGTTTTACACTCATCCATGGCCTTGATGACTTTCTCAAAGAAATCCATCAAATTCAGTAGGCATGACCTGCCCTTGGCAATGCCAAATTGGGTCAGGTCTAGTGTTTGGGGGTTTCCTATGGCATTATTTATCAGGTCCATGATTATTACTCTTTCCATAGCCTTGCATATAAGGCTAGTCAAACTTATGGGATGTAATTTCCCAGGCCAGTAGATGGTCCACCTTTATGCAGAGGGTGACTTTT